>NC_091985.1:130077893-130379378 GCF_044704955.1 Pristiophorus japonicus
TCCTCCCTCTCCCCATCCCCTCCCCCTCCTACTTCCTCCCTCTCCCCTCCCTCTCCCCATCCCCTCCCCTTCCTACCTTCCGCCCTCTCCCCCTCCCTCTCCCCATCCCCTCCCCCTCCTACCTTCCTCCCGCTCCCCCTCCCTCTCCCCCACGCCCCCTCCCCCTCCTACCTCCCACTCTCTCCTCCTCTCTCCCCTTCCCCCTACCCCCACCCTCTCCTCCTCCCCCTGTCCCTCTTCCCTCGCTCCCCTTCCCCCTACCCCCAACCCCTCCTCCTCCCCCCGTCCCTCTTCTCTCCCTCCCATTCCACCCACCCCCAGCCCCTCCTCCTCGCTCTCCTCACACACCCTCCTCCTCCCCTTCCTCCCTCCCTCTCCCCACACCCCAGCCCCTCCTCCCTCTCCCGCCACCCCCACCTCCTTGGAATAGCCAAGGGAATTTAGCCCCAATGTGATCACTGAGAAGATTTCAGATACCTTATCTAAAGAACTTTAAAACGAGAAGTTGCTCCTCAAAAAGAACAGAGTGTTTCTAAGAAAAAGTTTAATCCTGCATTGGCAGATTTTTTTCCCATTCCTGATCTAACTTCGTGCAGTACAATGTACATAAATGGTAACACTGAGTTATAGATGAAAAGGTAGCAAGGAGCAAAGTGTCTGGCATAGAAGCTTAAATTAATGAAGAGTAGGACCCTAGCCAGAACTCCTATCATCATCTGTCACATATCTGAGGTGTTCTTTAATTTCACATCATGCCACCCCATAGGTAGAGTTTCTTTGGAGTAAATTCTCCAATGTACTGAAAGCTTAAAGGCCTGGGGATCCTCATATTTCTTAAGGTCTCCCTTTACCTTGACCTGCAGTGAAATAAAATACCAAGGAAGCAGCGTGTCCCATAAGGAATCAGTTTTCATGACCCGAATACTGACTTTGCTCTCATTACTAAGCGTATCGAGCAATGTGTCAGAGCAGCGCCATTTGAAAATTGCAGCATTGCACACTAACGCAAGCTGCAAAAAGGAGGCATAGCTGAAATACGCTGATCTGCTTTCAGCATCGCTCCAGCTGGGTATCTGTGAAACTCTGGGGCCCTCGAGAACTCATGGGGACGGAGTCTTGACTTAGGCGATAGTGCAAAATGGATGTTATTGTATCAGCTGACCATTGTACACTGCGCTCGATATCAGTCCTAGTGACTTCAATGGACCTGGATATCAGGCAGGGCAGTGTAACGGGCAGCCCATGTGATACCGATCATTTGGTACTACCAGCTGAGATGAATTTCTACCCTGTGATGTTTTCTGGGCATCTAAATCGTCGATGGGGGGAGTCCAGGACTCGGAACATAACCTTAAAAGTAGAGCCAGGCCATTCATGAGAGAAGTTAGGAAGCCCTTCTTCACGCAAAGATGTGGTAGGGAGGAACTATCTCCCACAGAAAGCAGTTGATGCTAGCTCAATTAATCACTTTTAATCTGAGATTGATAGATTTTTTCTCAACAAAGATATTAAGGGATATGGAGCTGAGGCGGGTGGGTGGAGTTAGGTCACAGATCAGTTATGATCTCATTGAATAGCAGAACAGGCTCGGGGGGCTGAATGGCCTCCTCCTGTTCTTCTAATAGTGGTGGAGTCAAGGTCGGAGTCGGGGTGACACACCGGGATGTCAGGTTTCCATCCCGTAACAGCAGCCCTGGGGTTTCCTGAGGAAATGCCGGTGAGCACGCCCTTGGACATTACAATGGAGGCAGGTGTAGCGAAGTGAAAATGCCCAAAGAAACTCCTGTCTGTGGTATCACCTCGCCATTGCCCCCCACCCCGCACGATGTACTGTACGCCGATATAAAGCAGATGGGCACTTCTTTCAGGAAGCAGAAGGAGGTCAATCGGCTGCCGTAAGGAAAATGGGCTTTTCCGGAGAAGGGCCAATCTTCTCTTATTTCTATATTGTTCATGCTGGTCTTGCCCCAGCACTGCTTCCCTAGCAGCTTACCAGCGCTATAATTTCCACCCCACTCTCCCAAGCAGGTGATCCAGCTCTGCTGCTACTGGCATGGGTCTCTGTAATCTCCTCCAGCCACACAACCCTCTGGAGTATCTGCGTTCCTCTAATTCTGCTCTCTCGAGCATCCCTGATTTTAATTGCTCCACCATTGGTAGCCATGCATTCAGCTGCCTAGGCCCCAAGCTCTGGAATTCCCTGCCTAAACCCCTCTGCCTCTCTACCTCTCTTTCCTCCTTTAAGATGCTCTTTAAAACCAACCTCTTTCTGCACTAATCTCTCATGTGCCTTGCTGTCAAATTTTGTTGTATAACGATCCTGAGAAGCGCCTTGCGATGATTTACTACGTTAAAGTCGCTATATAAATTCAAGTTGCTGTTGTTGCTATTCCCTTCTCCCTCATGTCTTTATACAGCTTCCCCTTAAATGCATCTATACTATTCGTCTCAACTACTCCCTGTGGTAATGAGTTCCACATTCTAACCACTCTCTGGGTAACAAAGTTTTTCCTGAATTCCCTATTGGATTGATTAATGACTAGCTTATATTTATGCCCCCTAGTTTTTGGTGCCAGGTTTGTTTTGCTTGTTCAGCTTAGTGCCGCCATTCTACTGATAGTCACCACAACTCATGTGAGAATTCGGAGCAGTAGGGGTTTCTTATTTCAGCGCCACTTCATAGACCTGCATTAACCCAGACCAGGACGCCACTTTATGTTCCAGTTTAAATAATTTGCTTTGACTGAAAACAGACCAAACTTATCAGAGTTAAGTCCAAATCCAACCTCTTCAATCCTCTTATCTCCACAGCTATATTGTTATCTCACTACATCACGATGCTAAAACCACTCGGCTGGTATGAATGCAACATACCAATGTAACAGATTCTGGACTCAATCATTCCCTACCTCCTAACACTAATCCCTGGAGAAAATTATAATATACTGTACCACTCTTTCCTGAAGATTTCCTCAAGAATGCCTTGCCTTTCTGCTTCAGCTTTCCCGTGTGTCCTTCTCCCCACAATAAGACACACTATTGACTCGTTGGGGTACAAATTGCACTGCACCTGTTTTTGGCTCAGATTATTCTTTGGATTCATGTTGGATTTGCTAAGACAACTTAAATATGTTTCATCACTAACTTAAATATATAAATTGGGAGCCTCGCATCTGTTAAAAGCACCCCCTTGATCAAATTCGTAGGCGATGAGTGGGGCAGGCATGGACCCTCACCGCTGGCAACATTTCAAAAGTTTTGAAACAACTTTTCCTGTGGAGCAGGAGTCTTCGACTTCACGGGAACCACGGCTGCTCCACTCCCCACCCCTTCCCCAGTACCCCGCTCCAAGGCCCCCACTCCGGGGACTATACTGAGGGTCACTGCCGGCGAAGCAGGAGGTCTCGCATTGATCGCATCACTCGGACGAGCTGCATGTGGAGGTGTGACCAGCACTGGCAGTTCGCGCCCAGTATGTTGATGAAGCCGCGAGGTGAAATTTCCATCATTCCTCAGGCCTCTCGGCTCAGCTGTGCGCACAGCACCAAGTCTAGGTCCGAAAACAGGACGGGCCCAGACCAATTTCTGGGCCACGGGATGGTTCAGGCTGGATTTTCTTACTTTTTACAATCCTTTTTAGGTAGTATTGGGGCACTAAAACCAGGAACTTAACGTGGTCTGGTCTACCGCTGCAATACCAACTCAAAAACTGTCTGCAGTAGTGCACATCCAGAGCCCGCCCAGATAAACATCAGTCAGAGTTGGGAGCATGGAAATTAGGGCTTGTGAGGGTGGCCTCAGTTTCTCTGCAATTTCTCCTAACTAACACCCCAAAGGACACAGGCATCAGGTGCATGGGAACAGCACCACCTCCAAGTCACACATCATCCTGACTTGGAAATATATCGCCGTTCACTCATTCTCACTGGGTCAAAATCCTAGAACTCCCTCCCTAACAGCACTATGGGGGTGCCTTCACCACACGGACTGCAGCGGTTCAAGAGGAGGTTCAGCACCACCTTCTCAAGGGAAAATAGGGACGGGCAATAAATATTGGCCTTGCCAGCAACACTCACATCCCGTGAATGAATAAATAAATAAATAAAAAACCTGACCTCTGAGCACACCATCACTATATAATTGGTGATATGAGCAGCACTGAGGTTTTTCTGAACAATTGGTCTCCATGCTCTCCTACGTGAAGTGCCTTGGGAAGTTTATCTGGCCTGGTGTTTGAACAAGTAATGTGCCATGACAGAGGTGGTGAAGACTGAAGGGCAAGAGTCGAGGCTGTTCGTCTGAGCATCTGGCCTCTTGCTCCAAGTCACACCCAGGTTTTCAAAATCAGAGGTTGTGTCCAAAATTAGCAGTGAAGAAATAGAGGTTGAGTGCATGGTCATTGCTATACTTTGACAATTGGCATAAAGCTGCAATGGCCTGTGCTGCCCTTTGCCCTCGCCGTTGCCAACCTGCTTTTGGCTCCCCGCCTCCTACTTCCTCATCTCCTACAGCCTCTACTATTTGTCTTCCTGTGAGCTGCAAAGCTTCTTCTGCTTGCGACCTAACATTTTCAAGATTGGTATTCCTCCTCCAACCACAGTTCTTCAGTGCTGATTACGTCTTACTTTTTCTTTTACAATGAGAAACCACAGAGTTAAACCAGTGCGGCTGACAAGGACACTCCTTATCAGCTATGTGCCTGCATGTGGACCGTTGTTATCATTCTCACAGATGCAGGCTAGTTAAACAACTCCCCTTCAAGACTGGCAAAACCCATTGTGACAGGCAATGTGAGTTCTCATAGTGGCTTGTCGCTAACATGGTGCATTATTGTTGGCACAGGTTTTCTGTGAATGGCTCAGTTTCCCTGTCACCTCGGTAACGAGCGTGAGAGAACATAAGAGGTAAGGGGGTGTTGTCATGGCTCAATCATTCCTAGAGAATGTGCATAGGGAACTGTGCCTTCATTTACCTTGGCTAACCTTGTGAGATCATTAAACTTCTTCCTGCACTGTGTGGAAGTTTTTGGGGTGATGGAAGTTATACTCACTGGTGCTGCACCTCCCTCCATGAAGTTAGGACCATCTGCTTAAGGGAATTCTTATCCTCAGTCTCAAAGAGGCTTTCTTTTCCAGACTTTATTTCTGCTGGAAGGACATTCTGCCAGATATCAGTCAAGCTGAGAGCCTCAGCTGCAGCTGACCCCAACCCCCAAAAGCTGCACATTCCTCACTCATTGCAGCACTGTTCTGAAGCCTCCTGCCAAAAAAAACCACGCGCCCCTTTAATCAGCTGTGGCAGTTTAAACGCTGCAGCACCACGGAAATTTCCCGTCCTCTTGATGGCAGTAAACTAATAGACAGCAATTTTACATCTGCACATCTACCCCCATGACTAATGAAGGTCAGTCCAGAAAACGTGAGCGGGCGAGCAGCAGACAGATATGGGCCGATGTTCTAGATAAGACTCGCGCTAACCCACCAGAGGAAGAATCTAACCCTTCATCTTTAGGCTGTTTCAGTATTCGACATCAACCGAAAAGCTGATGTGTCTAATTCAATTTGTCTGTTATATATCCACGCTCACATTTTTAATCATTGTGCATTTTAAAAAAAATCAGTTTTAATTTAAATTGCCATGCTTCTGCCCAACCGCGTAACTGATCTGAATTCTCTTGTAAATCATGTGTCCACCCTCTGTCCCCTCTTTATTTTTGTGTTGCCAACACATTGGCCAGCTTACAGCTGTATTTTTGACATCTAGGCCATTTCTGTAGAAACAATAAGAAACAATTAGAAACAATAAGGGTTCAAGCCCTGTTTGGACACAACTCAACACTTCCTAGTCTGATACTGAGGGCTAGATTTTTCCCACTGAATAAGCCACACAACTTGCATTTATATAGGATAACAGCAACTCGCACCAAGTCCCGTTCACCCATCACTCCTGTGCTCGCTGAGCTACATTGTTAGGCAACGCCTCGATTTCAAAATTCTCATCCTTTTTTTCAAATCCCTTCATGGCCTCGCCCCTCCCTATCTTTGTAATCTGCTCCAGTCCCACAAACCTCCGGGATGTCTGCGCTCCTCTAATTCTGCCCTCCTGAGCATCCCTGATTATAATCGCTCAACCATTGGTGGCCGTGCCTTCTGTTGCCTAGGCCCCAAGCTCTGGAACACCCTGCCTAAATATCTCTGCCTCTCTACCTCTCTTTCCTCCTTCAAGATGCTCCTTAAAACATACCTCTGTGACCAAGCCTGCGTTAATTTCTACTTATGCGGCTTGATGTCAAATTTTTATTGCATAATAGTCCTTTGAAGTGCCCTGGGACGTTTCACTATGTTAAAAGTGCTATATAAATAATTGTTGCTATTGCTGCATTTAGAGAGCCACCTTTAACTTTGGAAAACATGTAAATTGGTGATGTGTGGGGGAGGGGTGGGGTGCAGCTTTGCAGCCTTTTATCTCCTGGATCCCATCATAATTGTAGAGGATCTTCAGTGATGTTCCCTGCCATGCGAAGGAGCCAATGAGGGGTGACTGGGAAGTACGGGTTGGGGGGGGGGGGGGGGAGGGGGGGTATTGGTGGTGGGGAACGGGAGGACAGTGTCTGTGGCAAACTTCAGTTGCATGCTGCCGTGTAGTGCTTTGGTGAGCCTATAACGCCAATCATCAGGAGACAGGATTTTTAAATAATGGTTAGAAATTAAACTGGAATTGTAAAAATGGAGAAACTAAGCAATGAGTCAGTAATATTGTTGACCCGTCTCCCCTCCATTAGCTTCATTTGGCCTGTTGACGGCCCATCTGGCTGGTTGAGAGGTTCAAGAAATGCCGTACACTATTTATATAGAACCTCTGACTTATGAAGTTCATGTACAAGCACTTCACCACTTGTACAGCATTCCTGTGTGCAGTATTTCTACTTGAATGTTAACCTGTTTATTTTAAACTGAGGTTTCAGTCATTGACAGGTCCGTCTCTGATCACTACCTTGTCTTCTCACTGTGTATATCTCCCTTCCCACCCCCATCACGGTCCTCACTTCCCCACAGCTGCTTCACCACCATCGTCTCTAATTACCAACGTCACTCCTTGGGCCTTCCACCTGCTACAACACCCTGCTATGGTACTAAAACAGCCCTTATCATAGTCACAAATTACATCCTACGTGACTGCGACCATGGTAAGCTATCCCTCCTTGTCCTTCTCAACCTGTCTGAAGCCGTTGATACAGTTGACCACTCTATCCTCCGCCAACGACTCTCCACCGTCGCCCAGCTAGGTGGGACTGCATCGCCTGGTTCCATTACATAGAAACATAGAAACATAGAAAATAGGTGCAGGAGTAGGCCTTTCGGCCCTTCTAGCCTGCACCGCCATTCAATGAGTTCATGGCTGAACATGCAACTTCAGTACCCCATTCCTGCTTTCTCGCCATAACCCTTGATCCCCCTAGTAGTAAGGTCTACATCTAACTCCTTTTTGAATATATTTAGTGAATTGGCCTCAACTACTTTCTGTGGTAGAGAATTCCATAGGTTCACCACTCTCTGGGTGAAGAAGTTTCTCCTCATCTCGGTCCTAAATGGCTTACCCCTTATCCTTAGACTGTGACCCCTGGTTCTGGACTTCCCCAACATTGGGAACATTCTTCCTGCATCTAACCTGTCTAAACCCATCAGAATTTTAAACGTTTCTATGAAGTCCCATCTCATTCTTCTGAACTCCAGTGAATACAAGCCCAGTTGATCCATTCTTTCTTGATAGGTCAGTCCCGCCATCCTGGGAATCAGTCTGGTGAATCTTCGCTGCACTCCCTCAATAGCAAGAATGTCCTTCCTCAGGTTAGGAGACCAAAACTGTACACAATACTCCAGGTGTGACCTCACCAAGGCCCTGTACAACTGTAGCAACACCTCCCTGCCCCTGTACTCAAATCCCCTCGCTATGAAGGCCAACATGCCATTTGCTTTCTTAACCGCCTGCTGTACCTGCATGCCAACCTTCAATGACTGATGTACCATGACACCCAGGTCTCGTTGCACTTCCCCTTTTCCTAATCTGTCACCATTCAGATAATAGTCTGCCTCTCTGTTTTTACCACCAAAGTGGATAACCTCACATTTATCCACATTATACTTCATCTGCCATGCATTTGCCTACTCACCTAACCTATCCAAGTCGCTCTGCAGCCTCATAGCATCCTCCTCACAGCTCACACTGCCACCCAACTTAGTGTCATCCGCAAATTTGGAGATACTACATTTAATCCCCTCGTCCAAATCATTAATGTACAATGTAAACAGCTGGGGCCCCAGCACAGAACCTTGCGGTACCCCACTAGTCACCGCCTGCCATTCTGAAAAGTACCCATTTACTCCTACTCTTTGCTTCCTGTCTGACAACCAATTCTCAATCCATGTCAGCACACTACCCCCAATCCCATGTGCTTTAACTTTGCACAATAATCTCTTGTGTGGGACCTTGTCGAAAGCCTTCTGAAAGTCCAAATATACCACATCAACTGGTTCTCCCTTGTCCACTCTACTGGAAACATCCTCAAAAAATTCCAGAAGATTTGTCAAGCATGATTTCCCTTTCACAAATCCATGCTGACTTGGACCTATCATGTCACCTCTTTCCAAATGCGCTGCTATGACATCCTTAATAATTGATTCCATCATTTTACCCACTACCGATGTCAGGCTGACCGGTCTATAATTCCCTGTTTTCTCTCTCCCTCCTTTTTTAAAAAGTGGGGTTACATTGGCTACCCTCCACTCGATAGGAACTGATCCAGAGTCAATGGAAGCTCGTGAAGGCTTTGTGTCTTAATGCAAGGAGTATCCGTAATAAGGTGGATGAATTAACTGTGCAAATAGATGTTAACAAATATGATGTGATTGGGATTACGGAGACGTGGCTCCAGGATGATCAGG
The DNA here is from genome assembly GCF_044704955.1 of Pristiophorus japonicus. Taxonomy (NCBI): domain Eukaryota; kingdom Metazoa; phylum Chordata; class Chondrichthyes; family Pristiophoridae; genus Pristiophorus; species Pristiophorus japonicus. Next base: position 130,086,836 of record NC_091985.1, read on the forward strand.
GCTGGGAACTCAACATCCAGGGGTATTCAACATTCAGGAAGGATAGAATAAAAGGAAAAGGAGGTGGGGTAGCATTGCTGGTTAAAGAGGAGATTAATGCAATCGTTAGGAAGGACATTAGCTTGGATGATGTGGAATCTATATGGGTAGAGCTCGAGACTTGACTATTCATCAGGCGAATTGATGACGCCCATCTTCCAAACTCCATAAACTTGATCTCATCCAAAACCCTGCTGCCTTTGTCCCAAATCACACCAAGTCCTGTTCACCCATCTATCTAATCGTAGCCAGACAATCACTTGCAATGGCTTCTCTTCCAGCTCCCGCATCATTACCTCTGGTGTCCCCCAAGGATCTATCCTTGGCCTCCTCCTATTTCTTATCAACATGCTCCCACCCAACCACATCAACCGAAAACACAACGTCAGGTTTCACATGTACACTGACAGCACCCAGCTCTACCTCACCATCACCTTTCTCGACCCCTCCACAGTCTCTGATTTTTCACACTGCTTGTCCGACACCCAGATCTGGATGAGCAGAAATGTTTTTCATCTAAATATTTGGGAGACCGAAGCTATTGTCTTTGATCCCTGCTACAAACTCCATCCCTCTCCCTGGCAACTGTCTCAGGCTTCTGACCACATATCTCTTCCATCACAAAGACTGCCTGCTTCCACCTCTGTATCATCGCCCAACTCCGCCCCTGCCTCAGCTCATCTGCAGCTGAAACCCTCATCCATGCCTTTGTCACCTCGAGACTTGACTATTCCTCAGGCGAATTGATGACGCCCATCTTCCAAACTCCATAAACTCGATCTCATCCAAAACCCTGCTGCCTTTGTCCTAAATCACACCAAGTCCTGTTCACCCTTCACCCCTCTTCTCACTGACCTACATTGACTCCCAGTTCAGTACACCTTGATTTTAAAATTCAAATCCCTGTTTTCAAATCCCTCCATGGCCTTGCTCCTCCCTATCTCTGTAACCTCCTCCAGCCCTACAACATTCCGGGATCTCGGAACCTCTCCAACTCTGGCCTCTTGCGCATCCCCGATTTTAATCACTCCACAATTGGCGGCCGTACCTTCAGCTGTCTGAGCCCTAAGCTCTGGAGCTGCCTCCCTAAATCTCCCTGCCTCTCTATCTCTCTCTCCTCCTTTAAGACGCTCTTTAAAACCAACACTTTGACCAATCTTTTGGTCATTTGTCCTAATATCTCCTTATATGACTTGGTGTCAAATTTTGTTTGGTTATGCTCCGGTGAAGCATCTTGGGACGTTTTACAGGCAGCTCTCGATTATCCGGGTCCCTTGGGGATTGGACTATGCTGGGTAAACGATTTCTCCATTAGAGCAAGTTGACATTATAAAGTTAAATCGTCAATGAATAAATACTGTGCAATAAGTTACAAACAATAACAAGGCAGTTAAGTGTGGACATTACCAGCATGCATGTAGGTGGCCTCGAGGAGAAGATTGTCTAGCTCCGGGGTTCAGGAGCGCATTGCCTTCCCGGGCCGAAAGGACTCCGATGTCAGCGGCCCGTTGCCTTCTCGGGCCGGAAGGACTCCGATGTCAGCGGCGGCCTCGAGAGACTGCAGTTGCAGCAGCGCGCACACACGGAATTTTAAATGCCGTTGCAACGGTTTCCCGTTGCATCCATGTGCGGATAATCGAGAGTTGCCTGTACTACGTTAAAGGCGCTACATAAATGCAAGTTGTTGTTGTTGTAGCAATCCAATGCAACACAACCTGAAATGCCGTGTGCTTCGTAGCTGGAACCTGAAACTGACATGCACATTCCAATCCGCAAATTACTCTGGACCAAATTTACCCTGACCTCACACATCATCTTTTAGAGTACAAACAAGCCTAGATTTTATTTCCCAACACAAACCATTTCCTTCCTTCTCCTGCATCCAGCTTTACTTCCACTGACAATTATGAGGAGCTTATGAACTTCTTTGACTCAAAGTTCAAGACTATCCACGTAGCTGTCTTAGCTGCCACCACTTCCACCTCCCCCACTATCCCCGGCTCATCAGCATCTCCTCCACCAAATCGCTCTTCAGTCTCACCTTTATCACTCCCTCAACCCTCACCAAGCTCACATCCATGAACCCCAATCAGATAAGTATTTCGGCCATTTGTTCAACCAACGTTTCAGAGCCAGGGGTGGGGTGGTGGGAGTGCAGGACACAATAAATATATTTTATTTATTGAACATGGACCCCACTGGCAGAGGTTTTGAACAATGACCACCGCATCACCATAAAACCACCAGGACAATAGTGAAATATTTAAATATGACGTGCGCATAATAGGAATGGGCAGAAATGGACTTACAACTAACAGTAATCCAATATTGTCCAACCGTATGAAACCTGAACTCAGTGTGCTTAACCTCCTAAGATCAGTCCATTCTGTATGAGCGTGATGTCTCTATTTTTCCACATCATGGCAGGTAATTTTTGACTTTGTGCGATAGTGTTAAATGAGTGATAGCGAATTGGCAGCCCACTTTATATCTCTCTTGATTTTAAGTCAATGGAATAAAAAAGTGGGAGAGATGTAGTACGTGCTGCCAATTCGATATCACCCATTTCACCCAAAGTTAAAATGACCCCCTCATGAGTTATGGGAAATGTGCCCTGCAGAATCACAAGGATTGGTTTCCATGACCATCCAAATCCATTTCACTCGCAATTAGCCGAGGTAAGAGACTTCCACTCCAGCAGTCTGACTTGTATTCAACCCGAGTCTCTGAGGTGAAAGAACAGAATGCTAATCCACTGGGCTACCCTGGCAAGGAAGCACTTTCAACTTAAACTGCTCCCCCAGTCTTTCTTTGTTTAGTCTGAATTTTCAACGTGAAATTCCTCCTGGCAGTCAATATGCAATCTAACATCAGACTTTACTGTGTCACTCTATCCATAATAGTATTCTATTTTTGCTAAGAATATAAGATTTGTTGACATTGGGCAATATGGACCAAGCCTTAAGACAGAGGTGATGACTGAAACTTGCAAAGATATCCAAGTATCTGCCAACTCCTGTGCCTTCCAGCACTGCTCCTGTATTGGCCTCCTCGGCCTATTCTCTGGAACTCTTTCCCTTAACCTCACCGCCTTGTTACTTCTCTTCTGATATTTCAATGTCTCCTCGAAGCCTGTCATTTCAACTGTGTCCTCAAAGCCATAACATGCCCCCAAGTCTTAGCATTTCAACCGTATTCTCAAAGCTTTAATTTCAGCCATGCCTTCACTCTTCAATCGCTGATTGGTCTCTGTGCTCTCCCATGTGAAAAGCCTTGCAACGTTTTATTATATTAAAGGTGCTATAAAAATGTTTGTTGTTGCTACTCCCCTCAGAACCTTGAAAACCCCAATAAGATCTCCTCAGAGGGGCCGTTTCTTATTCATTTGACATGATAAAAGAAAATGCAGTGGTAATAGGAAATAGTTAAATCCCATGTGCTTTATTCCACTCTGCATTAGTAAACGGAATATCCAGGGATAGCCTCACAGGACTTACAAGCTTAAAAGAAGTAATAAAGATGAAGGGAGAGGAATTCTATGTGGATCAAAAGAGGATGATATCATCTCTATTTTATTTGTACAGATCAGGTCATAGGTGCCATTTGGCATTCCTTAAGTGGCTGCTTTCTGTTTGAGTAGAAGGGGCAGGTGTGTGGAACACACACACACACACACACACACATAGCTTTTCCCTAGTTCCTTGTACCTTGTCTTTCTCAATCATGCACTGCTTTTAATAGGACTGCCACCATATTCCTCCTTAGAAGCAATGTATCATTTGATTTGTTATCATATACACAAATAAGACCCTGTTTTCTCAAAGCTATTTTATTGTGGGAACTATATACTCTCCGACACACTCCTCAGCTTAATCCGGGCTGGCACTGCTTGGAGGGCTGGATGCAAAACACAAAATTCATGGGAAAAGGAGGCTTTGGCATGGTGGAGGCATGGTGATGTCATCAGTGCTGTCGACTCTTATCTGAACAGCTTCAATTAAGGGTAAGCCAGTCCTTCCATCGTCCGCAGTACTTGGGATTGCAGAGGTCAAGCATTTCCCTTATTTAGCTGAAATTCCTTTGCTGATGGTTGGAGCACTGAAATCAGTTGGACCGACAAGAATGTGCCACAGATATGTACATGTTGGCTGATTCATTGTTGTTTGATTTCTCTTTGTTTTCAAATCCCTCCTTCCCTGAACTCAGTGATTTGAGTCTTGAAATTGCTGCTGGTGCACTATCCAGGGGTAGAGGATAAGCTGCTAAAAGTTGCAAGGGTAACTTATTCCTGGTGCTTCATAGTCTTCATATTGTTTTAGTCTGTGAAGCAGAATGTTGCCCACAAAATAGTTCTCCAATATAAAAGACAGAAGCACTCAACTTCTTTATCAGCGAGGCCATAGAGGGATTTGAACATATTGGAGGAGATTCTCTGGCTCTGACTAGATAAGTAGGATGCGAATATTAAATTTGAAGCATTGGCACACTGCGAACATAGTAGATCAGTGAGCAAAGGAATAATGGGTGCAGGTTAGAATACTGGCCTCATAATATTGGATGAGCTCAAGTTAACTGTTAAGTATGGAAGAACTCCACAAGACTCAGTACTGTGAGCTAAAACTGATGTGACCTTAGTCTCTTTAATATAACTCCAGAGTGCCTAAGCAGCATGGCAGACAAGCTTTTATACTCCCTTGCACAGGAGTGCAGGTGTGCAGGTGACCCTTGGGCCTCCAACAGTTGCGCCCTCTGGTGGCAAGTCTTACACAGTTAAGAACATAAGAACATAAGAATTAGGAACAGGAGTAGGCCATCTAGCCCCTCGAGCCTGCTCCGCCATTCAACAAGATCATGGCTGATCTGGCCGTGGACTCAGCTCCACTTACCCGCCCTCTCCCCGTAACCCTTAATTCCCTTATTGGTTAAAAATCTATCTATCTGTGACTTGAAAACATTCAATGAGCTAGCCTCAACTGCTTCCTTGGGCAGAGAATTCCACAGATTCACAACCCTCTGGGAGAAGAAATTCCTTCTCAAATCGGTTTTAAATTGCCTCCCCGTATTTTGAGGCTGTGCCCCCTAGTTCTAGTCTCCCCGACCAGTGGAAACAAAACCTCTCTGCCTCTATCTTGTCTATCCCTTTCATTATTTTAAATGTTTCTATAAGATCACCCCTCATCCTTCTGAACTCCAACGAGTAAAGACCCAGTCTACTCAATCTATCATCATAAGGTAACCCCCTCATCTCCGGAATCAGCCTAGTGAATCGTCTCTATACCCCCTCCAAAGCCAGTATATCCTTCCTTAAGTAAGGTGACCAAAACTGCACGCAGTACTCCAGGTGCGGCCTCACCAATAGCCTATACAGTTGCAGAAGGACCTCCCTGCTTTTGTACTCCATCCCTCTCGCAATGAAGGCCAACATTGCATTCGCCTTCCTGATTACCTGCTGCACCTGCAAACTAACTTTTTGGGATTCATGCACAATCCATCGGTACGCTCGCGGCCTTCCACGAGAGGTGGGCACCGGAGGGACTGGAGTGCATCATCACGCCCGGCAACCAAATTTTAATTTGATTTTACGTTTTTAAGTTTAATTTATTTTAATTGCCGGTGCTTTTAGTGTCCCCCTTCCCTTTTATAGGGGGCACTGGGGAAAATTGTGATTTTAGTGCCCAAAAAAAAACCAAAAAAAGAAAAACACAAAAAAAAACAAAAAAAGGGGGGGAAAAAAAAAGGGCCTTGTAAAATGTCTGGAGTGTCACCCAGGTCGGGTGGCACCGATTAATGTTTTATGTTTTGCAGGTGAACTCCAAAAAGAGTTTCATGCACAATCCACCGGTACGCTCGCGGCCTTCCGCGAGAGGTGGGCACCGGAGGGACTGGAGTGCATCATCACGCCCGGCAACCAAATTTTAATTTGATTTTACGTTTTAAAGTTTAATTTGTTTTAATTGCCGGTGCTTTTAGTGTCCCCCTCCCCTTTTATAGGGGGCACTGGAAAAATTTGATTTTAGCGCCCCAAAAAAAAAACAAAAAAAAAGAAAAAAAAAAGGGGCCTTGAAAATGTCTGCTGTGTCACCCAGGCGGGTGGCATGGTTTTAATGTTTATGTTTATTTTCAGGTAAACTCAAAAGAGTTTCATGCACAAGGACCCCCAGGTCCCTCTGCACCGCAGCATGTTGTAATTTCTCCCTATTCAAATAATATTCCCTCTTACTGTTTTTTTTCCCAAAGTGGATGATCTCACACTTTCCGACATTGCATTCCATCTGCCAAACCTTAGCCCATTCGCTTAACCTATCTAAATCTCTTTGCAGCCTTTCTGTGTCCTCTACACAACCCACTTTCCCACTAATCTTTGTGTCATCAATGTTTACAATGTTTACATACATAACATTAACGATGGTGGAAGATGGGAGCCTAGCCAGGAGAACATTGAAATAGTTGAGTTGGGAGGCAACAAAAGCATGGATGAGGATTTCAGCAGCACATGGGATGAGGCAGAGACTGGCGATGTTAACATAGAAACATAGAAACATAGAAAATAGGTGCAGGAGTAGGCCATTCGGCCCTTCGAGCCTGCATCACCATTCAACAAGATCATGGCTGATCATTCACCTCAGTACCCCTTTCCTGCTTTCTCTCTATACCCCTTGATCCCTTTAGCCATTAGGGCCATATCTAACTCCCTCTTGAATATATCCAATGAACTGGCATCAACAACTCTCTGCAGTAAAGAATTCCACAGGTTAACAACTCTCTGAGTGAAGATGTTTCTCCTCATCTCAGTCCTAAATGGCCTACGCCTTATCCTAAGACTGTCTCCCCTGGTTCTGGACTCCCCAACATCGCAAACAATCTACCCGCATCTAACCGGTCCCGTCCAGTCGGAATCCTGTATGTTTCTAATCCTTCTAAACTCCAATGTATAAAGGCCCAGTTGATCCAGTCTCTTCTCATATGTCAGTCCAGCCATCCCGGGAATCAGTCTGGTGAATCTTCGCTGCACTCCCTCAATAGCAAGAACGTCCTTCCTCAGATAAGGAGACCAAAACTGGACACAATATTCCAGGTGAGGCCTCACCAAGGCCCTGTACAATTGCAGTAAGACCTCCCTATCCTATACTCAAACCCCCGAGCTATGAAGGCCAACATGCCATTTGCCTTCTTCATCGCCTGCTGTACCTGCATGCCAACTTTCAATGACTGATGTACCATGACACCCAGATCTTGTTGCACCTCCTCTTTTTCTAATCTGCCGCCATTCAGATAATATTCTGCCTTAGTTGTTTTTGCCACCAAAGTGGACAACCTCACATTTATCCACATTATACTGCATCTGCCAGGCATTTGCCCACTCACCTAACCTGTCCAAGTCACCCTGCAGCCTCTTAGCGTCCTCCTCACAACTCAAAGCTTAAGAAGGAGAAAATAGTCAGTCTTTGTGATGGAGAGGCTATGGAGCCACAAGCTCAGCTCAGGGTCAACTAGGATGTCAAGTTTGTGAACAGCCTGGTCCAGCCTGAGACAATGGCCAGGGAGGGGGTGTACTCTGTGACAAGGGAACGGAGTTTGTGGAGAGGGCCGGAGACAATGGATTTGATCTTCCCAATGTTTAGGTGGAGGAAATTATGGCTCATCCAGGACTGAATGTTGAACAAGAAGGCTGATAATCAGAAATGCCTAGTGAATGATTCATATCAGCCTCCTCCTGAGGTCCCCACCATCACAGAAGCCAGTCTTCAGCCAGTTCGATTCACACTACGTGATACCAAGAAATGGTTGAGCTCACTGGATACAGCAAAGGCTATGGGCCCCGACAACATCCTGGCTGTTGTGCAGAAAACCTGTGCTCCAGAACTAGCCGCGCCTCTAGCCAAGCTGTTCCATTATAGCTACAACACTGGCATCTATCCAAAAATGTGGAAAACTGCACAGATATGTCCTGTCCACAAAAAAGCAGGACAAAACCAATCCTGCCAATTACCGCCCCATCAGTCTACTCTCAATCGTCAGCAAAGTGATGGAAGGTGTCATCGACAGTGATATCAAGTGGCACTTACTTACCAATAACCTGCTCACCAATGCCCAGTTTGGGTTTCGCCAGGACCACTCGGCTCCAGACCTCATTACAGACTTGGTCCAAGCATGGACAAAAGAGCTGAATTCCAGAGGTGAGGTGAGAGTGACAGCCCTTGATATCAAGGCAGCATTTGACCGAATGTGGCATCAAGGAGCCTTAGTAAAATTGAAGTCAATGGGAATCAGGGGGAAAACGCCACTGCTGGAGTCCATGCCAGCATGCAGCAAGACTTGGACCACATTCTGGCTTGGGTTGATAAGTGTCAAGGAGCATTCGCGCCACGCAATGACAATCTCCAAGTGAGAATCTAACCACGGCCCCTTGACAAGCTCTCGGACGTCATCCCAGTTCCAGCGTATCTTCCCCAGCCAGCTCCTGTCAAGTAGCGTGGGGCCATTGCCCGGTACCACCCAGAGTGGTAACTTGTGCACTGCTCTATCGTAGGAGACCTTTACGGTAACACTGCCGATTACAGGAATCAGTTCCTTTGTGTACATTCTCATGTAAATTCTTAGTTTTGTGCAAATGGGAGTCAGGACTGGTCTTGAGGCCTTGCTGCACCACAATTTATCGAAAGTCTTTTTGCTCATAATGGACTGGCTCATGCCCGTGTCCAGCTCCATTGACACCAGGTGTCCATTTAATTCAACTTGCAGCATTATCGGGGGACACTTTGTAGTAAATGTGTGCACCTCATATACCTCTGCCTCCTTGGTCTGAGGCTCTGATTCATCGTGATCCACCATGGATCTGTCCTCCTCGGCAACATGGTGGTTTGCAGGAATAGCAGGATTTGCAGCTCGCCTGCACAATCGTTGGAGGTGTCCCATTGTTCCACAGCCTTTGCAAACGTATCCTTTGAAGCGGCATGAATGGAAACAATGATCACCTCCGCAGCACCAACAAGGTGTTAATGGCCTAGCATTCACCATCCTTGATGGTGGACTCTGAGACATTTGCGGACGTGCAGCTGCAGGCATGTGAGGCCTGACCTGTACATTACGATTCGAAAATAACATTACTTTGTTCACAGTACTTGTAGCAGCACTCGTGTGCTGAGAGATTTTTTTGGTATTGTCACTGGTGGCGATGAACGCCTGGGCTATCGCTATGACTTTACTCAAGGTTGGGGGTCTCTACAGTCAAAAGTTTGTGAAGTATTACTTCATGGCCAATGCCAAGTACAAAGAAGTCCCTGAGCATGTGCTCCAAGTGTCCTTCAAATGCACAATGTCCTGCAAGGCGTCGTAGCTCGGCGATGTAGCTCGCCACTTCCTGGCCTTCAGACCTCTTGTCCATGTAGAACTGGTACCTCGCCATCAGAATGCTTTCCTTCGAGTTTAGATGCTCCCAGACCAGTGTGCACAAATCATCATATGACTTCTCTGTAGGTTTCGCTGGAGCAAGCAGATTTTTCATGAGGCCATACATTGGTGCCCCGCAAACAGTGAGGAGAATCGCCCTTCGTTTGGCAGCGTTCGCTTCTCCTTCCAGCTTGTTGGCCACGAAATATTGGTCGAGTCGCTCCACAAAGGTTTCCCAATCATCTCCCTCCGAAAATTTCTCCAGGTTGCCCACTGTTCTCTGCATCGTTGCGGTGGAGTTCGTCATCTGTATCTCGTCGCCAGTTGTTATGTATTGAATAAAGAGTCTGACCAGATACTGTGAGCTCAAAGTAAAGTGTGACCGTAGTCCTTTATTACAGGTCTCCAGAGTGCCTCTCGAGCCTGTGAGGCCTCCTTATGTACAGGTGCTCCCAAGGGATTGTGGGATCCCTTGGGACTCCAGGGAATGAGCCCTCTTGTGGTTAAACAAGGTATTTACAGGTTTACACCTATAACACCATCCACCACCTTAAGTATTCACTTCCTCCACCACCGGTGCATCACGTCTGCAGTGTGTACCATCTACAAGATGCACTGCAGCAACTCGCCAAGGCTTCTTTGCAGCACCTCCCAAATCCACGACCTCTACCACCTAGAAGGGCAAGGGCAGCAGGTGCATGGGAACACCATCATCTGCAAATTTCCCTCCAAGTTACACATCATCCTGACTTGGAAATATATCACCGTTCCTCCATCGGCCCTGGGTCAAAATCCTGAAACTCCCTCCTGAACAGCACTAGGAGTATCTTCACCACACGGACTGCAGCGGTTCAAGAAGGCGGCTCACCACCACCTTCTCAATGGTAATTAGGGATGGGCAATAAATTCTGACCTTGCCAGTGACACCCACATCCCTTGAATAAATAAAAAAACAGACACAGAGACACTGGAAGGGTCAAGAGAGATGGTGTTGAGGTAGAGCTGGGTGCTATAAGCATACATGTGAAACTTAGGCCTAGAAATTGGCATCCTTAGCACCTCCCGTTATCGCCTCCGGGAGGTCGATAACGGGACGCTAACGATTTACTGACTGGGCGCGGCGAGATGATCGATTCCTGATAAATTCGGGAGGTTTGCGGCAGCGGTAGGATGTTGCACCCCAATTTCCTTCGGACAGAGATCGTGACATCATCACCGTGCGCATCGTTCCGAAAGCGCCCCAGATCCGAACTTCGGTTCCGTCCCCCTGCAGCAGCGCCAGGCAAAAACACCGGTAGCTGCAGGAGGCGTTCATCGGGAGGCCGAGCGCCTTGGGGATGATGCTTAAAGGCGAGGTAGCCGAGGTAAGAAAAAAAATTAACAAATGCTGTTTCTCTTTTTTTTTAATTCGTCTTCGTCAGCGATTGATCAGCCCGGCACTTTGCTGCAGTTCATCGGGCTGATTGGGCCGAATCGTGGCTATCATTGGGGACCAGGTAAGTGCTTCCCTTGCAGAGCCTGCAGTGATGGCCCTCCCCTTTAAGGGAGGGAAGGAGCCTCCGAACGCGGCAGTGATGCATGGGCCATTGTGCAACGCTGCACACCTACTGCTCCGCCTGCGTCCTGTTGCCCTCCAGAAAGGAAAGGAGCACTTGCTGGAGCGCAAACTATACATTTTTTAAAAGTTGAAAATGATTAGTGTCTGGCGCTAATTTTGTCAACTTTTAAAAGTTAGCACCCCAAAAGGAGCGCTCCCGAATTTCTCCCCCTTAATGTCATGTCTTCAGATGTCACTGAGGAATAACATGCAGGTGAAGTATAGGATGCGGCCAAGGATAGATTCTTAGTGAACTTCAGTGGTAATGCTGCGGAGGCGGGAAGAGAAGTCATTGCAGGAGATTCTCTGGCTATGACTGGATAGCTAGTGCCTTTAATTTAGAAAATATGTTCCAAGGCATTTTCCAGAGGAGGAAAACAAACATTGATCAAGTGGGATCATTAGGGGTGGTGACCAAAAGCTAAGGGCAAACATCTAGGTTTTGGGAAGGTAGTTAACGGTGGAGAGAGAAGAAGCAATGCTTCGATATTGCTGCCCCCAAAATGCAATTGGCAGCAGCAACATCAATTGTTGGACTTTGGGTCTGGCTCCACTGCTGTCATGTACCTCGTACAAAGGGCCATTCTTCAGCTGGGAGTCTGGACTAATTGCTCTCAGCAACTTCCCATTTCCGATGCGTTAAGATCTCTAAGAGCTCTACCATTGACAGGGATTTCTCCCACCAGTTTTTTCTATCCACTTTCCCACACTAGCCCCCTTGCTGTTCACTGTCACCCTCAACCCCGTAAAAAACAACCCTCCACTCTGATTACCCTTTCTAACTTGGCTTCTGCTCTAACTGTGACTTCCCCTCTGCTGGCCTGTCACCGGGCATTGCATTAATGCCTCTGTTGATATTCTCCACCTTCAGTGCTCTCGTCCACCTCAGGTCTTGGATGTTCTCCCATCCCCACAGCCCCTCTTAGTATAACAGCCACATTTTCAAACTTGGAGACCGTAGGTTGAAACACACTTGGGAAATGACGGGTTTGGCAGTCCACTGCTAAATTTGTCTGTTTCAATTCAAACTGTACCTACATGCCCTGTCCTTTGCCAAAACTCCTCACTTCACCAAGGCCACCCTGAAGCTCCTCTTATCCACTGCAAATTGCTTCCACAGCCTTCCTCCTCCACAACCTTTATCTTCAACTCAGACTCTAAGTGCGAGGAATTCACAAACATCTTTGCGTCCAAAATGGAGGCCATTTGCATAGCGACTGCTGTCTCCCTTGACAACCGCTGATCTTCCCTGCCCCTTGTAATATCAAGCCTCTCGAGCAATGTCACTCAGTGGACACACCACGAAGCAGGCATTGACTGGCTACTGCAGCAACAAATGTAGTTCAAGCGGTTGCAATGCCATCTTTTAATTCAGCAGAAAATTGCAGAATTATTGAATCATACTTGCCTCCAATCTGAAAATAACCATTCATCATTATCTCTGCTTTCTGTCACTTAGCCAATGTTGTATCCAAGCTGCCAGGCTCCTTTAATCCCATGTGCTTCAATTTTGCTCACCAGTCTATTATGTGGCACTTTATCAAATGTATTTTGAAAGTCCATATTGTAAGGTCCTTACTCTACAGTATGAAACCACACGAGGCACATTCTGGGGACAAGGTCACTCTGTGACCTGAACTCTTTATTCAGAGGACTCCAAAGACGATGACCCTGCGTGGGACCTCCCTTTTTATACCTGTGTGATCAGGTAAGGAGTGTCTCCACAAGTTCACCCATTGAGGTCAAGGTGTGCATCTAGGTTGAGTGTATACAGTAATACAGTGGTGTCACATTGTGGTTATATACATGACAGCACCTCCACTCCCCAAAGTCTTATTGGGATCATAGGTTTAGTCTTTCAGGTGGTCTACGCTCCCTCGTGGAGCGCCGCAGTTGAGGCTCCGGTTGTTGGACACTGACGTGAGTGTCTATCACCTGTGCTAATTCCGGCCTGTCCGGGCTGACCGCAGGGACTGTGCATTCTTCTGATTGCTCTTGTTGCTTGTTCACTGGCGATGTTGTGAGCTCCATCTCATGGTCTTCTTCAGGTTCCTCTGTGTCGATGCTGAACCTTTTTTTTACTTGGTCCAGATGCTTACGGCATATCTGACCATTGTTGAGTTTTACCCCGATGACCCTATTCCCATCTTTGTCAATTACAGTGCCCCCAAGCCACTTGGGCCCCATGGCGTGATTGAGGATGAATACAGGATCATTTATTTCTATAACATCTCCCCCTCGAATTACGGTCATGGTACTCGTTTTATGACTTGCGCTTGCCCTCAACTATGTCGGTCAGGACTGGGTGAATGAGGGACAACCAAGTTTTGAGTGTCCGTTTCATTAGTAGCTCTGCGGGCGGGACACCCGTGAGCGAGTGCGGTCGGGATCTATGGGCCAGCAGGAGACGCGATAGGCGGCATTGTAGGGAGGGTCCTTAAATCCTGAGCATACCTTGCTTAATGATTTGGACCGCACGTTCCGCCATTGGAGGCTGGCTTGTACGGTGCAGTCTTGACGTGGTTGATGCCATTGCCCGACATAAACTCTCGGAATTCGTAGCTTGTGAAACATGGGCCATAATCACTAACCAGGATGTCCGACAAGCCATGGGTTGCAAAGATCGCACGTAGGCTTTCCACGGTGGTGGATGATGTGCATGAATTCAGAATGATGCACTCGATCCATTTCGAGTACGCATCTACCACAATAAGGAACATCTTTCCCATGAACGGTCCCGCGTAGTAAACAGGAATGCGTGACCATGGCCTGGTGAGCCAGGGCCACTGGCTGAGCGGGGCCTCCCTGGGGGCATTACCCAGTTGGATACATGTCGTGCACCTGCGAACACAGTGTTCCAGGCCTGAATCAATTCCAGGCCACCAAACGTGTGACCAGGCAATGGCCTTCATCATCACAATGCCTGGGTGCTCTCTGTGGAGTTCCCTGATGAATGCGTCCCTGCCCTTCTGGGGCATAACTACCCGGCTGCCCCATAGTAGGTAGTCAGCTTGGATGGAGAGCTCGTCCATCCGTTTGTGGAACGGTCTGACATCCTCAGGGCATGCTCCATGTGTGGGCGCCCAATCCCCACTCAGGACACATTTCTTAATCAGGGATAGGAGGGGATCTCTGTTTGTCCAGATTTTGATCTGGCGGGCTGTGATGGGGGAGCCTGCGCTGTCAAAGGCATCGACAGCCATGGCCATCTCAGCACTTTGCTCCACTGCCCCCTCAGTGGTGGCCAGTGAAAGCCTGCTGAGCGCGTCAGCACAATTTTCAGTGCCGGGCCAGTGCCGGATGGAGTAGTCATAAGCAGCCAGCGTGAGAGCCCATCGCTGTATGCGAGCTGATGCGTTAGCATTGATAGCCTTGCTGTCTGACAACAGGGATGTTAATGGCTTGTGATCCGTCTCTAATTCAAACTTCCTACCAAAGAGGTACAGATGCATTTTTTTTCACCATAGAGACATGCAAGCGCTTCCTTCTCGACAATCCCATATCCCTGTTCTGCTTGCGAGAGTGACCCGGAGGCATAAGCCACAGGTTGTAGTTGACCTTCAGCATTGCTTTGCTGCAACACGCACCCAACCCCATAGGACGATGCATCACATGTCAGAACCAAGTTTTTACAGGGGTCCTATAGGGTCAACAACTTGTTAGAACAAAGGAGGCTTCGCGCCCGATCAAAAGCCCGTTCCTGACAGTCCCCCCAAAACCAATCGCAACCCTTACGCAGGAGCACGTGTAGTGGCTCCAACAACGTGCTCAAGTTCAGCAGAAAGTTCCTGAAATAGTTCAACAGTCCCAGGAATGAACGCAACTCCGATGCGTTGCAGGGCCTGGGTGCTTGTCGAATCGCCTCTGTTTTGGATTTGGTGGGCCGAATCCCATCTGCAGCAACCCTCCTGCCCAGAAACTCAACCTCAGGAGCTAAGAGCACACATTTAGACTTCTTGAGTTGCAGGCCTACCCGGTCCAGTCGGTGTAGCACCTCCTCCAGGTTGTGGAGGTGTTCCTTGGTGTCTCGACCCATGATGAGAATGTCGTCCTGGAATATGATCGTTCCAGGAATAGATTTAAGCAGGCTTTCCATATTCCGTTGAAAAATCGCGGCCACTGATCGAATGCCAAACGGGCACCTGTTATAAACGAACAGTCCCTTGTGCTGTTGGTCAGTAGTTTAGATTCGTCGGCCAGTTCCTGGGTCATATAGGCTGAAGTGAGGTCCAACTTGGTGAACAGCTTGCCGCTTGCCAGCGTGGCGAAGAGTTCCTCCGCTCTTGGGAGCGGGTATTGATCTTGTAGGGACACCCGATTGATGGTGGCCTTGTAGTCGCCACAGATCCTGACAGAGCCATCCGCTTTTAGGATGGGAACGATGGGGCTCACCCAGTCGCTGAATTCAACAGGCGAGATGATGCCCTCTCTAACAGCCGGTCCAATTTGCTCTCGATCTTTTCCTGCATCACATACGGCACCGCTCTGGCTTTGTGGTGCACTGGCCTGGCGTCCGGGGTGATGTGTATCATTACTTTAGTGCCTTTGAAAGTCCGGACGTCAGGTTGGAATAGTGAATCGAATTGTTGTAGGACTTGTGAGCACGAACTTCGCTCCACAGATGACATTGCGTGAACATCCCCCCATTTCCAGTTCATCTCGGCAAACTAGTTCCTCCCCAACAGTGCGGGACCATTGCCCGGGACAATCCAGAGCGGCAGCCGATTCACTAACCCATTGTGTGTGACAGCCAACATTGCACTGCCTAGCACCGGAATGATTTCTTTAGTGTAAGTCCGTAATTGTGTCTCAATACGTACTAATTTGGGTCTACTGGCTTTAAATGGCCATAGCTTCTCAAATTGCTGAACGCCCATGAGTGACTGGCTGGCCCCAGTGTCCAGCTCCATGCGTACTGAGATACCGTTTAATAAAACCCTCATCATCATTGGTGGTGTTTTGGTGTATCAACTGTGAATATTCGCCACATGGACCCGCTAAATCTCGGCGTCCATCGATTTGCCCCAAAAGTCATCCTGCCTCAAAGAACCCTCTTTTGGTCCATTCGCCTCATATATTAGACTGGTTGCAGACTTCCTGCATATTCGAGCTAAGTGGCCACTGAGATTTCAGTTCCTGCAGACAAACTGTTGAAATCTGCAAGACCTAGCTGAGTGTTTTCCCCCACACCTCCAGCACGAGTTAAAGTTTCCATTGTTGGGAACAAAGGAACTATGGCCAGGCATTCCGCGCTGACTGTCTCTTTGACTGCTCTTAAGTACCCTATAAGTGGGTGTCAATGGCCCCACCCCGGGCCACATTGTCCACTGTGATGGCGTGAATGTCCGTTCAGCCTGCCATTGTCTCTGTTGAAGTCCTACTCTGGGGTGTATTGCTGCCTGGGGAGTGTCGGACTGCCCCTGCCTGTCTGCAGGGCTCTGAGTCGCATTGATGATATTGACTCCCTGATCCATCGCTGCGTTAAGAGGCAGAATTGCGCGCGTATATTATTTTCATCTCTTCCTCCCCCGCCATGAAAGTTTGAACTATCAACGCTGCCGCTTCTAAGGTCAAATCCTTGGTCTCAATTAATTTGCGGAAAATTCCCGCATGACCCATGCCCTCAATAGAGAAGTCCCTTAGCATCTCCTCCCTGCAGACGTCTGTGACCTTACAGAGGCTGGTCAAACGCCAGAGGTCCGTTACGAAGTCCGGTATGCTCTGTCCTTCATGACGTCAGTGGGTGTAGAATCTGTGTCGGGCCATATGTATGCTGCTCGCCGGTTTGAGGTGCTCCCCGATCAATTTGCTTAGTTCTTCAAAGGTTTTGTCCGCCGGCTTTTCGGGTGTTAGTAAGTCCTTCATGAGCACGTAAGTCTTTGGTCTGCAGCTGGTCAAAAGATGAGCCCTTCGCTTGTCGGCCACTGCATCCCCCAGCCATTCTTTCATAACGAAGCTTTGCTGAAGCCTCTCGACAAAATCGTCCCAGTCTTCCCCAACACAGTACCGTTCCTCTGTGCTACTGGTGGCCATTCTCATGGGTCGTGAATTCCCGTTTCTCGTCGCCAATGTAAGGTCCTTACTCTATGAAACCACACGAGGCACATTCTGGGGACAAGGTCACTCTGTGACCTTAACTCTTTATTCAGAGGACTCTAAAGACGGTGACCCTGCGTGGGACCTCCCTTTTTATACCTGTCTGATCAGGTAAGGAGTGTCTCCCACAAGTTCACACCTTGTGGTCAAGGTGTGCATCTAGGTTGAATGTATACAGTAATACAGTGATGTTACATTTGGTTACATACATGACACATATATGCAACATCAACTGTACTACCTTCATTAGCCCACTCCATTACTTCATCAAAGAGCTTGATCAAGTTTGTCAGACACGATTTACCATGAACAAATCTGTGTTGGCTATCTTTTATTAACCCATGTTCTTCCAAGTGACAATTAATTTAGTCCCGGATTATGGTCTCTAGAAAATTCCCACCACTGACATTAGGCTGACTGATCTATAGTTTCCTGGTTTATCTCTGTCATCTTTTTTGAACAGGTGTGTAACATTTACAACCCTCCACTACTCTAGCATCACTTCCATATCTAAGGAGGATTGAAAGATTGTGGCCAAAGCCTCCGCAATTTCCTCCCTCACTTCTCTCGGTCACCTAGGATGCATCCCATCTGGACCGGGTGACTTTTCTACTTTGAGCGCTGCCAACCTATATCAATTTTTATCCTATCAAATTGTTTTACTTTTCCTCCTTTACTGTGACATTGGCAGAATCCACTTCTAGCGTGAAGACAGACGCAATGTACTCATTTAGCACCACAGCCATGACCTCTCCCTCCACAAGAAGATTTTCCTTTTGGTGCCTAATCGGGCCAACCCTTCCTTTGACTATCCTTTTACTCTTTATATCTTTATTAAAGTGTTCCTGCTAATCTTTTCTCATAAATTCTCATTGATCCTCATTTCCTTCCTCAGGTTCCCTCGGCACTCTGTGCATTCGGTTTGATTCTCTACCGTATTATCATAAAGTTCCTTTTTCTATTTCATTGTAATCTTAATTTCTTTACTCATCCAGGAAGCTCTAGTTTTGGATGCTCTTCTTTTCTCCCTCATAGGAATCTGTATCTGAACTATCTCCTCCTTATAGGCCTTCTCTTGCTCATTTACTGTTTTACCTGCCAATCTCTGTTCCCAAACTACCTGGGCCGGATCACTTTTCAACTCCCTCAAAAATTAACCTTTTCTAGTTGAGTTCCTTCACCTTTGGTTGTTCCTTGTTCTTTTCCTAAACCCAATGATACTGTAGTCAATGTTTCCCAAATGCTCGCCCATTGAAGCATGTTCCACTTGCCCCACTTCATTTCCTGGAACTAGATCCAGCACTGCTTCCTTCCTCAATGGGCTGGAAACATACTGATCAAGGAAGTTCTCCTGTCCACATTTCTGGAATTCCTCCCCCTCTGTGCCCTTTACACTGTTT
Organism: Pristiophorus japonicus; assembly: GCF_044704955.1. Classification (NCBI taxonomy): domain Eukaryota; kingdom Metazoa; phylum Chordata; class Chondrichthyes; family Pristiophoridae; genus Pristiophorus; species Pristiophorus japonicus. The sequence continues at coordinate 130,105,358 of NC_091985.1, forward strand.
TATGCACTACTCTTAATACATTAAATGGTAGGATTCTGAGAAGTGTAGAGGAACAAAGGGACCTTGGAGTGCATGTCCACAGATCCCTGAAAGTAGCAGGCCAGGTAGATAAGGTGGTTAAGAAGGCATATGGCATACTTGCCTTTATTAGCCAAGGCATAGAATACAAGAGCAGGGGGGGGTTATGCTTGAACTGTATAAAACACTGGTTAGGCCACAGCTGGAGTACTGCGTGCAGTTCTAGTCATCGCATTACAGGAAGGATGTGATTGCACTGGAGAGGGTACAGAGCAGATTTACGAGGATTTTCCTGGGAGTAGAGAATCTAAGCTATGAGGACAGATTAGATAGGCTGGATTTGTTTTCATTGGAATAGAGGAGGCTGAGGGGAGACCTCATTGAGTTGTATAAAATTATGAGGGGCCTAGAAATAGTGGATAGAAAGGGCCTATTTTCCTTTGCAGAGGGGTCAACAAACTGGGGGCATAAATTTAAAGTAATTGATAGAAGGTTTAAAGGGGATTTGAGGGGAAATTTCTTGATGCAGATGATTGTGGGGTCTGGAACTCACTGCCTGAAAGGATGGTAGAGACAGAAACCCTCACCACATTTTAAAAATACTTGGATGTGCACCTGAAGTGCCATAATCTGCAAGGTTATGGACCTAGAGCTGGAAAGTGGGATTAGGCTGGATAGCCTCTTGTTGGCCGGCATGGACACGATGGGCCAAAATGGCCTCCTTCTGTGCTGTAAATGTCTATGATTCTATCATTCTATCATTCTTATGTTTACATCTTTCTAAAACTTGTTCTGAAAACCAAGAGATTTCATACGAAGACTTTGATTAAAAATACTTTGGATTAAACATTTCAAAGTAATACTGTTTGCAACTTGGAAGTCCTTTCTTCTAACCATTGTCATCTGGGTGTAACTGCCTGGGAAATGATTGCGTGGATCATTATGTGCACTCTAAAACTGTGACTATGACAACATTTATCTTATAAAATATGGACTTATTATTCTTCAGATAATGAAGTTATTGAATCGAAATGGTTCATCTAATCCTTGGGATGGGTGTATCAGAAAATCAGGTAGGTTGGCCTTAGCTTACATTACGTCTGAATCCTAAGCCCCAGGATTTCCCAGTTGCTGTGCTGCCGATTACATGCTATTCAAATAAAATGGATTACCTGCTGGGCACCATTTCCTAATGTTCAGGTGGGAAGTGCGCCAAAATCTTTCAACGCCCACTTAAAATGGGCAAGTCTACTGACCTTCAAGAGTTTGTATCTTAAAGGTGTGTCATACTGTCTTCTGCTTGGAGTTGATATCATTGCACTTTGGAATGTTTTGCTACATTAAAGGCACCTTGGGGACATTTTATTATGCTAAAGGCGCGATATAAATGCGAATTGTTTTTTGACTTTTTGGATTAGTGTTCTTGCACTTTTTGGTACCAATTTTAATGAATGCAATTCGAAGAGTGTACTTTTACAACAGGAAGTTCTGCGGATGTCAAAACGATGTCACATCTGCCACATTATAATGTTGAACTGAAGCTCCGCCTCTTTGTGACATTAGCTTCCTGCACCAGCTCAAACACCCACCAGAAATGTACATTATGGGTGGGGTTTCAGCTAAACAATCTCCACACATATTTCAGGTCAGATTTTCCCTGATTACCCCCATTCATGGAATGTGACCAAGTCAAAAATAAATCACATGATGTCATAAGTTCAGTTGAGTCTCATAAGAGCCTAGCAATGCCACAATGTGATTATTTCCCATTATAGATGCCTTTGCACAGTGAACGTGATGAAAGGTTGCTGGTTGGAACTGTAGCAAACCCACATGTTTTTCAGAGCCCTTGATACCATGCAGAGTCCAAATTTATTGTCAAAGTTCGACGAGTTGAAACCATTGTAAATGGCCTGTCATACGTAACATGGTCCTGCCTGTTGCATGTTAGCTTTTGCCTCAGAGATTGTTTTTTTGCCAGCACTTTCACCTTTGATGGTTAAGCCGGATACTGTGGACATTCCAGAATCGTACCTGTGGCGAGAGAGACCTTCAAGATGCAAGCAGACAATTCGTTGAAACTGTGAGTGCAGGTGGGTAGAGCCATGAAAAAAGCAGAGTGTCAATTGACACCACTATGCTAGCCAATGAGTTGGAGATGGGGCGGGACGTACAGCAGGACTCACAGTAAACTCACTATTTTACAGAGCCTATTTAAAGAGACTCTATTACTTGCAGCAAACAGAACTCATGACCGAAACGGCAGCAACTTCTCCTGATAAAAGCAGTAAACTGCAGTGGAAAATAGGAGCAGGAGTAGGTCATTTAGTCCCTTGAGCCTGATCCGCCATTCAATGAGATCATGGCTGATTTGTGAACTAACTCCATATACCACCTGCCTTTGCCCCATATCCCTTAATACCTTTGGTTAACAAAAATGTAGCAATCTTAAACATAAAGTTAACAATTGATCTTGCATCAATTGCCGTCTGCAGAAGAGAGTTCCAAACATCTAGCACCTCTTGGGGCCGAAATTCAGGCCCGCCAGAAAGCTGGCGCACTTACCGTTTTTTGTGCTTTTATGGCCGTCTCGGAAGAGGTCGTCTCTTGATCGATATTCAGGTCTTTGGGCTAGAAATTCTATACTTACCGCTACCGCCCATATCTCAGCGGTATTCCGGTGGTATACGCTAATCGAGTTTTTGGTACCACCGGAATACCGCTAAGAATCAAAGTCGCTAGTTTCGGCTAAATTTGCCCGGCGGTGACGGTAGCGGTAAGTATCAGGCGGTTGCGGTGTTTTTCCTTGTGTAAGGCTGGCATCCTTCACAACGACCCTTCGGCGCATGCGCAAATATATTTTTCTCAGAGGTAAGTTTTTCCCGCGATTCGGGAGTCAGGGGTCGCCCGCACATGTGCAGAAGAGGGAGGGAGGAAACTGCTTGGGTTTTTCGACGTGTTACTGATAAACCACGACTAGTTAATCGATTTCTGTACATCTTGCTTGAATTTTTTGCATTTATTTCTAGTCTATTTTTGAATATATATTTCTGCATAATCTCAGAAGATTTTCAATCACAAAATAATGGAGAGAGAAGGAGAGGAAGAAGTTGAAAGAGAGGTAGGAGGAATGAAGAGGGCTAAAAGATTCTCTTGGGAAGCCCAAGTTGCTCTTGTCCATGAGGTGGAGGCAAGATGGAGTCCGGGGTGGACTGGGAAAACCCACCCCAGCAGGCTACCAACAAATCTGGTTGGAGATTTCGGAGGGGGTGTCCTCGGTCGCCCAGGATTTTCAGGGAGCAAACCAGTGTCGCAAGCGCTGGAATGACATAGTTTAGTCCGCGAGAGTAAGAAATAACTTTAATCATGCACTGACTCATTACTTAAAATGTAAATCTTGGTAAGCTTGGTGTTACGCATGATTTACCATCAACGATCTTATTGCAATGGTTTTCTGTACATAGATGTGTTCATCATGCACCACTTGCATCCTAATGGTACAATAATGGGACATTGAGGAAAGGATTGCGGATGGCTAATTGTTGATGTCTATCTGTGTGTTCCGTAATAGTAGCTGGGCAATTAGATTATACATTACTATTGTCAGCTTTGCAGAAAAAAATATCCAGCAATCTGGCAGAGCATCGACGCAAGTGTGGAGGGCCACCAAAGCTGGTAGATCTGTCAGACCTGGAGGAGCGCACCATAGCCCTTGTCGGAGCACATAATCGCTCGGCCACCCGTGGTGGTGCTGATCCGGTGGCAGTGGAAGGTAAGTCCTGCTTAATCCCCGGGCCGTGCTGCGGTCATTTAATTTAGTGTTATGTGAATATAATGTATAAATAAAATTATGTAATATAATGGTGGAACCTCGCAATCTAATATCATGCAATTTCTGTCCATTCTGTTTATGCTAATTTCATGTAATATCTCTCGGTGATATATAATGCAGCAGTGTTGCTCCTTTACATAAGCCTGTGCAACATGAGTGTACTCATGTCACCCTGACCCTCCCCTCCACTGCTAACCACTCATATTATGTTTTCTAGTTGCCCAGGAGGAGCAGCAACCTGTCGAGCCTTCTGGAGCATCTGCATTATTGCTTCAGGTGATCATTTCTGGAGCGGAGACCACTGAGGAGAAGGAGAGCGTACGTTGTGAAGACCCTCCTCAAGCTGTTGTGGTGGAGTGGCGGGGGGGGGGGGAGGAATTGCACAACATGTGCAGAAGGTGCTTGAGGAGGAGGAGGCAGGGACTCAGGGGTCCATTCAACGTGCGGCCATCTCTTCCTCAGTGGAATCCGTTTTTTCTGGCTTCCACTCGGAGGAAGTAGCGGGACCAAGCGGTGTGCAGCAGCGCACACCGAGTGTTCCAGCCCCAGTGCCGAATCCGCGGAGGTTAATCTGGCAGGGCAGGTATGCTCCACGACAGGCAGGCGTCGGCCTGGACATGGTGGGACTGCAGGGTGAGCGTCGACATTGGTCCAGAGCTCCTCCAGGCCATTGGTGGCTTAGCTGGAAACAGCGCCGCACAATCATCACGTCAATCGGAGGACATGGCGGAGCTGATTGCGGCGATGCGGCGAACTATCAATTCCGTCGATGCCATGTGGCAAACAATGGAATTGGTATATGGCACTGCACCCCAAGATGTCATACCACCGATACGGACAGCACCCAGGAGGAATTAACTTCTTCCGACTCTGAAGCCGGGTCTTCAGAACCCCGAGCTTCTCCAGAACCCCCACAAATGGCGCTGCCATTGCCGCCCCCCCATTACAGCAGCAGCACTTGAGGTGCTCTGCTGCACAACACCATGGTCACAATCCAGATAGGGGCAGAGGTAGGGGTAACGGGAAGAAGAAAGTGGGGGTAAAGACCGAGGGAGGAAAGGCGGTGGGAATGGTGGCTGCAGGTAGAATTATTGCCGGGTGGGTGGGGTGGGGATATGGCAGTGACGCGGTGGCATAGGTTCATTGGCAGCCTCCTCGATCTCCTCTTCCTCCTCCTCCTCTGCCTCCTCCCCTCTCTCCTGAGGAGGTCCTGCAGTCCCCTGTGGCAATTCCTGTCCCCTCATGATGGTCAAGTTGTGCAACATGCAGCACACCACAAATAACTCAGCAACATGCTCAGGGTGGTATTGCAGGCTGCCTCCAGAGTGCTCCAGGCATCGGAAGTGCTGCTCCAATTGTCTTTTCACCAATATTGCGTATGGCTATATGGCTGTTATTGTAGCGATGCTCGGCATCTGTCTGAGGCTTACGGAGCGGGGTCATGAGCCAGGTGGCGAAGCCATATCCTTTGTCCCCCAGCATCCAGCAGTGACATTTGGCTGACTCTTAAACATGGATGCTCCCTGGAACATTGACATTTACTGCCACGATGCGTTGTGCATGGTCAATGACGAGCTGCACATTCAGGGAGTGGAATCCCTTTCAGTTTCAGTACACCTCTGGCTCCTCTAAAGGTGCTCGCAGGGTGATGTACGTACATTCTATGCCATCCTGGACCTTGGGGAAGTTAGCAATTCTTGAAAAACCCAAAGCCCTCTCACTTTGTGCCTCCCTGGTCATTGGGAAGTTTATAAAGTCCATCCTGCGTGCATAAAGCGCTTCGGTTACCTGGCGATTCAGCGATGTGTGGCGTGCTGAGAGATGCAGCATATGTTGCCAGCTGATTCCTGAAAGGAGCCCGATGCATAGAATGAAAGTGCAGCAGTCACCTTCATCTCAACGGGCAGTGCGGTCCTGATGGTGCTGGTAGGCTGCAGGTCTCCCTTAATGAGCTGGCATATCTCATCGATGACCTCTTTTTGGAAGCGCAGCCTTCTAACGCACTGTGAATCGGACAGATGCAGGTATGACTGTTTCTCCCTGTAAATTTGTTGAGGGTAAGGCCTCCTGCTCCTCATTAGTCTGCGACCTCTTTGATTGGGCACATAATGCTCTTCAATGAACCTTCTTCCAGCTCTATTCTGCAGTATGTAAGTAGTCAGCAACATTGGCAGAGAAATTACAGGCCCCATTCCTTTTAATGTCCTAAATTGTCCTCAAAATTCTTCAAATGTCCTCAAACAACTACAAATGTACTTTAAATTGACCACAATGTGCCCAGGTAATCTCCAATATATTCAAACGCCCTTAAAAACGGCTCAGAAATAATTTTATGCTCCCACCAACTTCAAACAGCCTTTTCTTTAAGTTACTCCGATTTAAAAAATGGCGTCCATACTGCTGGATCAAGGTCAGGTCAGTGACGTGTTTTCTGGGTGATATTTTAGTCCGGCGGTAAAAATGGCCGATTTGCTGAATTTACCGCCGGCGGTAATTTTGGGAGGTATTTGGGCATTGCACGAGAAATGACGTCAGAATCCATTAAAAAAAAAGGGTGGGCAATACCATTTAACGCTGGCAGTAATTGACTGCTGAATTTACCACCGGCGGTACATGGGCGGTAACTGGGTGGTAATTTCCACTTTGACCATCATTTGGGCGGTGGACTGTTTCTCAGCAGAAATTGGGCAGTAACATGGGTGGTAAATGGGCGGTATGTTGTTGAATTTCTAGCCCTTTGTCTTTTTTTCGAGCGGAATGGAAGTCGGTCATAATGGGAGTGGAAGTGCGGCAGTAAGTGCTGGTGAGGCACGGAAGTGGAGGCGGGACAGATTCTCCGTCGCCGTCACTCAGCAGCAGAGCGATGGTGATGTCATTGTGCATCTGCGTCACCATGTCTCTCCCCTCCATTAAAGGGGAGAGAATCGGCGAATCTATAGGATCGGTCACTGGGCTACCAGGGAGGGTTTCGGCCGGGCCAGCAAGAGGGGGTGCCAGGCTGCCTGTTGGTGGCCCAGCCGAACCAGGGGGCACAATAGTCCAGCCGACAAAAAAAATACAATGGCAGCGGCGGCATTGGGCCCTTGCCTTTGATGGCTGCGCAGCCAGGGCTCACAGAGGGAATGAAAGTCGCACTGACCGAAAATGCTGTCGGGGGCACCGCTCGGCGGTCATTAGATTTTACGGCCAGAATATCGACGGAGGTGAGGGGGGTCCCGGCGGTGCGCGCACTGATGACACTCTTACAGCCACTCGGCAGCGGTGGGGCGGAAGTGGGGACCGCCGGAAAAAACCCCCTGCTGAATTTGGCTGGCGGCCGCCATTCGACCAGAAACCGGTGGCCCTTGGATTCCGCCGCCTGGCCACCGCATTCCGGTGGTAACGGGCCTTATCGGGACTTTGAATTTCGGCCCCTTTGTGTCTAGAAGTGTTTCCCAACTTCACTCCTGAAAGGCCTGGCTCTAATTTTTAGACTGGCCCCTAGTCCTGGACTCCCAGTTTCAGTGAATGGAGGATAGTTACACAATACAAATTCTGTGCGTAAAATCAATCCCAGTCACTTATAGCAGTGCAGTCTCCAGGCGTAATTGACGGGGGAATTATCTGATCATCTCCATTCTGGCCGAGAATAGTGGTACCACTATATGCAGTCTACTCAAACCCCAAGTACCCGGTTTCGATTGCATGATTCCCAATCTCCTAGAGAGCAGGCCATCCTAGACTGGGTCTTGTGTAACGAGAGAGGATTAATTAGCAATCTGGTCGTGTGGGGCTCCTTGGGGAAGAGTGACCATAATATGGTCGAATTCTTCATTAAGATGGAGAGTGACACAGTTAATTCAGAGACTAGGTTCCTGAACTTATAAGGTGGCCAAGGTTAGTGGGAAACTAGAAGATTGGGAAAATTTTAAACAACAGCAAAGAATGACTAAGAAAGCAATAAAGAAAGGAAAGATAGATTACGAAGGTAAACTTGCGCAAAACATAAAAACAGATAGTAAAAGCTTTTACAGATATATAAAACGGAAAAGAGTGACTAAAGTAAATGTTGGTCCCTTAGAAGATGAGAAGGGAGATTTAATAATGGGAAATGTGGAAATGGCTGCGACCTTAAATAATTATTTTGCTTCGGTCTTCACAGTGGAAGACACAAAAACCATGCCAAAAATTGCTGGTCACAGGAATGTGGGAAGGGAGGACCTTGAGACAATTACTATCACTAGGGGGGTAGTGCTGGACAGGCTAATGGGACTCAAGGTAGACAAGTCCCCTGGTCCTGATGAAATGCATCCCAGGGTATTAAAAGAGATGGCGGAAGTTATAGCAGATGCATTCGTTATAATCTACCAAAATTCTCTGGACTCTGCGGAAACATAGAAACATAGAAACATAGAAAATAGGTGCAGGAGTAGGCCATTCGGCCCATCTAGCCTGCACCGCCATTCAATGACTTCATGGCTGAACATGCAACTTCAGTACCCCCTTCCTGCTTTCTCGCCATACCCCTTGATCCCCCGAGTAGTAACGACTTCATCTAACTCCCTTTTGAATATATTCAGTGAATTGGCCTCAACAACTTCTTGTGGTAGAGAATTCCACAGGTTCACCACTCTCTGGGTGAAGAAGTTTCTCCTCATCTCGGTCCTAAATGGCTTACCACTTATCCTTAGACTGTGACCCCTGGTTCTGGACATCTGCAACATTGGGAACATTCTTCCTGCATCTAACCTGTCTAAATCCGTCAGAATTTTAAACGTTTCTATTCTTTAAACCTCTCATTCTTCTGAACTCCAGTGAATACAAGCCCAGTTGATCCAGTCTTTCTTGATAGGTCAGTCCCGCCATCCCGGGAATCAGTCTGGTGAACCTTCGTTGCACTCCCTCAATAGCAAGAATGTCCTTCCTCAGCTTAGGAGACCAAAACTGTACACAATACTCCAGGTGTGGCCTCACCAAGGCCCTGTACAACTGTAGCAACACCTCCCTGCCCCTGTACTCAAATCCCCTCGCTATGAAGGCCAACATGCCATTTGCTTTCTTAACCGCCTGCTGTACCTGCATGCCAACCTTCAATGAATGATGTACCATGACACCCAGGTCTCGTTGCACCTCCCATTTTCCTAATCTGTCACCATTCAGATAATAGTCTGCCTCTCTGTTTTTACAACCAAAGTGGATAACCTCACATTTATCCACATTATACTTCATCTGCCATGCATTTGCCCACTCATCTAACCTATCCAAGTCACTCTGCAGCCTCATAGCATCCTCCTCGCAGCTCACACTGCCACCCAACTTAGTGTCATCCGCAAATTTGGAGATACTACATTTAATTCCCTCGTCTAAATCATTAATGTACAGTGTAAACAACTGGGGCCCCAGCACAGAACCTTGCGGTACCCCACTAGTCATTGCCTGCCATTCTGAAAAGTACCCATTTACTCCTACTCTTTGCTTCCTGTCTGACAACCAGTTCTCAATCCATGTCAGCACACTATCCACAATCCCATGTGCTTTAACTTTGCACATTAATCTCTTGTGTGGGACCTTGTCGAAAGCCTTCTGAAAGTCCAAATATACCACATCAAACTGGTTCTCCCTTTGTCCACTCTACTGGAAACATCTTCAAAAAATTCTAGAAGATTTGTCAAGCATGATTTCCCTTTCACAAATCCATGCTGACTTGGACCTATCATGTCACCTCTTTCCAAATGCACTGCTATGACATCCTTAATAATTTATTCCATCATTTTACCCACTACTGAGGTCAGGCTGACTGGTCTATAATTCCCTGTTTTCTCTCCCTCCTTTTTTAAAAAGTGGGGTTACATTAGCTACCCTCCACTCGATAGGAACTGATCCAGAGTCAATGGAATGTTGGAAAATGACTGTCAATGCATCCGCTATTTCCAAGGCCACCTCCTTAAGTACTCTGGGAAGCAGTCCATCAGGCCCTGGGGATTTATCGGCCTTCAATCCCATCAATTTCCCCAACACAATTTCCCGACTAATAAGAATTTCCCTCAGTTCCTCCTCCTTACTAGACCCTCTGACCCCTTTTATATCCGGAAGGTTGTTTGTGTCCTCCTTAGTGAATACCGAACCAAAGTACTTGTTCAATTGGTCTGCCATTTCTTTGTTCCCCGTTATGACTTCTCCTGATTCTGACTGCAGGGGACCTACATTTGTCTTTACTAACCTTTTTCTCTTTACATATCTATAGAAACTTTTGCAATCCGCCTTAATGTTCCCTGCAAGCTTCTTCTCGTACTCCATTTTCCCTGCCCTAATCAAACCCTTTGTCCTCCTCTGCTGAGTTCTAAATTTCTAAGTCCCCGGGTTTGCTGCTATTTCTGGCCAATTTGTATGCCACTTCCTTGGCTTTAATACTATCCCTGAGTACCATCGGATTGTAAAGCAGCTAATGTAACGCTTCTGTTTAAAAAAGGGGGCAGACAAAAGGCAGGTAACTATAGGCCGGTTAGTTTAACATCTGTAGTGGGGAAAATGCTTGAAACTATCATTAAGGAAGAAATAGCGGGACATCTAGATAGGAATAGTGTAATCAAGCAGACGCAACATGGATTCATGAAGGGGAAATCATGTTTAACTAATTTACTGGAATTCTTTGAGGATATAATGAGCATGGTGGATAGAGGTGTGCCGATGGATGTAGTGTATTTAGATTTCCAAAAGGCATTCGATAAGGTGCCACATCTCGAGAAAGCAGGAATGGGGTACTGAAGTTGCATGATCAGCCATGATCTTATTGAATGGTGGTGCAGGCTCGAAGGGCCGAATGCCTTATTCCTGCACCTACTTTCTATATTTCTATATTATAATCACATCAGCACTCTCTGCTATGCATTAAGAATTATGCAGCCATATCTCATCAAACTGTCGTCATTTGTATGAAAATAGAATTTTTACAATTCGCCACTCTTATATGTCACCTTAAGGGCTGCAGAAACAGTATTTGATCTTTTCAAATTTTCTCCCCCATTCTTCCATTCTGTTTGTTCCTAAAGGCACTGAATTCTGCTGGAGTACAGTTCCATCAGTGATGGCAGCCCTCCAATGGTTTGTCAAATGAGTCACCTTTCATATGGATAGACTGAGTCAGCAACCACAACTTGCATTTATATCGCGCATTTAATGTCCCAAGGTGCTTCATAGGAGTGTTATAAAACAACATTTGACAGATGAGATGATATTACGTCAGGTGACCAAAAGCTTGATCAAAGAGGTAGGTTTTAAGGAAAGTCTTAAAGGAGGGGGGAGAGGTAGAGAGGCGGATTAGGGAGAGCATAGGGCCTTGGCAGCTGAAGGCATGGCCACCAATAGTGGAGGGATTAAAATCAGGGATGCTCAAGACGTCAGAATTAGAGGACGCAGAAATCTCGGGCGGTGTGTCACACACTTTTCAGCAAGGCTTGCCAGGTAATGATCCGGAGAGCAAATCCTGACTGATATCCTGGGCCCAACCACAGTGTGCCTATTGCTGCCCCAGCTTAGATTAGCTAACTGGGCATAGAGGAAGGATCGAACCTGGGTTCTGCATGGCTCAGTAACATCCTATTTGGGGCTGATCATGGGGGGGAGCAGGTGGGGGTGGGTGGTCAGTGTTCGCGGGTGGCAGCTTTAGATGCCGGGAGGAGGGAGGTCCGATGGCGGGCAGGGAAGCAGAGAAGCTTAGGAAGCCGGAGGGAAGTGTTCCTGCTCCTCCTGGCCCACAAGCAGTGCTGGAGAGGCACTTGCATGTTCTAGAAGCAATCCTCGCCTCCCTATAACTGTCGGGTTTCTGGCCAACCAGCGTTAGACCTGGAAGATAGGTTAAAATCTTAGGCTGCAGCCTCATTATAATATTTAAATGATCGAGCTACCTCCTGGGAGTGGGTTGGTTGCCCATCACCCAGCCTATCCCTCGTCCTGCTCCCGTTAAAACCAGAAGTGAGCGGGCTGGAGACAGGAGTGAGATGTTTACAGTGTTCACGTCTCACACCTGTCCCCAAACCCGTCCGTTTTTGGGGGGTTTAAAATTCCCCGCACAGTGCGTGCCATTTCTGTGTTGATCAGCAATGTACTTTCTCCAAATGGTGCAGTTGCCAGCTCAGCTGACACTTTTGGAAGGGTTTTAGAATAGCAGCTCGCTGGCATTTAGTCGAGTGCTGCAAACTCTTGGATAGAGCTCCGCGTTTCTGACCTGCTCCAGTCCCCGGCACTTGTCGGTGAGAAGCATTAGGCAGCTGTGTGCCTGAGACAGCTGTACAGAGTAATTTGTGGGAAGGGGCCTAAAAACTGGCTCCTCAATTCGCTGGCTCTAATCAAAGAGACAGCTTCTCTTGGCTTTGAAGTGAAGTAGTAGTTGGATAATAATAATTGCACAAGAACATATCTGTTTCAGTTATACATTACAATTGCAGATGTTAAAGACGTTTCTGAATGGCGCCAAAGAAAGCGATTTGGTTTTCTGTTTTGCTTCTGGCTGGAGTGGTGAGTGGGCAGCTATTCAGAATTAACGTGAGGATCATTTTCATCTGTGTATTCACAGTTCAAACAAAACCCAAAAGGATTAAAAAAAAATTAATACCATTTCAGCTACAATTTGTAACAGTGAGCTCTGAGGCTGATTCTGTACCTGGATTTACGGTCCCGATTTTAACCTAGCTCTCCGGGGGCAGGTGAATGGTTAAACTGATGCTCGGGTGGTGGGGGTGTGGGGGGAGCTTCGTGCTGCATTCGCCACACGCTCTTGTCCAACACCATTTTAACTCGGGAGACAAACTCTGCTCGAGGGCAGCACGTCCCCAGGCAGGTGGGCATCCTACTGCATCATGCAAACGTTGCAGCCTGATGATGTCACCGGCGCCACAACTGGATTTTAACAGGCGCAAGCAGGAGGCCCGCCCAGCTGGAAACCTGCCAGTAAAACCTGGTGGGATTGGTGGAACACCGACTCACTGAGGTTGCACAAAAGAGGCACTCAGCTGCAGCACAGTGAGTCATTGGACCTTCACTGTCTGGTTTTCCAGGAGAGTCTTCAGCTTCCAGGTCGTTTCTATTATATTTTATTGTCTCACATTGCCAGAAACCTTTCTCATCATCATCAGTGCTTGCTCAATGGAGGACCAGCTGGAGGAAGAGGAGCAGCACAAGACACAGTAGCCTCAGGGAGCAGCATCTCTCAGAAGACATCGCCAGCACGCAGGGTGGACAGGCCCAGAGTAACTTTCTTGGACCGCTCTGAGTAGCAGTGCCTCAGGAGGCATTGCCTCACCAGACTCAGACATCTGCAACCTGCTGCATGGGGACTTGCTGCCAGTGGACCGTTCAGGGCCCCAAACACTCCTTCCAGGCGAAACAGCGATTTACTTGTATTTCTTGCAATTTAGTATACTGTATTTTCTGCTCACGACGCGGTCTCCTCTACATTGGGGAGACCAAACGCAGATTGGGTGATCACTTTCCGGAATACTTCCGCAAGCGTGACCCCAAGCTTCTGGTCATTTGCCATTTTCATTCTCCGTCCCACTCCCACTCTGACCTCTCCATCCTCGGCCTCCTACACTGCTCAAATGAAGCTCAATGGAAGCTCGAAGAACAGCACCTCATCTTTCAATTAGGTACTTTACAGCCTTCCGTGCATGGTCTGCTTGTTTCGTTTTCAGATAACTTTAATTTTTGCACAATCAAAGAATGACTGCAACATCTATTAAAAGTGGGTGTTTATGTGCTTGTAAAAATGAGTGCACTAGCTCATGCGTAGTGTCCATTATTAAAGAAGCACCAGCAGGACATTTGGAAAAGCAAAATTCAGTCAGGCAGAGTCAGCATGGATTTATGAAGGGGAAGTCATGTTTGACAAATTTGCTGGAGTTCTTTGAGGATGTAATGAACAGGGTGGATAAAGGGGAACCAGTGGATGTGGTGTATTTAGACTTTCAGAGGCATTTGACAAGATGCCACATAAAAGATTACTGCACAAGATAAAAGTTCACAGGGTTGGGGGTAATATATTAGCATGGATAGAGGATTGGCTAATGAACAGAAAACAGAGAGTCAGGATAAATGGTTCATTCTCGGGTTGGCAATCAGTAACTAGTGGGGTGCCGCAGGGATCAGTGCTGGGACCCCAACTATTTACAACCTGTTACGTATGTATGTAAACCTCACCAAAATGTAAGACTTACCACTAGGGGGCACACCTGCGGGAGACCTAAGGATCACTGTGCACCCTGGGGCAAGCAGGTATAAAAGGTGATTCACCATGCTGCTTCTCCACTCTGGAGTCTGAATAAAGAGACCAAGGTCACAACAGTTTGAGCTTGCGATACAGTCCTGTGGATTTAATCTGAACATAACAAATTGGCAACGAGTAACGGATCCCGAACTTTCATGCGGTAATGGCACCCATTGGTATTCTTGTGAGATGTGTTGAGGGTGATGATTGGGAAGCCTTCGTTGAGTGTCTCGACCAGTACTTTGTGGCCAACGAATTGGACAAGGCTGAAACAGCGATCAAGCGCAGGGCGATTCTCCTCACCATATGTGGATCATCGTTATATGGCCTCCTAAAATATTTGCTGGCACCGATCAAACCAACGGACAAATCTTACGCAGAGCTGTGTACGCTGGCTAGAGAACACCTCAAGCCAAAGGAGAACATCCTGATGGCCAGGTATCGCTTTTACATGCACCATCGCTCCGAGGGCCAGAATGTGGCGAGTTTCGTCACTGACCTAAGACGCCTTGCGGGACAGTGCAAATTTTCAGGATCCTTGGGAGAAATGTTGCGGGACATTTTTGTGCTTGGAATTGGCCACGAGGTCATTCTTCGCAAACTGCTGTCTGCCGAATCCGTAGATCTGAGCAAGGCCACCATGATAGCCCAAGCTTTCATATCCACGAGCGATAACATGAAATAGATATCTTCACAGAATCGAAGCTCACCGGCAAGAACTGTGCATAAAATAATGTTTTCAGCAGGCAGAATGGCACAGGGCAGGGCCCACATGACTGCAGAGGCCATACCTAGGCCTAGAGTGACTCAGAGTCCGCCATGGGGCGTGAATGCGTATCCATTAGTAACATATTGGCGCTGCGGGGGCAGCCATAGAGCTCATCAATGTCGATTCAAGCCCTATGTGTGCAAGGACTGTGGAACAATGGGGCACCTCCAGCGAATGTGCAAACAATCTCTGACTCACCACGTGGCAGAGTCAGGAGAGGACGACCGATCCAGCGAGAATCATGATGAACGAGCAGGAGAGGCAACTGAACCTGAGGATGAAGAGGAAGTATATGGGATACACACCTTCACCACCAAAAGCCCTCCGATAATGTTAAAAGTTGAATTTAACCGCACTCCAGTCTACATGGAACTAGACACGGGGGCGAGTCAATCAGTTATGAGCCAGAAGGCATTCGAGAGGCTCTGGGGCGACGAAGCACAGCGACCCGAGCTGATCCCCATTCAGGCAAAGCTGCCCGCCTACACCAAGGAACTGATACCAGTTATTGGCAGTGCAGACATAAGGGTATCCCATGAGGGAGCAGTGCATGATTTACCATTGTGGATTGTTTCAGGTGATGGGCCAATGCTGCTTAGCAGAAGGTGGATGGGCAAGATTCGATGGAACTGGAAAGACCCCTGCGTACATTATCCGGCGAACGATGTCTCCCCTTCTCAAAGGCTGAGCAAACCCCCCCCTTCAACTGAACCAGGCATCGAAGTGCAGATCCATTTGCAGATCCCCGAGGCACAAGCCGCTCATCACAACCACGAGGAGGTAAAGATCAACCGAGCAGCGGTACAGGCGCGGTACTCACCACCGGAAGCCGACGACCTCTTCGTAACAGTGGAAGAGGTTCCAGATTGACCATGTGGAGTGGGACTCCGGTCGAAATGATCCAAATGCGTCTTCCCGACGCCAGAGGCAAAATACCTGGGGAGGAAGATCGCGTCAGTCGGCATCACGGACACGGATGAGAGGGCGTCCAGACCACAGAACGGAAGAGCATCCAGACCACGGGACGAGAGTGCGTCCAGTCCACGGGACGAAACATAGAAACATAGAAACATAGAAAATAGGTGCAGGAGTAGGCCATTCGGCGCTTCACCACCATTCAATAAGATCATGGCTGATCATTCACCTCAGTACCCCTTTCCTGCTTTCTCTCCATACCCCTTGATCCCTTTAGCCGTAAGGGCCATATCTAACTCCCTCTTGAATATATCCAATGAACTGGCATCAACAACTCTCTGCAGTAGGGAATTCCATCGGTTAACAACTCTCTGAGTGAAGAGGTTTCTCCTCATCTCAGTCCTAAATGGCTTACACCTTATCCTTAGACTATGTCACCGGATTATGGACTTCCCCAACATCGGGAACATTCTTCCTGCATCCAACCTGTCCAGTCCCGTCAGAATTTTATATGTTTCCCCTTTCTTCCTTCTAAACTCCAGTGAATACAGGCCCAGTCGATCCAGTCTCTCCTCATATGTCAGTCCCGGGAATCAGTCTGGTGAACCTTCGCTGCACTCCCTCAATAGCAAGAACGTCCTTCCTCAGATTAGGAAACCAAAACTGAACACAATATTCCAGGTGAGGCCTCACTGAGGCCCTGTACAACTGCAGTAAGACCTCCCTGCTCCTATACTCAAATCCCCTCTCTATGAAGGCCAGCATGCCATTTGCCTTCTTCACCGACTGCTGTACCTGCATGCCTACCTTCAATGACTGATGTACCATGACACCCAGGTCTTGTTGCACCTCCCCTTTTACTAATCTGTCACCATTCAAAAAATAATCTGCCTTCCTGTTTTTGCAACCAAAGTGGATAACCTCACATTTATCCACGTTATACTGCATCTGCCATGCATTTGCCCATTCACCTAATCTGCCCAAGTCCCCCTGCAGCCTCCGAGCATCCTCCTCGCAGCTCGCACTGCCACCAGCTTAGTGTCATCTGCAAACTTGGAGATATTACATTCAATTCCTTTGTCGAAATCATTAATGTATATTGTAAGTAGCTGGGGTCCCAGCACTGAACTCTGCGGTACCCCACTAGTCACTGCCTGCTATTCTGAAAAGGACCCGTTTATTCCCATTCTTTGCTTCCTGTCTGCCAACCAGTTCTCTATCCACGTCAATACATTACCACCAATACCATGTGCCTTAATTTTGCACACTAATCTCTTGTGTGGGACCTTGTCAAAATCCTTTTGAAAGTCCAAATACACCACATCCATTGGTTCTCCCTTATCCACTCTACTAGTTACATCCTCAAAAAACTCGAGAAGATTTGTCAAGCATGATTTCCCTTTCATAAATCCATGCTGACTTCGACCGATCCCGTCACTGCTTTCCAAATGCGCTGCTATTTCATCTTTAATAAATGATTCCAACATTTTCCCCACTACTGATGTCAGGCCAACCGGTGTATAAATCCCTGTTTTCGCTCTCCCTCCTTTCTTAAAAAGTGGTGTTACATTAATTACGCTCCAGTACTTAAGGGCCACTTCCTTAAATACTCTGGGATGCAGACTATCAGGCCCCGGGGATTTATCGGCCTTCAGTCCCTTCAATTTCCCTAACACCATTTCCTGACTAATAAGGATATCCCTCAGTTCCCCCTTCTCGCTAGACCCTCGGTCCCTTAGTATTTTCAAGAGGTTATTCGTGTCTTCCTTAGTGAAGACAGAACAAAAGTATTTGTTCAATTGGTCTGCCATTTCTTTGTTCCCCATTATGATTTCCCCTGATTCTGACTGCAAGGGACCTACTTTAGTCTTCACTAATCTTTTTCTCTTCAAATATCTATAGAAGCTTTTGCAGTCAGTTTTTATGTTCCCTGCAAGCTTACTCTCATACTCTATTTTCCCCCTCCTAATTAAACCCTTTGTCCTCCTCTGCTGAATTATAACATTCTCCCAGTCCTCAGGTTTGCTGCTTTTTCTGGCCAGTTTATATGCCTCTTCCTTGGATTTAACACTATCCTTAATTTCCCTTGTTCGCCACGGTTGAGCCAAATTCCCCATTTTATTTTTACTCCAGACAGGGATGTACAATGAAGGTGCGTCCAGACCACGGGATGAGAGAGTGTCCAGACCATGGGAGGTCGCCGCAACGGAATGGGGTAATGTGTCGCCCAGCAAGGAAGACCACTGGGTTTGGGGCAAATGTAAAGGGACGGCCGCCGTGAAGGCCAGGAACCCACCACATTCCAATAAGTTGTTTGCACTATGTAACCCATGTGAGCGGTCCTTCGTGGCCAATGACGTACCATTATATGGGGTCGGGGGGACCTTACAACAAGCCAAAGTAACGGGTGAACAACAACCGGTCATATATGTATCTGACAATGTACTTGTAACAAGTGATGTGTTATCACACGGGGTCGGGTGTGTTGTACAGCAAACCAAAGTAGCGGGCGAACCCCAACCAGTTATACATGTATCTAACAAAGTATTCGTAGCAAGTGAGATGTTACTGCATGGGGTTGGGAGTGTTGTGCAGCAAGCAAAAGTAGCGGACGAGCCCCAAACGATTGAACATGTATCGAATAAGTTAAACAGAGCAGCAGCCTGTGTTCACGAGTCTAAAGAGACGTACTAAAGAGTGTCCCAATATGTGCTCGAGTCAAACAAACTGGCCATCCTATAAGTTTGAGAGAGCAGAAGCACCATTATCGATGCGCTGTTTTGAGAATGTTTAACACTGTCTGGGCACTGTAACATGATCCACCACGGGCCAGGCACTGAGAACGGCACTAATGCCCTCAGTTGGCTACAGTTGGCCATCACCGGAGTGGAAATGGCGCAGCCTGCAGACCCACTCGCAGTCGTGGTAGTGCGAGAAAGCAAGGGGTCAACCGTAACGGCCCCCAGCTTAGGACCTGGACCAGCCAGGATCCCACTTGCTACCACTTGCCAAAGGTGAACCGCTAGACGGAATGTGGCAACCTATCTATCGCAGAGACGAAATACCCATCCCAACGTTGCAAAGTAAGGCAGGACGGCTACACACAGTCGGTGGTCCGGGGCCCCCATACTATGGCCCAAGGTCCACGGGGACCATTAGGCCTCCCACCACTACCGAAAGTCTCAAGGCCATTGCAGCCATCCTGGGCTTGCTAGACCTCAAGGTCAGCGACAACAGCCCGGAGCAGGCAGCCCAAATCACTAAACCCAGCACCATGCATGTCACGGTAGACTCCCTACAGACCCGGCTATCCTGGGTGCTATGCAGTCACCAGACAGAATCACTTAGAACCGAGCCTTCCGTATGCCATCAGCAGAGGATGCACCATAATGGCACGGCCCTTCCATGCGACATCAGAATAAGTGATGTAGACCATGTTCAGGGCCCCAGTTGGGCCACTAGCACCGCATTAGCCAAACGGGGGGGAAATGGAGTGTATGTGATGAAAACGGAGCTTGTGAGTGTGAAACCATGTACCGTGCTAACGAGTAAAGCATTTGGGCAAGACCAAACTGTGAACTACAGATCACCAGGAACCACTGTGAAAGGACCTGGCCCTCAGCGACCCACTAACATGATCAACTTCGCCGTCAACCATGAGGAAGAACCCACCATGTCAGGACTTCAACCCAGGTGATCGATCTGGTGACATGGGATGCCAGATCGCCTCAACTTGCAATTAACTTGCACATAAGACTTGGAGTCTGAATAAAGAGACTAAGGTCACAACAGTTTGAGCTTGCGATACAGTCCTGTGGATTTATTCTGAACATAACATAATCTACATTAATGACTTGGAAGAAGAGACTGAGAGTAACATAACCAAGTTTGCTGATGATTCAAAGATAGGAGGAAAAGCATTGTGTGAGGAGGACACAAAAAATCTGTAAAAGGACATAGACAGGCTAAGTGAGTGGGAAAAATTTGGCAGATGGAGTATAATGTTGGAAAGTGTGAGGTCATGCACTTTGGCAGAAAAAATCAAAGAGCAAGTTATTATTTAAATGGAGAAAGATTGCATACAGTACAGTGGGACCTGGGGATTACTTGTGCATAAAACACAAAAGGATAGTATGCAGGTGCAGCAAGTGATCAGGAAGGCCAATGGTATCTTGGCCTTTATTGCAAAGGAGATGGAGTATAAAAGCAGGGAAGTCTTGCCACAGCTATATAAGGTATTGGTGAGGCCACACCTGGAATACTGCGTGCAGTTTTGGTTTCCATATTTACGAAAGGATATACTTGCTTTGGCGGCAGTTCAGAGAAGGTTCACTAGGTTGATTCTGGGGATGAGGGAATTGACTTATGAGGAAAGGTTGAGTAGGTTGGGCCTCTACTCATTGGAATTCAGAAGAATGAGAGGTGATCTTATTGAAACATATAAGATTATGAGGGGGCTTGACAAGGTGGATGCAGAGAGGATGTTTCCACTGATGGGGGAGATTAGAACTAGTGGGCATGATCTTAGAATAAGGGGCCGCCCATTTAAAACTGAGATGAGGAGAAATTTCTTCTCTTAGAGGGTTGTAAATCTGTAGAATCGCTGCCTCAGAGTGCTGTGGAAGCTGAGACATTGAATAAATTTAAGACAGAAATAGACAGTTTCTTAAACGATAAGGGGATAAGGGGTTATGGGGAGCGGGCAGAAAGTGGACCTGAGTCCATAATCAGATCAGCCATGATCTTATTGAATGGCAGAGCAGGCTCAAGGGACTGTATGGCTTACTCCTGCTCCTATTTCTTATGTTCTTATGTTATTGATGTCAGTGCTTAATGTGTTTGTCTGCCCCATTCACCACTCGTGTGTCCTGAACTAGTCCATGTTCTTGTGAATGTGCTCTCCACTTGAAGGACTATCACTGGTGAGTAGCTGCAGAGCCAAATGTTAAGTCGCAAAGGATACAAAGCAGCCGTTATTTTTTTCTGCAGCCAATCCTGATGGACTGGTATCAGTGTTGGAGGATTCTGATTGGTGTAGTCAATGAGAGCTCAGTGACTTCGCCAGTGGCACCAACTACCATTTGTCCAGGGCTCTGTCAAGATACAAAGCTACCATTGACATTGGTGGCAACTAGTTGCCCAAATGCTACTCCACACATGCCACAGATGGAGGGCGTATCCTTATGATGCCCACTGATCTGTGGCAGCACAGTACCATGTGCATCTATGAAGCCTTTGAATCTCTCCTTTATGACAAGGCAGCTGAAGATGGCAATTTCGATGGGGGGAGGAGTCAGCACTGTTTTACTATTAGACCGCTCAAAGTAGAGAAGAAGCATTTGGGAAGGCGCCGAACAATTTGAGTCTCTTCGTCGGGAGCACGAAGAAGCCTACGACAAACCAAGCACCCCACCCACCCGTCCCTTAAAACACCACCTGCCCCACCTGTGACAGAGTGTGTAGATCAGCCATCTTAGAACTCATGCTAGTGAGGAAGCAAGCCATCCTCAACTCCGAGGGGCTGCCTCTGAAGAAGAGAAGGAGAAGAGGGCTACAGGTATTAGGAAAGAGTTCTGGCCTTAAACATGAGAGCAGTGGAGATTGAAAAACCAAGGGTAATCTTATAAATCTGCACTACTGATAATGTATCCTATATACTACAGTGACTGTACGTCAATGGCACTTAATTGGCTGTAAAAAGCTTTGGGACATCCTGAGGTCATGACAGGACACAAGCTCAAACTAGTGAATGGCAAATTTAGCATTGTTGTCAAGAAGCTCTTCACACAAGGTGTCATCCATGCTTAGAATGGATCCCTGGGCACAGTAATGATGGCATGTGCCTGAAATCACTTAAGAAACTATTGGACACTATTATAGAATGACAATAGTTTCTTTCTGATGGGTGAGCCAAGTTGGGTAGAATGGTCTACTTTATCTATATCTGTTATATATGTGGACTTGTATTTACTCTGTACAGCCACCAGAGGGCTCATCCCCTGGAGTCCCAAGGGATCCCATAATCCCTTGGAAGCACAGGTATTTAAGAAGGCTTCACAGGTTGAAGAGGCACTCTGGAGACCTGCAATAAAAGACTAAGGTCACACTTTACTTTGAGCTCACAGTATTCAGTCTGACTCTTTCTCCATGCACAATAACTGGCGACGAGGTACAGATAGCGAACCCAAAGATGCAGAGAACAGTGGGCATCCTGGAGAAATTCTCGGAGGGAGATGACTGGGAAACTTTGTGGAGCAACTCGACCAATACTTTGTGGCCAACGAGCTAGATGGGAAAGAGAGCGCTGCCAAATGAAGGGCGATTGTCCTCACCATCTGTGGGGCACCAACATATGGCCTCATGAAGAATCTGCTTACTCCAGCGAAACCCACAGAGAAATCGTACGATGATTTGTGCACACTGGTCCGAGAGCATTTGAACCCGAAGGAAAGTGTTCTGATGGCGAGGTACCGGTTTCACACCTACAAAAGGTCTGAAGGCGAGTTATGTCGCCGACCTAAGACGCCTTGCAGGACATTGCGAATTTGAAGGACATTTGGAGCACATGCTCAGAGACTTTTTCGTACTTGGCATTGGCCATGAAATCATACTTTGCAAACTTTTGACTGTAGAGACCACAACCTTGAGTAAGGCCATAGCGATAGCCCAGGCGTTCATTGCCACCAGTGAGAATACGAAGCAAATCTCTCAGCACACAAGTGCTGCTACAAGTACGGTGAACAAAGTAATGTTGTTTTTGAATTGTAATGTACAGGGCAGGTCACACATGCCTGCAGCTGCACGGCCGCAGATGACTCAAAGTCCACCATGCAAAGCCATTAACACCTTGTTGACACTGCGGGGGTGATCATCGTTTCCATTCATGCCGATTCAAAGGGTACGTTTGCCAGGGCTGTGGAACAATGGGACACCTCCAACGAGTGTGCAAGCGAGCTGGAAAGCCTGTTAAACCTGCAAACCACCATGTTGCAGAGGAGGACAGATCCATGGAGGATCACGACGAACCTGAGCCTCTGATAGAGGAGGCAGAGGTACATGGGGTGCATACATTCACCACAAATTGTCCCCCGATAATGCTGAATGTTGAACTAAATGGACTCCCAGTGTCAATGGAGCTGGACACCGGCGCGAGCCAGTCCATCATGGGCAAAAAGACTTTTGAAAGGTTGTGGTGCAACAAGGCCTCAAGGCCAGTCTTAACTCCAGTTCGCACGAAACTAAGAACTTACACTAAAGAACTGATTCCTATAATCGGCAGTGCTATCGTAAAAGTTTCCTACGATGGAGTGGTGCACAAGCTGCCATTCTGGGTGGTACCGGGCGATGGTTCCACGCTGCTCGGCAGGAGCTGGCTGAGAAAGATAGACTGGAACTGGGACAACGTCCGATCGCTATCACCCGCTGACGACACTTTGTGTGCCCAGGTCTTAAACAAATTTCCTTCGCTGTTCGAACCAGGCATCGGGAAATTCCAAGGAGCAAAAGTGCAGATCCACCTAATTCCGGGGGTGTGACCCATCCATCACAACGCGAGAGCAGTACCGTACATAATGAGAGAAAGGGTAGAGATGGAGCTCGACCGGCTACAAAGAGAGGGCATCATTTCACCAATCGAGTTCAGCAAGTGGCCAGTCCTATTGTCCTAGTCCTCAAGGGAGATGGCACCATCAGAATCTGTAGCGATTACAAAGTAACTATCAATCGTTTCTCCTGCAGGACCAATACCCACTATCAAAGGCTGATGACCTCTTTGCAATGCTGGCGGGAGGAAAGACGCTCACGAAGCTGGATCTGACTTCAGCCTACATGACGCAGGAACTGGAGGAATCATCGAAGGCCCTCACCTGCATCAACATGCACAAAGGTAGTTTTGTTTATAACAGATGCCCGTTTGGAATCCGATCAACGGCGGCGATATTCCACAGAAACATGGAAAGTTTACTGAAGTCAGTCCCGCACACCGTGGTCTTCCAGGACGTCATCTTGGTCACAGATCGCAACACAGTCGAGCATCTGCAGAACCTGCAGGAGGTTCTTAGTCGACTCAACCGCATGGGGCTCAGGTTAAAACGCTCGAAGTGCATTTTCCTGGCCCATGAAGTGGAGTTCTTGGGAAGGAAGATTGCGGCGGACGGCATCAGGTCCATCAACACGAAGACGGAGGCAATCGAGAACACACCGAGGCCACAGAACGTGACGGAGCTGTGGTCATTTCTGGGACTTTTGAACTACTTTGGTAACTTCTTACTGGGTCTCAGCACACTGTTAGAACAACTGCATGTCTTACTATAGAAAGGGGATGAATGGGTTTGGGGCAAAAGCCAAGAAAATGCCTTTGTAAAAGCAAGACAATTATTATGCTCAAACAAATTGCCTGTGTTGTATGATCCATGTAAGCGTTTGGTACTAGCATGTGATGCGTCGTCATATGGCATCGGGTGTGTATTGCAACAAGCTAATGATTTCGGGAAACTGCAACCGGTTGCTTATGCATCCAGGAGTCTGTCTAAGGCTGAGAGAGCCTACAGCATGATTGAAAAAGAAGCATTAGCGTGTGTCTATGCGGTAAAGAAAATGCATCAATACCTGTTTGGGCTAAAATTCAAATTGGAAACTGACCGTAAGCCACTTATATCCCTGTTTTCCGAGAGTAAAGGGATAAATACCAATGCATTGGCCCGCATCCAGAGATGGGCGCTCACATTGTCCGCATACAACTACACCATCCGCCACAGGCCAGGCACAGAAAACTGCGGCGATGCTCTCAGTAGGCTACCATTGCCCACCACGGGGGTGGAAATGGCGCAGCCTGCAGATCTAGCCATGGTTATGGAAGCATTTGAGAGTGAGCAATCACCTGTCACTGCCCGGCAGATCAAAACCTAGACAAGCCAGGACCCCTTATTATCTCTTGTCCAAATTTGTGTGCTTCACGGGAGTTGGTCCAGTATCCCAGTGGAAATGCAGGAAGAGATAAAGCCGTTCCAGCGGCTCAAAGATGAAATGTCTGTACAGGCAGACTGCCTTCTGTGGAGCAATCGAGTAGTGGTCCCCAAGAAGGGCAGAGACACCTTCATCAATGACCTCCACAGTACCCACCCAGGCATCGTAATGATGAAAGCGAAAGCCAGATCCCATGTGTGGTGGCCCGGTATCGATGCGGACTTAGAGTCTTGCATTCACAAATGTAATACATGCTCACAGTTAAGCAATGAACCCAGGGAGGCACTGCTAAGTATATGGTCTTGGCCCTCCAGACCGTAGTCTAGGGTATACGTTGACTATGCAGGCCCATTTTTGGATAAAATGTTCCTTGTGGTTGTAGACGCGTACTCCAAGTGGATTGAATGTGAGGTAATGTTGGCTAGCACGTCCGTTGCCACGACTGAAAGCCTGCAGGCCATGTTTGCCACTCACCGCTTACCCCATGTCCTGGTGAGCGACAACGGACCATGTTCAAAGAATTCATGACCCGTAATGGGATCAAAGCAGCGTCCAATGGTCAGGCAGAGAGAGCAGTGCAAACCATCAAGCAAGGCTTGAAGAGGGTAATTGAAGGCTCACTGCAGGCTCACCTATCCCGAGTCCTGCCCAGCTACCGCACGAGACCTCACACACTCACTGTGATCCCACCTGCTGAACTGCTCATGAAAAGAGCACTTAAGACAAGGCTCTCGTTAGTTCACCCTGATCTACATGAACAGGTAGAGAGCAGACGGCTTCAACAAAGTGCATACCATGATAGAGCAAATGTGTCATGCGAGATTGAAATCAATGATCCTGTATTTGTATTAAATTATGGACAAGGTCCCAAATTGCTTCCCGGCACTGTTGTGGCCAAAGAGGGGAGCAGGGTGTTTCGGCTCAAACTTTCAAATGGACTCATTCACCGGAAACACTTGGACCAAATCAAACTCAGATTCACGGACTATCCTGAGCAACCCACCTTGGACCCTACCTTTTTTGATCCCCCAACATACACACCAGTGGCAACCGGCACCATGGTTGACCACAAAGCAGAACCCATCATTCACAGCAGCCCAGCAAGGCCCAACACACCAGGTAGCCCAGCAAGGCCAGCTGCACAGCAGCCCAGCGAGGGCCCAACAAATAATTCAACAACGCCAGCTTTCACACCAGGGCAAAAAGGGCCCCAGATTGACTCACATTGTAAATAGTTACACTGTTGACTTTGGTGAGGGAGTGTTGTTATACATCTGGACTTGTATTTACTCTGTACAGCAACCAGAGGACTCATCCCCTGGAGTCCCAAGGGATCCCATAATCCCTTGGGAGCACAGGTATTTAAGGAGGCTTCACAGGTTGGAGAGGCACTCTGGAGACCTGCAATAAAAGACTAAGGTCACACTTTACTTTGAGCTCACAGTGTTCAGTCTGACTCTTTTTCCATACACAACAATATCGATCTATGATCTTTTGCTAGTTTCGGGTCAGATCTTATGAATTCCCATTCTTGGCATGAGCATGACCTGCCAGGAGCAATATCATGAAATTGGGCCCAGGGGTCAGCAAGCACTGAAGGATTTTCTGTCCATCAAATTGAATTCCCCAAACGCACGCCCAGCATGTGAAACTCCACAATGGTAACACAGATTCATAGGGGTGAATTTTATCCCCAAAAATGAGTGAGCTGGGGTCAGGTGAGAGTTAAATCTCAGACTCAACCCCAACCTTACTCCAACCCTCGCATTTCCAAGTTTAACGGAAGTGGGAAAGAGGGCGGGCAACCAACATACTCCCAAAAGATGGATTGGCTATTAAAATATTATAATGAGGCTGGGAACCTCATGTTGAAATTCCCTTACAGGTTTAACCCTGGCCAACCGGGTTTCCCAGGCCTCGGGAAGCCCAACAGCTCAAGGGAGGTGAGGACAGCTTCAGGAAGACAGGATGGAATGAGACGAGATTAATAAATGATCTCATAGTAAAGGATCCTCTCGGAAAGAGTGATCACAGGATGGTTGAATTTCAAATTCAGTTGGAGGGTGAGAAAGTTGGGTCTCAAACCAGTGTCCTGATCTTAAATAAAGGTGATTGCAAAGGTATGAAGGCAGAGTTGGCTAAAGTGGACTCTGAAAATAGATTAACACTTAAGACGGTTGATGAGCAGTGGCAGACATTTAAGGAGATATTTCATAACTCTCAACAAAAATATATTCCAGTGAGAAGGAAAGACTTTAAGAGAAGGGAGAACAATCTGTGGCTAACTAAGGAAGTAAAGGATGGTATCAAATTGAAAACAATGGCATACAATGTTGCCAAGATTAGTGGGAGGCCAGAGGATTGGGAAATTTTTAAAAAGCAGCAAAGGACAACTAAAAAAATTATAAAGAGAGAGAAGATGGATTCTGAAAGTAGCAAGAAATATAAAAACAGATAGTAAAGAGCTTCTACAAGCATATAAAAAGTAAGAGCTTAGCTGAAGTATAAGAGGGTAGAAGACGAGACTGGGGAATTAATAATGGGAAACAGGGAAATGGCAGAGACTTTGAACAAATATCTTGTATCAGTCTTCATAGTAGAAGACATGAAAAACATCCCAATAATAGATAGCCAAAGGGCTATAGGGAGGGGGGAACTTAAAACAATCACTATCACTAAAGAAAAAGTACTCGGTAAAATAATGGGACTTAAAGTTGACAAGTCCCTTGGACCTGATGGCCTGTGTCCTAGGGTCTTAAAACAGGTGGCTGCGGAGATAGTGGATGCATTGGTTGCAATCTACCAAAATTCTCTGGAGTCTGGGGAGGACCTAGTGGATTAGAAAACCACAAATGTAACACCCCTATTTAAAAAAGGAGGGAGTCAGAAAGCAGGAAACTATAGACCAGTTAGCCTAACATCTGTCATTGGGAAAATGCTGGTGTCCATTATTAAGGAAGCAGTAACAGGACATTTGGAAAATCATAATGCAATCAAGCAGAACCAGCATGGTTTTATGAAAGGGAAATCATGTTTGACAAATTTGCTCGAGTTCTTTGAGGATGTAACGAGCAGGGTGGATAAGGCAGACCCAGTGGATGTGGTGTATTTGGATTTCCAGAAGGCATTCGATAAGGTGCCACATAAAAGATTATTGCACAAGATAAGAGCTCACAGGGTTGGGGATAATATATTAGCATGGATAGAAGATCGGCTAACTAACAGAAAACAGAGTCGGGATACATGGGTAATTTTCCGGTTGGCAAACGGTAACTAGTGGATCAGGGCTGGGGCCTCAACTATTTACAATCTATATTAATGACTTGGATGAAGGGACCGGGAGTAATGTAGCCAAGTTTGATGATGATACAAAGCTGGGTGGGAAAGCAAGTTGTGAGGAGGACACAAAGAATCTGCAAAGGGATATACACAGGCTAAGTGAGTGGGAAAACATTTGGTAGATGGAGTATAATGTGGGAAAGTGTAAGGTTATCCACTTTGGCAGGGAAAATAAAAAAGCAAATTATTATTTAAATGGAGAGCGATTATAAAATGCTACAATACAGAGGGACCTGGAGGTCCTTGTGCATGAAACACAAAAAGTTATTATGAAGGTACAGCAAGTAATCAGGTAGGCAAATAGAATATTGGCCTTTATTGCAAGGGGGATGCAGTATAAAAGCAGGGAAGTCCTTCTACAACTGCACAGGGTATTGGTGAGACCATATCTAGGGTACTGCATAGAGTTTTGGTCTCCTTATTTATACTTGCATTGGAGGCAGTTCAGAGAAAGTTCACTAGATTGATTCCTGAGATGAAGGGGTTGACTTATGAAGAAAGATTGAGCAGGTTGGACCTATACTCATTGGTGTTTAGAAGAATAAGAGGTGATCTTATTGAAATATATAAGATACTGGGCCCAAATTTGGCCAGGAGTTGCTCTGCTTTTTTTGGAGCAACTTGATTTTTCTGCAGTATCTTAAAAATCCCCATTCTGCACATTTAATTTGCGCCAGTGTAAGTGAGTTAGTTAGGATTTTTTTAGTTACGTTTTTTTTTTCAAAAGGGGGCGTTACCAACCACCTACGCCTGTTTTGGCCATTTAAGCAAGTTTAGACAGCTAATAGTTGCTCCAAACTAACTTAGGCCAGCATGTGTGGCCACTTGTGGTCGTACAGGAAACCCTTGCGGAGAGTTAAGAAATCAGCGCGAGTAGCCTGCAAATACAGTGTTATGATAGGAATGCTAGTTTTTTTAATAATCGCAAGCAGTGAGACTGGACATGGTGCTTATGGGTGCTATCACCCTGATTAAACTGAGTATGGGGTTTTATCAAGAATAAAAATGATATTGTAATGAAGGCTGAAGTATAGATGCCACTTAAGCAAGGGGAGGGTTTTCTTTGTAAATAATAGATCCAGAGCACCAACGCTCTCGCCTAATGGATCCGTGTGCGGCATCACACCACATTGGATTTTGACTTCTGCAGCACCAAAGAATTGCCCTGACTAGGTTTAGAAATTTCAAACGTTAGACTTAACAAAAAAAGCATGTCAAAATGTAAACTTAAATTTTGGTGTTCAGCATTGCATAGTGTGATTCTGATAATTAGTAATATTTTAGAATTCTGTGCAGTAGTGGGTGAGCTGTAAGATACTGCAGATAGGGAATTTTTAGTAAAGATAGCTAGATATTAAAGTATTGGAAAATCTTTGAAGATTCTTTCTCCCCCCCGATCAAAACTCTTCCCCCCCCCCCATCCCGACCCCGATCAAAACGCTTTCCCCCCCCGATCAAAACTCTTCGCCCCGCCGAACTAAATTCTCCCTCCCCCCACCCTGATCAAAACTCTTCCCCACACCCACCCCATCAAAACTCTTCCCCACACCCACCCCATCAAAACTCTTCCCCGCCACCGCACCCCCCCCCAACCCAATCAAAACTCTTCCCCCCCACCAACCTGTTTCTTGTAGCCCTCAGCGTGGGAAGGCAGCGGCCCAGGATAGGGGCGGGACGCATTGGGACCCACGCTGCAGGCATCATCATCACAATCATGGGAGGAGCTACTGCGCATGCGCGAGCGCTCTACTGCGCATGCGGACAGCTGCCGGCACTGTTTTCGGCGCAGGGCTGTAGCTCCGCTCCCCACTCCACGAGAAACGCCGCGCCAGGACCCGGGACACACAGCAGAGCGGCCAGAATCGTTAGTAAGTTTTTTGGCGCCATTTTGAATACACAAAGTCGGTGCATCTCGGGAGAGTGGGCTGGAAAAAGGGGTTGGGGAAATTTGGGCCCACTGAGGGGGCTTGACAAGGTAGATGCAGAGAGGATTTTTCCACTCGTGGGGGAATCTAGAACTAGAGGGCATAGTTTAAAAATAAGGGGTCGCCCATTTAGAACTGAGATGAGGAGGAATTTCTTCTCTCAGAGGGTCATAAACCTGTGGAATTCTCTATCCCAGAGAGCTGTGGAGGGTGGGTCATTGAATATATTTAAGGTGGAGGTAGACAGATTTTTGAACGATAATGGAGTGAAGGATGGGGAGCGGGCGGGGAAGTGGAGCTGAGCCCAAGGTCAGATCAGCCATGATCTTATTAAATGGCAGAGCAGGCTCGAGGGGCCAAATGGCCTACTCCTGCTCCTATTTCTTATGTTCTTATGTTCTAAGTGCCTTTACAGCACTACTTGTGGCCAGGAGGAGCAGTTTACCTTCTTCCTTGGAATAGAACCCACCCACATCAGACCTCTCACCCCCGGGATCGGACCCTCACCGGTTTGGGGATCGAACACCCCTCCTCCCACACTCCAAGTAGCAGCTGTAGGCTCCTTACCTGCGGCTGTGGCCTGCTCTGGAGTATTCCCCGCCCGACTGGAAGCCAGACCTGTCAATCAAAGCCGACTTCCGGGTGGGAATCCTGTCCCCAAAAAATACCAGGGCTCATGCGAAGCCCGTCTGAACCTTTGCACTCTCCACCCCCCCACCCCTCAGCTCGGAAAGCCTGTCATAATATCAACGTGTAACTTTATAAAGCAGTTTAAAGTCCAGCCTCCAAAGAACTGATGTTCCAAAGGTGACTCCCAGTGCATAGAAGCACATAAAGGGAATTCTGCACATACATTCCCTGCCATTCCCTGGTACGTCCTCAATGAAGATCTCAGCTCATTACTGGGGTCGATGTTTAACCGTTCTTGGTGGGAGAGAAAGCAGCGGCAGCAGCTCGCCTCCCCATTTCGCACCCTGCCAGACTTACTTTCCCGTTGTGGAATATTGGGCGCGGCTGACCACCCCACCCTCCACTGCCTATTCTCCCCCGCCCCCCCACCAGGTGGGAACAGATAAAAATCAACACAAGCATGCATGGGTGTCAGTTGGAACAATACTGGTGCACATTTATCACTAGCTGGTAACTACCATTCAGACACAAATGGGCCGCACAATTGCTGCGCAGTTGTACCAGGTGGTGAGCAGCCTGACCAGCAGTCCTTAAAGGGCTGCTCACAAAAAAAATTGTGCGGTACCTGTTCAGTCATGAGAAATAAGAACGAATGAAAGTTCTTCCCTTTATGGACAACTGGCACCTGCCCATTTCTCACTCTGTAAATGGACAATCAGCAAACTGAAAATTGGAAGCGATACCTCGGCCACCCCATTAACACCCAAAATTGGCCTGATACAAATTTCCGGCACGCCTGTAAGTGGGAATGCAGCTTGGGCAATCTGAAACAGGCAGGAGACTGCCTAAAAATGCAAATTGGGGCTCTACGCAGGTTATAGCATCCTGATTGCATATTTCAGATACAAATGGACTGCGGAAATTGGCTATGGTTCTGATGGAAGGATATCGACCTGAAACGTTAACTCTGTTTCTCTCTCCACAGATGCTGCCTGGCCTGCTGACTATTTCCAGGATGTCCTGTTTTATTTCAGATTTCCAGTATCCGCAGTATTTTGCTTTTGTATTAATTCTTGGGAATCTGCAGCACAATTGCTGCAGTTGGAGGAGTATAATTGTGAGAGCTTATTTCAATTATTATGTCAAAAATTTAATTGATTGTTTCAGTTCTGGCCAAAATGCACCAGGCGGCTTACATCAGCCTGGTACAAATGACTGCAGATTTAAACTGCAGTTAACTCAAGAGTTAGTACAATGATCAAGAAGGTAATTTAACAAAAGGTAATGCTTCTGATACATTAATTGAGTGCAGTCAGGCTCATTATAGACCAGAGAATAGCTCGTGCTGTAAATTTCAGGGGAACTAATTTGGAGCACCCCTTAAACAAAACAAGGTGCCTGATTAATGACTGGTCCACAATGAGCTCCAAGGGGACTGATGTTAATAATAAGCAAAATAACCAAACATAATTGGGAATTGCCCCCATTAAAAATATTTGAGCTGGATGGACTGAGGATACCTCTCACCAAAAGCTCCACAGGGAATTGACAGAGAGCTCTCTTCACTATAAGTACTGAGGGAACTTGGTGCAGTAGCCTGCACCAAAAGTACTTACTGGTATTGGCCACCTCACTGTGTCCAGGAACGATTATCTGAGGAGGCCCTCACCACAAACCTCAAGGGAGCTGATGGCCCTAAACTTCAGAGTGAACGAACAAGCACTTCTCCCTTTGAACCACTTTCCATTGAGCTATTTTTGAGCATGAAGAATGAATTGCATCTTCGAGGCGAATAAAGGCAAATCACCCAAGCTTACATTTAGTTCATTAATCACTATGAAAGAGGTAATGATTTAAATGACATCAAAAGCATCACTTCAACATGATCTCATAATGGCTACAAAGAGTCAGTTTACTTTGATTATCCACAGTGGTGCCTGAATTACCTAACCATCATTTATAAAGTCTGAATACTGTTGCGACAAATAGATTTTCTTGTAGTTCATTACCTTCTTTGAGACAATTGTAATTTAGGAAACTATTCACAAAACTATACAATAAATTAAAGCCATTGCCCCTCAAAGTGAAAGAACAACACGTATTTGTATAATTCCTTATCATGTCTCTCAAAAATACCTCAAAACACTTTGTACAAAGTCAATTACTTTTTGAAGTGCGGTGATTGCTGTCTCGTAGGTAAATAGAGCCACCATTTTGTGTCAACAAATCTAATCGTAATAACCCATGAGAACAGAACAGACCTGTTACATTGCATTCATTTGTTTTCTTTTATACCAATAAGTATCTCGGGAAGTCTCAAGATATTTTTTCAGATCTCTACTTTTGAGAGTTGTTGGACATGAGAGTCAATGTGGCTGAGTTGGTAGCACTCTCACTTGTGAGTTGGAACATTCTGAATTCAAGTCCACTACAGGACTTAAGGACATCTAGGCCAACACGCAGTACTAAAGGAGTGCAGCATTGTCGGAGGTGCAGTCCTTTGGATGAGATATTAAGATCCCATTTGATATTTGGGAATTTGTTACAGATATTGGCTTAGAATTTGCATAATGCCTTTTTCAGAAGCCTAAGGCCCCAAAATGGCGGGCAGCAAGTACACGCACACTTTCAGCCGTAAATGCGCTGCCCGCCATATTGGGTAAGGACAAACAGGAGGTGTCCTTCCCCCAACTGAAGCAGGCATTAACCACTTTGCATAAGCAAATATGGGGCCTAACACCTGCTTGAGGTCCCCACTTGGTTTGCCCTGAGGCAGCGAATGCCATCGCACTCAAAGAAACCAACCCTACTGAATGGCAGTAACAAAAAGGGGCTGTAACTGCTCGTGATGTGGTCTCCTCTACATTGGGGAGACTAAACGCAGATTGGGTGACCGCTTTGCGGAACACCTCCGTTCAGTCTGCAAGGGTGACCCCGAGCTTCCGGTCACCTGACACTTTAATTCTCCACTCCAGTCCCTCTCTGACCTCTCCGTCCTCGGCCTCCTACACTGTTCCAATGAAGCTCAATGCAAGCTTGAGGAACAGCACCTCATCTTTTGGTTTAGGCACTTTACAGTCTTCTGGACTCAACATCGAGTTCAACAATTTCAGACCATAACCTCTGCCCAC
This sequence comes from Pristiophorus japonicus, assembly GCF_044704955.1. Lineage (NCBI taxonomy): Eukaryota > Metazoa > Chordata > Chondrichthyes > Pristiophoridae > Pristiophorus > Pristiophorus japonicus. The sequence goes on from NC_091985.1 coordinate 130,139,121, forward strand.
TTTTTGTTCCCTTTCCTCGCTTGTTTTACAAAAACTTCCCCCCCTTTTTTATTTTTATTTGTTTCTCTCTGTTTACCCAATGGCAGCTGGCATTTATTCCGCCATTCACATCTTATCTAGACTCACCTTTTGTTTCCTAACTTTGCTATTGCCATCTCAATTTAGCCCATCATCCCCTTTGTCTCTCAAATCTCTCCTGCCTTCCACCCTATCACATCCTTCCCTTTTGTTCTTTCCAACCACTGCCGCTCCCCCCCCCCCCACTCCCCCCACCCCCAACACACACACACCTCCTCCCCCTTTCAGGGCCCCAACACTTCCTTAAGAATCTGTTACATTTCGAACTGTTGGCAGTTCTGATGAAGGGCCATCGACCCAAAATGTTAACTCTGTTTCTCTCTCCACAGATGCTGCCTGACCCTCTGAGAGTTCCAGCATTTTCTGATTTTATTTCAGATTCCAGCATCTGCAGTATTTTGCTTTTGTAAGGGCAGTAACTTACCTGAGCGTGGAGCAAAAATGCACTTTTTGACCCCACATTAAAGGAACTTCCTGACCCCCACTTCTGGACTCAAGATCCCTGATCTCCCTCCCCCCCACCCCCAGACCCCAGTGACCCCCGATCTCCCCATGACAGCCCTATCCTTCCACCACCCAATCCCTGCTACTCCAGGCCCTCCAATCCTGACCCGTGGTCCCGCATTGCCTTGCCGCCCACCTACCCATCCCCTACTAGACCCACGAGCCTGAGGGACGCTGCTGTGATAGTGCTGATTTCTTACCTGTCCTCTCCACTCTCCGCCCAAGGGCTGTAGCACCACAACGGCTCCATTACAACGAGATCCAAGGCCCAAGATCAGGGGCATCTTGGACCTCACCATTCTGGGTGATCCTGCATTTCTTGGCCACCATGGCAAAGAAGAGCAGGGAGATACCCTGATGTCCTGGCCAATATTCCTCCCTCAATCAATGTTCATTAACTGTGCTTATGGAATCGTCCTTTGTGCAGAATGACTGCCATTTCTTTCCCGAGAGGATAACAGTCACTGCACTTCAAAATAATGTGTGAAGCACTTTGAAATGTTTGTGAGAGATGTGGTGTTATATAAATGCAAGTCTTCTGTCCAGACATCAACCTATCATCTGGATCTATCCTGTCCAAGGCAATGATACCAAATAAAATGAATTATTTGACATGACCTCATTTGTGATGGGTAAAGCTTAGATTTTATTATCTCTGGAATACTTCATTCAAATAAGGCAATGCAATTAACTGCTGAACGTGCCCTAAACCCTGGGAAAATGAATATGCAGTAACTCTCAGTTAAGCACTTCTGTAATTGGGTCTGTAATAAATACACTGCTGGGATGATCAGACATTGTGACAGAGTTCATTTTGTTTGCCTTCCTTCACAATGCGACCTTAACTCTGAAGCCAATTGATTGTCAATAGCAAAATCCTGAGTGCATTGTGGCAGACGGGAGTGAGGTGTGAGAGCAGTGACAGGAAGTTTGCACTGTGTAACCCTGGTTTACCCATGTCCGATGCTAGACAGTGATTGGAATAATATGAGTACTGGCTAAAGAAGGAATTACTTTGTGCTGGCTCGTTGCAAAACAAAGCATAAATAAACATTGGTCCCTGCACAGACTAAACTGTCAGCCTGATTACGTGTGAGAATGGCTTAATGCCTCAGAGGTCCTTGTATCCTAACCCATGACCTCTGCTGATCTTGTGCCTGAGGTGGTTCCTGATAGAGAAGGTTGTATTTAGACACAGTTACATCACTGCTAGAGGTCAGGTTGTCAGCAACAACACTAATCCTTCCTGCTTATTATCAACAGCTTTGCCCTCTTTATAGTATCTCCTGGGCTCTGCGATATCACTGTACAATCTTCCAGACATACATCTGATAACATGGTGATTCTCTCCCTTTTTCCACCCTCGCCGCTCTCTTCCATCCGGCTCTGTCTAATATCTTTACAGTGCTCTGAAAGTTGTAGTAACAATCAAATCTTTGCACTTCTGGGCCAGTCTTATTAACTTGTCACATCTTAGTATACAATACCAACCTATAATAATGTACGTGTCTTTTATGGAGGCATATTAATAAAGAAGTGATACAAAGGCTGCAAGTTGTGGAGATTTGGGTAGGGATTCATCTGCGGCATTACTAGAATTTGGGCCAGAGTTCCAGTCAGCCTTGGTCTGGGGAAGTCTGCTCATAGAACTCATATAGGGTACAGTAGCAAAGTGGTTACTGGACTAGTAACCCTGAGATGTGAGTTCAAAACCCACCACGACAGCTGAGGGAATTTAAATTCAATTAAATAAATCTGGAATCAAAAAGCTAGTATCAGTAATGGTGACTGTTCGGTCTGCAGATGCTCTAATAATGACTCCACGAGACAATGTGTTGTGCTTGAACTGTAGTGACCTTAGTCCATTTAATGTAACTCCAGAGTGAGGATCACACATGGTGGTCTGCCTTTTATAATAGGCCTGGCATACCTCTACAGGTAACCGACAAGTCACCCACTGCAGTGCCCTCTGGTGACACACCTTGTAATGGTACAAGCAGTAACCATGTAGGATCCATGACATCACTCTCCCCCAAGTCTTTAGTGCAAATTGACTGTGCTCTGGGCTTGGCTCTATCTGATTGACCCTTGGAGGGTCGTTTCCATCTTGGGTGAGTAGGTGATGTTTCATTGGCAGTAGAGTTGCTGGTGGTTTCTTGTTTGAGTGTCCATGACCACTCCATTCTCTCCCACCCCCTGCCCCACCACATACAGATTGTGCAGTTGGCTCATTACATTCATATGCATTCATGTCCAAAAGAAAATTTGCATTTACAATGGTACCGTGGTGAGGTAAGTACATTTGAATGGTGAGGTATATACTTGGAGTCAGTGCTGGAGTCAGCACCGGTGCATGAGGACAAACTAGTGCCAGAATTATTGGATGGTGCCCAAGTAGTCTGATGGCGGCGCGGTGCCCAGTACTGGCAGTGGGGACCCGGTTGGCTCAAGTTGCCTGCTCTTGGGGCTTTTGCCGTTGCTTCTAACGGCGGGCAGGTTCACAGAGGCCTGTGACCTCCCTGTCCTCTCCTTGCGCCCTGGGTCATTGCTGCTCCCTGAGGAGCTGTCGTCTGCAGTGCACAGGGAACTGCTGACTCGCTTGCCTGGGCATTGTTTGGTTTGGGATCCTGGCTGGTCCCAGTCCCATTTGGGAGAACCGTTGCAGGTAGCCCTTCGTTCCTGGGTGTAGCCTTGGTGGCGATAGGGTCTGGGGGCTGCACCTTCGCGCAGTTTGCTCTTTCAGGCTCGTGGCGGTTGGTGCCATCGAGTGCCTGAGAGGTGGAGTCGATGGGGGCAGGATATCGATATCGTTGCCGTTGCCCCCCTGAGATCGCTTGCTCTGCAGCTTGTATATATTAGCTGCTTGTGGCCACACCCCGTGGTGCATCACTCTGGTCCCAGGGACGCAGGCTGCAGCATTGAGTAGCTCACTGGACCTGTGTGCTCCTGATGGGTGTTTACCCGCTGCATTGACTGTATGCACTTGAAATCCTACATCGCACATTATTTATTGTAAATAACCTGTAGCTCCGATCGAAATTGCATGACTTTTCCTTGCTTATTGCATGTACACAACTCTGATCATCAATAACACATTTTACATCTGACTCACAGTTGCTGTTACACTGATTGAGAGTGTGGAACTGTCCCTTTAAGTGGGGTGAATTGTGAGCCTCCTTTAAGAGAGCCTTGCTATCTTCACCCCAATCCTCTTCTTTGCTTGGTGTCACGTGTTGCTCCATCAGCGCTGTACCTCTTGTTCCATCCACCGCCATCTTTTTCTTCAGCGCCTCACCTCGTGGTTTGTGCACCATCTTTTCTCCATCCACGATGTCGACTGCTGTGATCCTCTTCTCCTCGGGTTCCACCACCGAAGCTGGGAGGTTGCCTCTGGGTCCGATTTTCTTCCTCCGGAGTCCTGCCACTGGAGACTGGAAGGTGTGTTCCAGTTGTCTCAGCTGGATCATCTCCACGCAGTCGTGCTGAGCGGCCTGTGCCTCGGGTGCTGTGCTGGCCTGCTCTCTGGTGCCGGATCCAACCTCAGGTGGGGGTTTGCTTTGCCTCTGAGCATGGGGGATGTTGATCAATGGAGGGATGAAATCTTCCCAGCTCCAATGGATCTTCTTCATCCACTTTCTTCCGAGTAGCGTTGGTCCATCACCTACAACAATCCACAGAGGTAACTTGTGCACCGCGCCTTCATGGAGTACCTTTACATCCGCACTACCAACGACTGGGATAAGTTCATTGGTGTAGGTGCGCAGCTTTGCCTGAACCGTGAATAATTTGGGTCGTTCAGCCTGATTGTCCCATAGCCTCTCAAAGGCTTCTTGATTCATTATTGACTGGCTCGCCCCCGTGTCCACTTCCATGAAAACTGGAGCGCCATTTATCTCGACTTCCATCCTCAATGGAGAACATTCGGTGATGCAGGTAAACATGCTATATACCTCATCGTGGGGCTGTGCTGCCTCTCTGACTATCACTTCATAATTTGCGCTGGATTTATGGCCATCTGCAGACACCTCAACACAGTGAGTCATATTTCTTTTACACATTCACTGGAGGTGGCCCTTTATGCTGCAGCCTTTACATACATAGTCTTTAAAACGGCACTGGTGAGCCCTGTGATTCCCTCTGCAACACCAGCATGGTGCTACTCAATTAGCCCCCCTTGGCAGAATCTGAGTTAAGGGACTCGGGGACCTGTTCTCTCCCCCCTGAGAAGATTCACATTCTACAGTCCAACCTCTAAAAGGTGCCACTCTGTGCACAGTACTTGCCGGGTTTGAGTCCTGAGGATGAGTCATCCGCCTAGAGCCGCAGGTCGAGGTCATGAATGCTTGGCTCATGATGATGGCCTGCTGCAGTGTGACTGCGGTATCCGCAGATAGTAGCTTATGAAGAAGACCCTCATGGCCGATTCTGATGACAAAGATATCCCGCAGCGCTTCGTTGAGGGATATTTCGCGATCTCCTGGCCTTTGGGCAGTCGGTGTGTATAAAACCGGTGTCCGGTTGTGAGGATGCTCTCTTTGAACTTGAGTTGTTCTTGGATTGGCGTTACAAGCTCCTCGTACATCTTGGTCGTTGTCTTCGCTGGTGCCAGCAAGTCCCTGACGAGGCCATAGACGGTGGGCCCACGACTGGTTAGCTGGATAGCTCTGCGTTTATCGGCCAGTGTGGCCGGATTGTCGCCTGCCAGGTCGTTTACTGTGAAGAAATGGTCGAGCCTCTCCACAAAGGCTTCTCAATCATCACCATCGGCGAACTGCTACAACGTACCACAGTTAGCCATTTTCGCGTGAAGGTTCGTAATCTCATCACCAATTTATTAGGTCTTCAGATGCTCTAATAATGACTCCACGAGACAATGTGTTGTGCTTGAACTGTAGTGAGCTTAATCCGTTTAATGTAACTCCAGAGTGAGGATCACACATGGTGGCCTGCTTTTTATACTCGGCCTGGCACACCAGTACAGGTAACCTACAAGTCTCCCACTGCAGTGCCCTCTGGTCGTACAAACAGTAACCATGTAGGATACATGACAGTGACCATGTCGTAAAAACCCATCTGACTCACTAATGTCCTTCAGGGAAGAAAATCTGACGCACCCTTACTTGGTCTGGCCTATATGTGACTCCAGACCTACAGCAATGTGGTTGACTCTTAACTGCCTTCTGAAATGGCCTAGTAAGCCACTCAGTTGTACCAACCTGCTACGACAAAGTCAGCACTGTGGGAGTACCTTCACCACAAGGACTATAGCGGTTCAAGATGGTGACTCACCACCACCTACTCAAGAGCAATTAGGGATGGGCAATAAATGCTAGTCTTTCCAGCGATGCCCACATCCCAGGAATGAATAAATAAATAAAAAATCCTGCGGCTGAACCAGAGGGAGAGGGTGCGAGATCAGTGTGCCACTGTTTACCTGCCTCGCGATCTCCGAGAGCACCATCGCTGTAGCTTTGCTGGGAGTCATTGGGCATGTGAAATGTAACGCGTGCTGAGACTAGAAAGAAGAGCAAAGGACATGGGAGCTAATGCTCTTCCTTGCTTTTTTCCCCTTTCGGACAAACCATGCAGATCGAGGGGTACGATAGCATAGTGGTTATGTTACTGGACTAGTATTGCAGAGGCCTGGATTTAATGATATAGACACAGGAGTTCATAATCCACCATAGCAACTGCAGAATTTAAGTTCAGTTAAGTAAATAAATCTGGTATAAAAAGCAAGGGGGGAGTTTTTCAGGGGGTCAGCAGGTGTGTTCGGTTGCGGGGCAGGTGGAAAAATGTTTTTTTTTTTGACAGCAGGTCAGGACCTCACTGTCAACCCGCCGCCTCGCGCCTTTCCCAAATGTCGGATCTGTTAGCGCTGAACAGACTCGTCATGCAGCGGCGTGGGAGGCAATTCAGCTCAATATGACCTTGTTAATAGCCCATTAAGATGTATTTTAAGCTCACCGTTACATTTTATGAGGTTGCCCATGGGGTCCACACTGCTCGGAGATCATGTCAGTTAAGCAGATAGGGAGTTGAATGACCATGGAATAATTTCATTACTTGATAGCTGTAGATTTTCTACAAAAGCTCCCATCTCACAGCTGTTCACTTTCCAAGTTCAGAAGCTGTTGCTTACTGCAAATGGAACATAGATTGAGCTTTATGCAGGTTGCAAATATTTGGAGCAAACTCTGTATCCAGCGTCACCTCTTGGAACAACATATCTCACCATTGAATGATTGCTTCTGTCATTTCAAGTTCACCGGCCATCTATTACATCAGCATTGGTGCCCTTGAAAAAATCTCACCTTGGTCCTCAGATCCCACCACAATCCCACCAGCAGCACCATCAACAACACCAACCTTCTCTGCAATCAACTGTTGCTGCACAGGACACAGGGCATCAGCACGCAACCACATTGCTGCCCGGGACGCCAGGGATGGCCTCACCATGGTCAGATTTACTTCACTTGATGCTGTACACCCTGGCTGCCACCATGATATGCCAGGTTGACACCACCCCATACCAACACCATAAAGAATCCCTACAATACCCAAGCCATTCCTTTCACATTCATCATCATTGTGGGGTATACCGTTATGTCTCACCATTCACTGCAACTCACTAAGCCACTTACAAAGGTGCACACAGAGCTGTCCAAGAATGCAAAGTATTCACAATAAAGGTTTCAATATTTGACAGCACATTAACAGAAACCTTACATGAACATTGCATAAAACATGCAAGTGCCTACCCTTGTGTGCTGTTAGTTGGTATGATTGGACTAGGATGAGGGTGAGTGTGAGGGGTGGCAAGTGAGATGGGGAAGTGATAATGAGAGAGAGAGGGATAGGTGGAGGTGCAAGGTAAGTTGCTGTGAATAAGGACATGCAGGAGTAGGATAGGGAAGGCAGAGTGATGGGGATGTGATGAATGGCACAGTAGGATGAGGTTGCGCATGGCTTTGCAGTAATGTTTTGTGATCTACAGAGATCATTGAAAGGTTTGTGCCACTGCCGCCAGGTCCTCCTGATGACATCCTGCTTGTGCCCTCCTGTACAATGTGCAACCAGGCTGTGTTGGTCTCCTGCAGAGGTCTCTTCCACCCATTGGAAGGGACGAAAACCTCCCTGCGTGCTGTGACTCCCTCCATGCGCATATGGAAGGTGTCATGAGAGAGCCTGGGGGCAGCCTTGCACCTTTGTGCAGTGTTTGCAACACCTCAATGCTGCAGAACACTGACAGCACAACTGTAAAAATAATGGCTTTAATGAAACCAGCTGATGACGCGCCATCAAATGGCATCATTAGAACCGCTTCCTTCAATTGGCCGGCAAATGCGCCGGGCAGGCTTAACAAGCCCAATCAGGGGAAAATCATTTTGGACAGCGGGTTGGAACCAGCAGTGAGGCCGGGACCCACCACAGATGTCACCTGTCGAGGTAGGGGAAAACATGTCCTACGTGATAAGGATAAGGGGTAAGCCATTTAGGACCGAGATGCGGAGGAACTTCTTCACCCAGAGAGTGGTGAACCTGTGGAATTCTCTACCACAGAAAGTTGTTGAGGCCAATTCACTAAATATATTCAAAAAGGAGTTAGATGAAGTCCTTACTGCTAGGGGGATCAAGGGGTATGGCGAGAAAGCAGGAATGGGGTACTGAAGTTGAATGTTCAGCCATGAACTCATTGAATGGCGGTGCAGGCTAGAAGGGCCGAATGGCCTACTCCTGCACCTATTATCTATGTTTCTATGTTTCTATGTGAGGAATGGTGATCATGAAACTACCAGATTGTTGTAAAATCGTATCTGGTTCACTAATGCCTTTTAAGGAATGAAATCTGCCCTCCCAGACTCATGGCAATGTGGTTGACTCTTAAATTCCCTCTGAAATGGCCTAGCAAGCCACTCAGTTGTACGAGGCGGCCCATCACCATTTTCTCAAGGGCAATTAGGGATGTGCACTAAATGCTGGCCAGATCCCATGAATGAATTTTTTTTTAATTCCTCCCACCCTCCCTCCTCCTAAATAGTGGGGGGGGGGAGGCTTCAGGTGAGAGGAAATTAAAAAAGTCAAAGAGAAAGGAGAAGGCAATACAGCAGGGTAGCGATGGGGGAAATGATAACGAGAGTATGACAGGAAGGGACAGAATGTATAAAATCAGAAAATGGGGTCAAAGCAGGGAAAAATGGTAAAAAGATGATATTAAAAGCTGTTTATCTGAATGCATGCAGCATTCGTAATAAGATAGTTGAGTTGATGGCACAAATAGATATAAATAGGTATGATCCGATAGCCATTACAGAGACGTGGTTGCAAGGTGATCAAGGCTGGGAATTGAATGTTCAGGGGTATTTGACAATTCGGAAGGATAGATGGAAAGGAAAAGGAGGTGGGGTAGCTCTGTTAATAAAGGATGAGATCAGTGCAGTAGTGAGAAATTATATTGGCTCAGAAGATCAAGATGCTGAATCAGTTTGGGTGGCGATAAGAAATAATAAGGGGAAGATGTCACTGGTGTCGTAGTCTATAGGCCTCCTAACAGTAGCTAGATTGTTGGACTGAGTATAAATCAAGAAAAAATGGAGGCTTGTAAGATAAGATCACCTCTTATTCTTCTGAATCATGAACGATTTTAATCTTCATATTGATTGGACAAATCAAATGGCCAAGGTAGCCTTGAGGAACATAAGAACATAAGAAATAGAAACAGGAGTAGGCCATACGGCCACTCAAGCCTGCTCTGCCATTCAATAAGATCATGGCTGATCTGATCATGGACTCAGCTCCACTTCCCTGCGCGCTCCCCATAACCCCTTATCCCCTTGTTGTTTAAGAAACTATATACTTCTGTGTTAAATTTATTCAATGTCCCAGCTTCCACAGCTCTCCGAGGCAGAGAATTCCACAGATTTACAACCCTCTGAGAGAAGAAATTTCTCCTCATCTCAGTTTTAAATGGGTGGCCCCTTATTCTAAGATCATGCCCTCTAGTTCTAGTCTCCCCCATGCGTGGAAACATCCTCTCTGCATCCACCTTGTCAAGCCCCCTCATAATCTTAGACGTTTCGATAAGATCACCTCTTATTCTTCTGAATTCCAATGAGTAGAGGCCCAACCTACTCAACCTTTCCTCATAAGTCAACCCCCTCATCTCCGGAATCAACCTAGTGAACCTTCTCTGAACTGCCTCCAAAGCAAGTATATCCTTTCGTAAATATGGAAACTGCACGCAGTATTCCAGGTGTGGCCTCACCATTACCCTGTATAGCTGTAGCAAGACTTCCCTGCTTTTATATTCCATCTCCTTTGCAATAAAGGCCAGGATTCCATTGGCCTTCCTGATCACTTGCTGTACCTGCATACTATCCTTTTGTGTTTCATGCACAAGTACCCCCAGGTCCTGCTGTACTGCAGCACTTTGCAATCTTTCTCATAGAGTTCATGGAGTGTATCTGGGATGGGTTCTTTGAACAGTACATTGTGGAACCAACTAGGGAGCAGGCTATCTTAGATCTGGTACTGTGTAATGAGACAGGATTAATAAATGATCTCATAGTAAAGGATCCTCTCGGAAAGAGAGATCATAGCATGCTTGAATTTCAAATTCAGTTGGAGGGTGAGAAAGGTGGGTCTCAAACCAGTGTCCTGATCTTAAATAAAGGCTATCACCAGGTATGAAAGCAGAGTTGGCTAAAGTGCACTTGGAAAATAGATTAAAGTGTAAATAAATAAGCAGTGGCAGACATTTAAGGAGATATTTCATAACTCTCAACAAAAATATATTCCAGTGAGAAGGAAAGACTTTAAGAGAAGGGAGAGCCATCCGTGGCTAACTAAGGAAGTAAAGGATGGAATCAAATTGAAAAAATGGCATACGATGTTGCCAAGATTAGTGGGAGGCTAGAGGATTGTGAAATTTTTAAAAAGCAGCAAAGGACAACTAAAAAAGAGAGCGAAGATGGAATATGGGAGTAAACTCGCAAGAAACATAAAAACAGATAGTAAGAGCTTCTACAGGTATATAAAAAGGAAGAGCGTAGCTAAAGCAAATGTTAGTCCCTTAGAGGATAAGATTGGGGAATTAATAATGGGGAACAGGGAAATAGCAGAAACTTTGAACAAATATTTTGTATTGGTCTTCATGGCAGAAGACACGAAAAACATCCCAATAATAGATAATCAAGGGGCTATAGGGAGGGGGAACTCAAAGCAATCACTATCACTAAAGAAAAAGTAATCAGTAAAATAATGGGACAAGTCCCATGGACCTGATGGCCTGCATTGTAGGGTCTTAAAAGAAGTGGCTGCAGAGATAGTGGATGCATTGGTTGCAATCTACCAAAATTCCCTGGATTCTGGAGAAGTCCCAGCGGATTTGGAAAACGCAGATGTTACTGCCCTATTTAAAAAAGGAGGGAGAGAGAAAGCAGGAAACTATAGACCAGTTAGCCTAACATCTGTTGTTGAGAAAATACTGGAGTCCATTATTAAGGAAGCAGTAGCAAAACATTTGAAAAAGCATAATACAGTCAAGCAGAGCCAGCATGGTTTTATGAAAGGGCTGCAACGAGCTGGGTGGTTAAGGGGGGACCAGCAGATGCAGTGTGTTTGGATTTCCAGAAGGCATTTGATAATGTGCCACATAAGAACATAAGAAACAGGAACGGCCCCTCGAATCTGCTCCACCATTTAATAAGATCATGGCTGATCTGATCATGGACTCAGCCCCGCTCCCCGCCCTCTCCCCATAACCCCTTATTCCCTTATTCTTTAAGAAACTGTCTATTTCTGTCTTAAACTTATTCAATGTCCCAGCTTCCACAGCTCTCTGAGGCAGCGAATTCTACAGATTTACAACCCTCTGAGAGAAGAAATTTCTCCTCATCTCTGTTTTAAATGGGTAGCCCCTTATTCTAAGATCGTGCCCTCTAGTTCTAGTCTAGAACATCCTCTCTGCATCCACCTTGTCAAGCCCCCTCATAATCTTATACGTTTCGATAAGATCACCTCTCATTCTTCTGAATTCCAATGAGTAGAGGCCCAACCTACTCAACCTTTCCTCATAAGTCAACCCTCTCATCCCCAGAATCAACCTAGTGAACCTTCTCTGAACTGCCTCCAAAGCAAGTATATCCTTTCGTAAATATGGAAACCAAAACTGCACGCAATATTCCAGGTGTGGCCTCACCAGTACCTTATATAGCTGTAGTAAGACATCCCTGCTTTTATACTCCATACCATAAAAGGTTACTGCACAAGATTAGAGCTCACAGGGTTGGGGGTAATATATTAGTATGGATAGAGGATTGGCTAACTAATAGAAAACAGAGAATCGGGATAAATGGGTCATTTTCTGATTGGCAAACTGTAACTAGTGGGGTGCCACAGGGATCGGTGCTGGGGCCTCAACTATTTACAATCTGTATAAATGACTTGGATGAAGGGACCGAGAGTAATGTAGCCATGTTTGCTGATGATACAAAAATGGGTGGGAAAGCAAGTTGTGAGGAGGACACAAAGAATCTGCAAAGGGATATAGACAGGCTACGTGAGTGGGCAAACATTTGGCAGATGGAGTATAATGTGGGAAAGTGTGAGGTTATCCACTTTGGCAGGAAAAATAAAGAAACAAATTATTATTTAAATGGAGAGAGATTACAAAATGCTACAGTACAGAGGAACCTGGAGGTCCTTGTGCATGAAACAAAAAAAGTTATTATGTAGGTGCAGCAAGTAATCAGGTAGGCAAATGGAATATTGTCCTTTATTGCAAGGGGGATGGAGTATAAAAGCAGGGAAGTCCTTCTACAACTGTACAAGGTATTGGTGAAACCACACCTAGAGTACTGTGTACAGTTTTGGTCTCCTTATTTAAGGAAGGACATACTTGCATTGGAGGCAGTTCAGAGAAAGTTCACAAGGTTGATTCCTGCGATGAAAGGGTTGACTTATGAAGATAGGTTAAGTCGGTTGGGCCTATACTCATTGGAGTTTAGAAGAATGAGAGATGATCTTATTGAAACATATAAGATACTGAGGGGGCTCGACACAGTAAATGCAGAGAGAATGTTACCACTCATGGGAGAATCTAGAACTAGAGGGCATAGTTTAAGAATAAGGGATCCCCCATTTAGAACTGAGATGAGGAGGAATTTCTTCTCTCAGAGTGTCGTAAACCTGTGGAATTCTCCGCCCAGAGAGCTGTGGAGGCTGGGTCATTGAATATATTTAAGGTGGAGAGAGACAGATTTTTGAACGTTAAAGGAGAGAAGGATTATGGGAAGCTGGCAGGGAAGTGGAGCTGAGCCCAAGATCAGATCAGCCATGACCTTATTAAAAGGCGGAGCTGGCTCCAGGGGCCAAATGGCCTACTCCTGCTTCTATTTCTTATGTTCTTCCCTGGATTACAGAGTGACTTGTGTTAATTCTTTCCACAACAAGCAATCACTACAGGCAGAAATGATTTACTAAAAGCACAATTTGATATTTTTGAATCGGGTATGTTGCTCTTATGTATGTTGGAGAAAGGTTATGCTGATAGGTTTAAATGAGGAGGAGTAGGAGGAGGCTCATGTGGAGCATAAATCCTGGCAGGAACCTGTTGGTCAGAATGACCTGTTTCTGTGCTATACATGCCAGGTAATCCCACTCGTTTTTGGGAAGGATCACAGCATAGAGTGACAAAAAAAGCATGTGATGAGTCCTAAAACCATTTCATAGCACCAATGTTAGCGTCCTCGACCAGGCCAACATCCCCAGCATTGAAGCACTGACCACATTCAACCAGCTCCGCTGGGCAGGCCACATAGTTCGCATGCCTGACACGAGACTCCCAAAGCAAGCGCTCTACTCGAAACTCTTTCACGGCAAATGAGCCAAAGGTGGGCAGAGGAAATGTTTCAAGGACACCCTCAAAGCCTCCTTGATAAAGTGCAACATCCCCACTGACACCTGGGAGTCCCTGGCCAAAGACTGCCCTAAGTGGAGGAAGTGCATCTGGGAGGGCGCTGAGCACCTTGAATCTCATCGCCGAGAGCACGCAGAAACCAAGCGCAGGCAGCGGAAAGAGCGTGCGGCAAACCAGTCCCACCCACCCTTTCCCTCAACGACTGTCTGTCCCACCTGTGACAGGGACTGTGGTTCCCATATTGGACTGATCAGTCGCCTAAGAACTCATTTTTAGAGTGGAAGCAAGTCTTCCTTGATTCCGAGGGACTGCATATGACGATGATGATCATTGTCTCATCAGATTCCCCGCCGTAACTTTGGTGCAAAATTGTCACAAACAAATACCATAAATGGCCGGAAATTATAACAGGAGATCAGAAGAACCACTGTGGAGTTTCTAGGTGTATATCTAGTTCATGCCAAAATATTGGGAGTAAAATTCAACCTCGGCGATGGTGATGCAATTGAATGTCAAGCGGAGGTGGTTAGACTCTCTCTTCTTGGAGATGACTATTCCCTGGCACTTGTGTGGCGCGAATGTTACTTGCCACTTATTACCCAGGCCTGGATGTTGTCCAGGTTTTGCTGCATGCGGGCATGGACTGCTTCATTACCTGAGGAGTGGAATTAAACAATCATCAGCAAACAGCCCCACTACTGCCCTTATGATGGAGGGAAGATGAAAATATTTGACCCTAGGATGTTGCCCTGAGGAACTCCTGCAGCGATGTCCTGGGCCTGAGGTGATTGGCCTCTAATGACCACAACCATCTTCTGGCTGACCGGTCTGCAACATCAATTTTGCCCCCAAGTTGATGAGTTGAAAATCTACCCCATGGACATCCAGAAGAAAAAAGCTAAAAATCATATGTCTCACCATGATCAATACAATAGCTGAAGGAATCGGCAGCAGAGGTGGCAGCATAGGAAAAAGAGCGGGGCTGCCAAATTCAAAAGAACAGCAAAAACAAGGAGTCACAGGACAGGTTGTTGATTGGTGGGTGAGTATTAGAGGGCAAAATTTGGAAGTGCCCTGTTTAGGGTGGTAATACTTTACTCTGAGAAAATTTAGTGCCCGGCGAGATGCCTTGCCAAATTGTGTAAAATTAGGGGCTAGATTTTCGGGTCGCTTGCGCCTCAGTTAGCACACTGGAGGGGCGGTAAATGGCTTTTCTAGGAGTAACGGCAAGCATACAGCTTTTACCGCCATACCGGCATTTTTGTCTACTGGTTTGCGGCGGCACAAAAAATATTGTCCTGCCCTCGAGTTTCACTGAGATTATGATGTCAATGCTTGTGCAACACTGCGCTAGCGCCCAGATGCAAAATCCGGCACTAACACCTCATTTAACGCCCGCCTCAGGAAACATCTGAAAAACCAGACATTCCCAGGGTGCAGCAGGCGGTATTGGCAGTGTATGATGGCAATGGAGGGATGAGGATCCTACATCGCAGGTCACATTGACTTCACAGTTGCACACATCACGCTGCGTGAAGCTCTGACTTGCAAACACCACTTTTATCTGCCATTACAGTGCCCTTACAAGGTGAGTGAGAACATTTAATGGGGCATTACTAGTTCGCCAGCGTATCATGCTCCATGCTATTGCCAGGTTGTGTCAAGCTAGAGGAAGGACTCTTGGCCATGTCGGCCCACGGATGATGAGAGGCCGAAGATGTCCGGGGTGGAGGGCTTACCCCCCCAGGGGTATACAGGCATCAACGCTCATGCCTCCAGCTCTCTGAGGAACAGTGTGTGAGAAGACTACGCTTCCGAAAGGAAGTGCTGACAGAGATATACCATTTCCTACAGGCAGACCGATGCCAGTAGCAACCTTCCATACTCCCCTCAACAGGTATCCAAATTCATTGTGGTGTGCTGCATGTTGCACAACTTGGTGATCATGAGGGACCAGGCATTGCCAGTGGGGATTGCATGCCCACCTCAGAAGGAGGAGGACAATGAAGAGGAGTCTGGAGAGGTCCCCATTGGATAGCCACCCATCCCCGAGGGAGGCAGCGTGGAGATGCTGCCAGACCAAGAGTCGTATGTCGCGAGTTCATAACGGACCAGCTCTCCTAAATGGAGGCAACTGAGAGATGGAGCTAGTACTGGACACACTATGTGTCCCCATAAAGGCATAACTCCGGTGAACGTTGGAATGATACACAAGACACCAATGGCAAAGGATGAATCGTCAATTTTACTGCAACATAGTAACAAATACTCCTCCCACCAAAATAACACCACACAATATACAACGTTATGTTTCGGGGCACTGAACAACAATGAAGTTCCTTAAATCAACAAAACTTTTTTAACCCCGCAATTTTCAGCCGGGGCGCAAACATTTCATTGTGGAACGCTTGATTTTGCAACCCCGATGGTGGAATCTTATTTTTTGCCAAATTTTGCAGACATGGGCGCAAACTTTTTCCAGGCGGTATCAGGACTGCCCCGCTACCATTACTGCCCTAAAATAGCAAAAGCTGAAAATCCAGGCCTTGGCATTTTCACCCCAAGTGTGAAGGGGGCGGTAAATGAGGTGCTAATGGCCTCAGCTGGGCGCTGCAGGGGGGCTATTCACAGCCACTAGAGGTGGGCACCGGAGGGACTGGAGTGCATCATCACGCCCGGCAACCAAATTTTAATTTGATTTTACGTTTTTAAGTTTAATTTGTTTTAATTGCCGGTGCTTTTAGTGTCCCCTTCCCTTTTATAGGGGGCACTGGAAAAAATTTGATTTTAGCGCCCCAAAAAAAAACCAAAATAAAAAGAAAAAAAAGGGGCCTTGTAAATGTCTGCTGTGTCATCCAGGGCGGGTGGCACGGTTTAATGTTTTATGTTTTACAGATAAACTCTAAAAGAGTTTCACAGCCACTTATCCAATTTCAGCTGAGTCCCATTCAGCAATCGGCCTTCAATCTTTGACTATAGCTCCATCTGGCTCTTAAAGGGGAGGTCACTTGAACCTGCTGCTGCTCATTTTCAGCATTGCTGAAGTCAGTCATTCATCTCTGGAACTGAGGAAGCTATTAAAATGGCTGCTGGAAATCCCCTTCAAGGGAGAGGTCTACAAGATTCAGCAATGTAGCTCTGGAGGCATCGGTAGGGCCACTCGAGACCAGGAGGGAGGTCCTGTTCCCTGCATCGGGAAGAAGGCCATCACCGCAGGTTTTCTGTGCCATGTGGCAAGAGGTGGCCCAGGAGGTGTCGACCAGCAGTGTGGTGCAGAGAAGCCTCATCCAGTGCTGCAAAAAGTTCAGCGACCTATGTCAGGTGGTGAAGGCGAGTACAAGTTTCCACACCTCCTCCATACCAGCCTCTCAACCTCTGTCTGTGCACAGTGTGTAAACCACCGCTCCCCCACCAGTCAACCACCAAGCATCTGTAGATAGTCACACTCACATCCTCATCTCATTCCTTGCCTAAATTCACAGCTATTCAACCACGGCAGGTATATCTTCTACATACATAGCTGGACTCTTACTCACATGAGTTCCTTTCCTTTGCAGGCCAAGCTGTAAATAACAGATGGGAGCAGCAGAGGACTGGAGGAGGGGAACCTAACCTGTGGCCCCTCTTTGACCTTGAGGAGCGAGTGCTGGGGCTCATTGACCTGTAGGTGGTGGATGCCGTCGTCGGCGGAGACGTCGACCCCGCTGGGGGCAACAATGGTATCTTTAACCCTTTCCTTTTCTCATCCCACTTCCCCCTCCCTCACACCAGAAGGCTTTATCACTTTCCAGCTCCTGATACTGTCTGCATTCCTTGCTCCATTCTTGCCTCACTGCTCTCACCTTAATGCGAGTCTTGTGCCATTTATGTTTTCAGATAACCAGGCAGAAGCTGTGCACTGCGTCATTGCATCTCTCATCCGCAGGCACCAGCTCAGATACTGGCACTACGCATTCCTTGGAGGCTCGGCTACTGGAGGTGTCTGCACTGGGTGATGCACCGGAGACTAGCGGGCAGCAGCAAAGCCAAGGAGAAAGGTTACCTCGGGAGCCATCTACCCAGAGGGATAGTTCAGAGCGAATTCTGCTGCACAGGACTCAGATGAGGACCTTGATGGGGAGGCATTCACTCAAAGGGTGATGGCTATGCTCTCTGACATCATAGGTGCAATGGCAAGTGGTGCTCAAGAGCCTCTCGGCAGTGGAATGGAGCATGGAGGAGTTGCCTCCAGCATTGCAGAGAGCTCGGCGCACACCATTTAGCCCATCATTGGCAGTCTGCAGATGATGGTGGACTCCCAGAGAGACCGTGTGGATCCAGGACTCATGACGCATGTCATGGGCAATGTGGCAACTTCCATTGCAGCACAGGTGGAAGCAATTCGACTTCTTAGTGCTGTAATGCAGACAATGGAGTCGCCCAGCCTGAGGTGGAGCAGCCTACAGCCAGGCCTTCCAGGCCCACAGCTGGTTGAGGATTGGCTAACTAACAGAAAGCAGAGAGTCGAGATAAATGGGTCATTTTCCGTTTGGCAAACAGTGACTAGTGGGGTGCCACAGGGATCAGTGCTGGTGCCTCAACTATTTACAATCTATATTAATGACTTGGATGAAGGAACCAAGTGTAATGTAACCAAATTTGCTGATGATACAAAGATAGGTGGGAAAGCAAGTTGTGAGGATGATGCAAAGAATCTACAAAGGGATATAGATAGGCTCAGTGAGTGGGCAAAAATCTGGCAGATGGAGTATAATGTGGGAAAATGTGAGGTTATCCTCTTTTGTAGGAAAAATAAAAAAGCTAATTATTTAATGGGGAGGGATTACAAAATGCAGTGGGACAGATGGATCTGGGGGTCCTTGTACATGAAACACAAAAAGTTAGCATGCAGATACAGCAAATAATCAGGTTGAGCAGGTTGGGCTTATATTAATTGGAGTTTAGAAGACTTAGGGGTGATCTTATTGAAATGTATAAGATTCTCAGGGAGCTTGACGGTAGATACAGAAAGGATGTTTCCCCTCACGGGGGAATCTAGAACTAGGGGGCATTGTTTCAGAGTAAAGGGTCGCCCATTTAAAACAGAAATGAGGAGGAATTTCTTCTCTCAGAGGATCATGAATTTGGAATTCTCGACCTCGGAGAGCAGTGGAGGCTGGGTCATTAAATGTATTTAAGGGGGAGATAGACAGATTTTTGAGTGATAAGGGAATCAAGGTTTATGGGGAGCAAGCGGGGAAGTGGAGTTGAGGCCAGGATCAGATCAGCCATGGTCTTATTGAATGGCGGAGCAGGCTCGAGGGGCCAAATGGCCTACTCCTGTTCCTATTTCTAATGTTTTGGGCGTCCCATAAGGCCATCTCTAGTCTCTGGCTTTGGCACACAGCAGCCTTCCACCAGCTGTGCTGCAACCACAGGGGGACATACTGTGGAAGATTAGTTAAAGTAAAGAAGGGATAAAAGGTAATATGTCCTTACTATATAGTACAAATGCACACGAGGCCCAAACTAGAGAGAAGGTTGCTCTGTGACCAGTTACCTTTATTAGCCAGCACTGAAGTGCCGAAGATTGGTGGAGCTTCCCCTTTTATACCTGAAAGTCCAGGTTCGGAGTGTCTCCCACAAGTTCACCACCTAGTGGTCAGTGTTCTCACAGTGTACAATTTAGGTCAGTTTGTACATGGATTACAATGACAGTTAAATACATGACATCACCTCCCCCCAAAGTCTTATTGGGATCACAGGTTAAGTCTCTCTGGTGGTTTACGCTCCCTTGTAGAGCTCCTGAGTTGGGGCTCCGGTTGTTGGGCGCTGGCCTGAGTGTCTGCTGTTTGCGGTGCCTCAGGCCAGTCCGGACTGCCCACAGTGACTGGGCTCTCCTCCCTTTGGTTCCAGTGTTCGGTCACCTGTGGTGGAGTGAACTCTACATCATGTTCTTCCTCTGCTTCTTCTATGGGATTGCTGAGCCTCCTTTTTGTTTGATCCACGTGTTTGCGGCAGATTTGTCCATTGGTAAGTTTACCTGCCAGAATCCTATTCCCCTCTTTGGCAATCACAGTGCCTGCGAGCCATTTGGGCCCTGCAGCGTAGTTGAGGACAAAGACAGGGTCATTGACATCAATACATCGCGCCCTCGCATTCCCGTCATGGTAGTCACATTGTGACTGACGCCTGCTCTCAACAATTTCTTTCATAGTGGGGTGTATGGATCAGTTCCTATGGAGTGGAGGGTAGCCAATGTAACCCCACTTTTTAAAAAAGGAGGGAGAGAGAAAACAGGGAATTATAGACCGGTCAGCCTGACCTCAGTAGTGGGTAAAATGATGGAATCAATTATTAAGGATGTCATAGCAGTGCATCTGGAAAATGGTGACATGATAGGTCCAAGTCAGCATGGATTTGTGAAAGGGAAATCATGCTTGACAAATCTTCTGAAATTTTTTGAGGATGTTTCCAGTAAAGTGGACAAAGGAGAACCAGTTGATGTGGTACATTTGGACTTTCAGAAGGCTTTCGACAAGGTCCCACACAAGAGATTAATGTGCAAAGTTAAAGCACATGGGATTGGGGGTAGTGTGCTGACGTGGATTGAGAACTGGTTGTCAGACAGGAAGCAAAGAGTAGGAGTAAACAGGTACTTTTCAGAATGGCGGGCAGTGACTAGTGGGGTGCCGCAAGGTTCTGTGCTGGGGCCCCAGCTGTTTACATTGTACATTAATGATTTAGACGAGGGGATTAAATGCAGTATCTCCAAATTTGCGGATGACACTAAGTTGGGTGGCAGTGTGAGCTGCGAGGAGGATGCTATGAGGCTGCAGAGTGACTTGGATAGGTTAGGTGAGTGGGCAAATGCATGGCAGATGAAGTATAATGTGGATAAATGTGAGGTTATTCACTTTGGTGGTAAAAACAGAGAGACAGACTATTATCTGAATGGTGACAGATTAGGAAAAGGGAAGGTGCAACGAGACCTGGGTGTCATGGTACATCAGTCATTGAAGGTTGGCATGCAGGTACAGCAGGCGGTTAAGAAAGCAAATGGCATGTTGGCCTTCATAGCGAGGGGATTTGAGTACAGGGGCAGGGAGGTGTTTCTACAGTTGTACAGGGCCTTGGTGAGGCCACACCTGGAGTATTGTGTACAGTTTTGGTCTCCTAACTTGAGGAAGGACATTCTTGCTATTGAGGGAGTGCAGCGAAGATTCACCAGACTGATTCCCGGGATGGCGGGACTGACCTATCAAGAAAGACTGGATCAACTGGGCTTGTATTCACTGGAGTTCAGAAGAATGAGAGGGGACCTCATAGAAACATTTAAAATTCTGACGGGTTTGGACAGGTTAGATGCAGGAAGAATGTTCCCAATGTTGGGGAAGTCCAGAACCAGGGGTCACAGTCTGAGGATAAGGGGTAAGCCATTTAGGACCGAGATGAAGAGAAACTTCTTCACCCAGAGAGTGGTGAACCTGTGGAATTCTCTACCACAGAAAGTAGTTGAGGCCAATTCACTAAATATATTCAAAAGGGAGTTAGATGAAGTCCTTACTACTCGGGGGATCAAGGGTTATGGCGAGAAAGCAGGAAGGGGGTACTGAAGTTTCATGTTCAGCCATGAACTCATTGAATGGCGGTGCAGGCTAGAAGGGCTGAATGGCCTACTCCTGCACCTATTTTCTATGTTTCTATGTTTCTATAAGGGATAACCTGGTTTTGAGCGGCCTTTTCATTTGCCGCTCTGCGGGTGGAACCCCTGTGACCGAGTGTGGTCGGGATCTATTGGCCAACAGGAGGCGTGATAAGCGGCATTGTAGGGAATCCCCTTGGATTCTGAGCATCCCCTGTTTGATTGTCTGCATTGCTCGTTCCGCCTGGCCGTTTGAGGCCGGCTTGAACGGTGCCGTTCTATCATTTAGAAACATAGAAACATAGAAAATAGGTGCAGGAGTAAGCCATTCGGCCCCTCGAGCCCGCACCGCCATTCAATGAGTTCATGGCTGAACATGCAACTTCCTGCCATGAAGTCCTGGAATTCAATGCTTGTAAAGCACGGGCCATTGTCACTGACCAAGACGTCCGGTAGATCATGGGCGACGAACATTGCCTGTAGACTTTCTACCGTGGCAGAGGATGTGCTTGAATTGAGAATGTTACATTCGATCCATTTGGAGTAGGCGCCTGCTAAAACCAAAAACATTTTTCCCATGAAAGGACCTGCGTAGTCCACATGAATGCGTGACCATGGCTTGGCGGACCAGGGCCAGGGGCGAAGGGGGGCTTCCCTGGGCGCATTGCCCAGCTGGGCACACGTGTTGCACCTGCGAACACAAAGTTCCAGGTCTGCATCTATCCCTGGCCACCAAACGTGTGACCTGGCAATTGCCTTCATCATGACAATGCCCAGGTACTCATTGTGGAGATCTTGGATAAATGCCTCTCTGCCCATCTGGGGCATGATTACTCGGTTACCCCACAGTAGGCAATCGGCCTGAATTGAGAGTTCATCCTTGCACCTGTGAAATGGTTTAAATTCCTCAGGGCATGCCCCGTATGTGGCTGCCCAGTCCCCATTAAGGACACATTTCTTGACCAAAGACAGTAGCGGGTCTCTATTTGTCCAGACTTTGATCTGACGGGCTGTCACGGGTGAGCCTTCGCTTTCGAAAGCTTCAACAGCCATGACCATCTCAGCAGTATGCTCGGTAGCCCCCTCGGTGGTGGCTAGTGGGAGCCTGCTGAGTGCATCGCGCAGTTTTCAGTGCCCAGTCTGTGCTGAATTGTATAGTCATAGGCGGCTAACGTGAGTGCCCACCTCTGTATGCGGGCCGTGCATTCGCATTTATGGCCTTGTTGTCGGCAAAAGGGACGTTAGGGGTTTGTGATCTGTCTCCAGCTCAAATTTCCTGCCAAACAGGTACTGGTGCGTTTTTTTTACTGCATATACACATGCAAGCGGCGCCTTTTCTACCATCCTGTAGCCCCTTTCTGCCTGGGACAGACTTCTGGAGGCATAAGCTACTGGCTGTAACTGACCCTTGGCATTAACATGCTGCAACACACACCCGACCCCATAGGACGACGCATCGTACGTTAAAACAAGTTTCTTACATGGGTCATATAGTGTTAACAGATTGTTATAATAAATTACATAATAAATTGCGTGCTCTATCAAAAACCCTTTCCTGGCTGTCCCCACAGACCCATTCACGACCTTTGCGTAGGAGCACGTGTAGCGGCTCTAGCAGCGTGCTCAATTTGGGAAGAAAGTTACCAAAATAGTTCAGGAGCCCCAGGAACGAACGCAGCTCCGTCGTGTTACGGGGTCTGGGTGCTCTCCGGATCGCTTCCATTTTGGATGCAGTAGGTCTGATTCCATCTGCTGCTACCCTTATCCCCAGGAATTCTACCTCTGGGGCTAGGAAGATGCATTTCACCTTTTTCAGTCGCAGACCTACCCGGTCCAGTTTGCGTAGCACCTCCTCCAGGTTGTGGAGATGTTCTTCAGTATCACAACCCGTGATGAGGATGTCGTCTTGAAAAAATACCGTCCTTGGAATCGACTTGGGGAGACTTTCCATGTTTCGTTGAAAGATCGCGGCAGCCGAGCGAATCCCGAACGGACATCTGTTGTACTCAAACAACCCCTTGTGTGTCGTGATGGTGGTCAGCTTCTTCGACTCACTCGCCAGCTCCTGGGTCATGTAAGCTGAGGTCAGGTCCAATTTTGAAAAAAGTTTGCCACCAGATAGCGTCGCAAAGAGGTCCTCCATTCTCGACAGCGGATACTGGTCTTGGAGTGACACCCGATTGATGGTGGCCTTGTAATCACCACATATCCTGACCGACCCATCCGCCTTGAGCACCGGCACAATCGAGCTCGCCCAGTCACTGAATTCGACTGGCGAGATGATGCCTTCCCTCAGCAGGCGGTCCAATTCACATTCTATCTTTTCCCGCATCACATACGGCACCGCTCTGGCCTTGTGGTGTAGTGGTCTGGGTTTATATGAATCACTACCTTGGTCCCCATGAAAGTGCCAATGCCGGGTTGAAATAATGAGTCAAATTTGTCCAGGACCTGTGAGCATGATATTCGCTCCACAGAAGAAATTGCATTGACATCGCCCCATTTCCAGTTCATGACAGCAAGCCAACTCCTCCCCAGCAGTGCGGGACCTCCCCCGGAACAATCCAGCGTGGCAACCTGTTCTCCGAATCTTTGTGGGGCATGACTACCGTGGCGCTGCCTAGCATCGAAATGATCTCCTTTGTATATGTCCGTAGCTGTGCGTCAATCGGCAATAATTTTGACCTCCTGGCCTTGGACGCCCACAACTTGTTGAACTGTTTGATATTCATCAGGAACAGGCTGGCCCCCTTGTCGAGCTCCATTGATACTGGGATGCCATTGAGGAGCACTTTCATCATTATCGGTGGCGTCCTGGTGTATGAGCTGTATATGTGCTCCACATGAACTCGCTGAACTTCAGCTTCCAGCGATTTCCCCCATTGTCCATTTGGCCTCGTAGGGCATATATCGGGCCCGTCCTCCTCGTACATCAACCTGGCTGCAGGCTTCCTGCACATACATGCCGAGTGACTGCTGACGTTGCAATTTCTGCAGGTATATTGCTGATACCTGCAAGCTCTGGCTGTGTGTTTGCCTCCACACCTCCAACATGAGCTGTTGTTGGAAACAAAAGGTCCACTACCAGTCGATCATCTCTGACTGTCTCTGTAACTGTCCTTAAACGCACCATTGACAGGTGTTGATGGCCCCATTACTGGCCGCATTGTCCCTTGCGATGGCATGAATCGCCGTTCAGTAGCCATTGTCTCTGTTGAATTCCCCCTTTGGGTTCGACTACATGCTCGGGCATGTCTGATTGCCCCTGTCTGCCTGGAGAACTGTGTGCCACGTTAACAATGTTGACGCCCTGTCCATTTACTGCATTTAAACCAAGATTTTTGTCAAACATCATTCTGGTCTCTTCCTCCCCTAAGATCAATATCTGGGCCATCAAAGCCGCCGTTTCCAGGGTCAAGTCTTTGGTCTCAATCAGTTTCCTGAAAACCCCAGCGTGCCCGATGCCCTCAATAAAAAAGTCTCGCAGCATCTCCGCTCTGCATGCATCTGGGAACTTACATAGGCTCGCCAGTCGCCGGAGGTCTGCCACGAAGTCTGGAACGCTTTGCCCTTCTCGCCGCCGGTGCGTGTAAAACCGGTGTCTCGCCATGTGCATGCTGCTCGCCGGTTTAATGTGTTCCCTGATCAACTTACTGAGCTCTTCAAAAGTCTTGTCCGCCGGCTTCTCTGGCGCTAGAAGGTCCTTCATCAGGGAGTAGGTCCTGGATCCACAAACCGTCAGGAGATGAGCCCTGCATTTGTCGACTGAAACCTGTCCCAACCATTCCTTAGTGACAAAACTTTGCTGTAGTCTCTCAATAAAATCATCCCAATCATCACCAACACAGTACCTCTCGTCTGTGCTGCTAGTGGCCATGCTCGCATGGTTTAAATCCCAGTTTCTTGTCGCCAATAATATGTCCTTACTATACAGTACAAATGCACACGAGGCCCATACAAGAGAGAAGGTCACTCTGTGACCAGTAACCTTTATTCACCAGCACTGAAGTGCCGAAGATGGGTGGAGCTTTCCCTTTTGTACCTGAAAGTCCAGGTTAGGAGTGTCTCCCACAAGTTCACCACCTAGTGGTCAGTGTTCTCACGGTGTACAACTTAGGTCAGTTTATACATGGGTTTCAATGACAGTAGAATACATGACATAAGGAAATGCATAAGGGTGATTAGTAAGTACATTATGTAAGCATTTGTTGGTGTGATATAAATTTGGATTTGAATGTGTATTCTTTGCTGTTGTCTCTCATTTCAGTTTTGGGGCTTTGGAATGGAAGGGACAATGGATGTGGTCATGGGTACATCCAGAGGAACTGGGAAGTGGGATGAAATTCATTGGAACCGGACTCTGATGAGACAGTCGTGGACCTCCCATTGCAGAATCGCGATGCACTCACTGCCTCCTCTTTCACTGTTGTTGCTGCTCCTCCTCTTCTTCTTCCTCCTGTTCCTCCTGCTCCTCGTCCTCCTCCTCCTCAGGTGGTGCGACTATGCCCGGTGGTAATGGCTGTGACCTCATGATGGTGAGTTTGTGCAGCATGCAGCAGACGACGATGAATAGAGACACCCACTCAGGCAAGTACTGGTGGACTCCTCCCAAGCATTCAAGGCAGCAGAAACGTTGCTTCAGTACTCTGATGGTCTGCTCAATGATGTTCCTGGTGGTGGCAGGGCTCTCATTATATGAATGCTGGGCAGGAGTGGTGGGGTTGCAGAGGGGAGTCATGAGCCGGGAGAGCAGATAGCCCTTGTCTCCGAGCAGCCAGCTGGGAGCTTCATCTGGTATCTGGAACAGAGCTGGCACATAGGTCTGGCGCAGGCTGAAGGTGTTGTGGCTGCTGCCAGGATAGCGGGCATTGATGGTGAGTATTCTGCGTGTGGTCGCAGAGCAGCTGTACATTGAGAGAGTGGCATCCTTTGCAGCGTGGAGGCCCCGATCTGCCACTGGTGTTCTCACGCAGGTCGGGGCCATAAAAGGAGTGGCGTGGAGGCCCCGGGAGCAGCATGGAGTCCCTGGGAGCAGCATGGAGGCCCCGGGAGCAGCATGGAGGCCTTGGGAGCAGCATGGAGGCCCTGGGAGCAGTGTGGAGGCCCCGGGAGCAGCATGGAGGCCCTGGGAGCAGCATGGAGGCCCCGGGAGCAGTGTGGAGGCCCCGGGAGCAGCATGGAGGCCCTGGGAGCAGCATGGAGGCCCCGGGAGCAGCATGGAGGCCCTGGGAGCAGCATGGAGGCCCCGGGAGCAGTGTGGAGGCCCCGGGAGCAGTGTGGAGGCCTCGGGAGCAGTGTGGAGGCCCCGGGAGAAGTGTGGAGGCCCCGGGAGCAGTGTGGAGGCCCCGGGAGCAGCGTGGAGGCCCCGGGAGCAGCATGGAGGCCCTGGGAGCAGCATGGAGGCCCCGGGAGCAGCATGGAGGCCCTGGGAGCAGCATGGAGGCCCCGGGAGCAGTGTGGAGGCCCCGGGAGCAGTGTGGAGGCCTCGGGAGCAGTGTGGAGGCCCCGGGAGCAGTGTGGAGGCCCCGGGAGCAGCGTGGAGGCCCCGGGAGCAGCGTGGAGGCCCTGGGAGCAGCATGGAGGCCCCGGGAGCAGCATGGAGGCCCTGGGAGCAGCGTGGAGGCCCCGGGAGCAGTGTGGAGGCCCCGGGAGCAGTGTGGGGGCCCTGGGAGCAGCATGGAGGCCCCGGGAGCAGTGTGGAGGCCCCGGGAGCAGTGTGGAGGCCTCGGGAGCAGTGTGGAGGCCCCGGGAGCAGTGTGGAGGCCCCGGGAGCAGCGTGGAGGCCCCGGGAGCAGCGTGGAGGCCCTGGGAGCAGCATGGAGGCCCCGGGAGCAGCATGGAGGCCCTGGGAGCAGCGTGGAGGCCCAGGGAGCAGTGTGGAGGCCCCGGGAGCAGTGTGGGGGCCCCGGGAGCAGTGTGGAGGCCCTGGGAGCAGCGTGGGGGCCCTAGGAGCAGCATGGAGGCCCTGGGAGCAGCATGGAGGCCCCGGGAGCAGTGTGGAGGCCTTGGGAGCAGCGTGGAGGCCCCGGGAGCAGTGTGGAGGCCTTGGGAGCAGCGTGGAGGCCCCGGGAGCAGTGTGGAGGCCCCGGGAGCAGTGCGGAGGCCTTGGGAGCAGCGTGGAGGCCCCGGGAGCAGTGTGGAGGCCCCGGGAGCAGTGTGGAGGCCTTGGGAGCAGCGTGGGGGCCCTGGGAGCAGTGTGGGGGCCCTAGGAGCAGCATGGAGGCCCTGGGAGCAGCATGGAGGCCCCGGGAGCAGTGTGGAGGCCCCGGGAGCAGTGTGGAGGCCTCGGGAGCAGTGTGGAGGCCCCGGGAGCAGTGTGGAGGCCCCGGGAGCAGCGTGGAGGCCCCGGGAGCAGCGTGGAGGCCCTGGGAGCAGCATGGAGGCCCCGGGAGCAGCATGGAGGCCCTGGGAGCAGCGTGGAGGCCCCGGGAGCAGTGTGGAGGCCCCGGGAGCAGTGTGGGGGCCCCGGGAGCAGTGTGGAGGCCCTGGGAGCTGCGTGGGGGCCCTAGGAGCAGCATGGAGGCCCTGGGAGCAGCATGGAGGCCCCGGGAGCAGCATGGAGGCCCTGGGAGCAGCGTGGAGGCCCCGGGAGCAGTGTGGAGGCCCCGGGAGCAGTGTGGGGGCCCCGGGAGCAGTGTGGAGGCCCTGGGAGCAGCGTGGGGGCCCTAGGAGCAGCATGGAGGCCCTGGGAGCAGCATGGAGGCCCCGGGAGCAGTGTGGAGGCCTTGGGAGCAGCGTGGAGGCCCCGGGAGCAGTGTGGAGGCCTTGGGAGCAGCGTGGAGGCCCCGGGAGCAGTGTGGAGGCCCCGGGAGCAGTGTGGAGGCCTTGGGAGCAGCGTGGAGGCCCCGGGAGCAGTGTGGAGGCCCCGGGAGCAGTGTGGAGGCCTTGGGAGCAGCGTGGGGGCCCTGGGAGCAGTGTGGGGGCCCTAGGAGCAGCATGGAGGCCCTGGGAGCAGCATGGAGGACCTGGGAGCAGCATGGAGGCCCCGGAGCAGTGTGGAGGCATACTACTTCAGGGAGCAGCACGAGCTGCTGCAGGAGGGCGACGGCAGCGAAGAGTGATGTCATCAAGGTCCAGGTCGGTGATTGAGACACAGTCGGAGCAGCGAGGTCGGGGTGAAGGAGCGGCGAGAGAATGTAGAGGAATGTGATCGGGGCCCAGGAGAGGCGTGAATTCGGGGCTAGGGCAGCACGGGCCAGCCCACACTGTGATATGTGTGCGCACTGGGTCTGTGCAGCAGAGAAGGTCTCCAGTCGTCTTGGGTAACCCTTGCCACTGGACCAAGACCGAGCTCTGTCAAGCCCGAATGGTGGCTGGTGTGCAATGGCCACCACACGTTAAAAAAATCCACGCACAGGCATCTTACACCCTTCAAGATGTAGTTCTGGACCTGGAATATTAGGTCTTTCATTGAAACACCTGTGAACTCAACCTTTTTTGGCGTGGAAGCAAGTCATCCTCGTTTCGAGGGACTGCCTATGATGATGATGATTGTGGTTACGGATGACTTCAGCATTGTGATGCGATGCCTGCAAGGCGACTTGGGTACAGTCAATGGCATCTGAAACATGGGGAAGCCTGCTATCCTGACAAAGCCACGTGCACGTTCGTGCTGCTTGTCTCTGGTCATGGGGAAGGAGATGTAATCCCATCTCCTTCTGTACAGAGCAACTGTGACCTCGCGGTGGAGTAATGGATGCCAAACTGGGAGATGTTGGCGATGTCTCCTTTTTTTCCCTGGAAGGATCCATTGGTACAGAAATTGAGCACGATGGTGACCTTGACTGTCACTGAGAGAGCCGTCCTCACCCTGGTCTGAGACTTTGAGGTCTGGTTACAGCAGATGGCAGAGCTCTGTGACCATGTCCTTGCTGAACCACAGCCTTCGAACACATTGTTCCTCAGTGAAATTGATGGAGGAGAACTGCTGCCCGAATACCCTGGGAGGGTAAGGTCGCCTGTTACCAGCCCTGTTGGGCCTTCTCCCTCTGGCCACATTTTGCTGCCTTTCTCCCGGTCTTTCTCCGTCTTTCTCCATATCCCTGTGCCTCCCTCTGTGCCTCTCCCTGTACCTCTCCCTGTGCCTCTCCCTGGCTACTCCCTGTCTTTCTCCCAGTTCTACTCCCTGTCCCTCGCTCTATCCACTTTCCTGTGCTGCTCCCTCTGCATCTCCCTGTCTTGCCCCATGCCCTTCACACTGCCTTTCTCTCTGGGCTCCGCTTTGGTCTTTGCCTAAGTAGCCTCTAATGGTAACATCAGAGCAGGAGGTTGAGTGGCAACACAAGTCCCATGAAACAAGATAAATGTTGTCATTTGAAATCTGCCCTGAGTGATACAGGGGAATGGTTGGGAGGCAGAACAGTCCTTGAAGTCAAAATCGTTGCGATCTTTTCACCAGCCACTCTGCCCATGTGTTAGAAAGCTGCAAAGAGAAATAGCCGACATTTTTTACTGACCTCGGTCAGCTTGCCTTTAAGCATCAGCCCAGGGAGCAAAAAGAGACATCTCAAACATCTCCCAGTTTGGCGTCCCAATGGACGCCTCCTGCAGCTGCCGGTGTTTTCGCCTGGCAACGCGGCAAGGAGCGGAACCAAAGTTCGGTTCCGGGACGCTACCAGAGTGATGCGCATGGCGTCGCGATCTCCGGGCGAAGGAGACCAGGGCACAACGCCATACCACCGTTGCAAAACTCCCGCTGAATATGGGTTCGTGCCCCATTTTCGCCCCTGTGGAGGAGCTCGAGCTCCAGGTTTCGGAGATTGAGCAGCAGCTGGCGTCACTGCGGTTCATCCATGAGGCTGAGAGCTTCATGGCTAGCATGTTTCAGGAGATGTCCACCCCACGGATAAGGAATGAGCAGGCAGAGAGGGACTGGGTGACTGCCAGACAGAGAGGAGGACCAGGGAGGTTGTGCAGGAGTCCACTGAGTGCATCTCGCTCTCCAAGCAGTATTCTGTTCTGAGTACTGGTGAGAGCGATGGTTCCTCTGGGGAGTGTAGCCAGAGCCAAGGCCACGGCACCATGGGTGGCTCAGCTGTACAGAAGGGAGGAAGAAGAGTGGGATAGCAATAGTGGTAGGGGATTCAATAGTTAGGGGAGCAGACAGGCGTTACCGCAGCTGCAGACATGACTCCAGGATAGTACGTTGCCTCTCTGTTGCCAGTGTTAAGGATGTCTTTGAGTGGCTGCAGAACATTCTGAGGGGAGAGGGCGAACAGCCAGAGGTCATGGTCCATATCGGTACCAACGACATAGGTAGAAAGAGGGATGAGGCCCTGCAGGCAGATTTTAAGGAGCTAGGAAAGAGATTAAAAAGAAGGACCTCAAAGGTAGTAATCTCAAGATTACTTCTGGAGTGAGTATAGAAACAGGAGGATAGAGCAGATGAATGCAGCCCGGAGGGATGATGCAGGAGGGAGGTCTTCAGATTCCTGGGGCATTGGGACAGTTTCTGGGGGAGGTGGGACCTGTACAGGCTGGACGGGCTGCACCTCAACCAAGCCGGAACCAATATCCCTCCGGGAAAGTTTGCTAGTGCTGTTGGGGAGGAATTAAACTAATTTGGCAGGGAGATGGGCACCAGGATGTAACATTAGAAAGGGGAAATAAAGTGCTCAAAGGATTGGGAGAGGCAGAGAGCACTAACGTAAGAAATAGTAAGGTATTGGGTGGGGTCCAACTAAGAGAGAATACAAGATGGTCTAAGATGGTTTTACAGTGTATGTATGGAAATTTACTAAGTATAGTAAACAAGGTAAGTGGGCTGCAGGCACAAATAGCCACATGGGAATATGATGTTGTGGCAATAACTGAGACCTGGCTCAAAAAAGGGCAAGTTTGGGTATTGAATATTCCTGGTTATATAGGATCCAAGTTTGAACTGTTCATTAGAACAGCGCACCTCCGAGCCTTGCACCTATTATTTAGAATTAAAAGTGCCACCTAAAAAGTACCTCGCTATTCTGAAGTATCTGCAGGCCTCCATTCCAGTCGGCGCAGCGCAGCTTGAGCTGCGGGGGGGCGGAGCTATAGACCTGCTGTGTCTACACAGCTGGCATGGGGGCGGGGCTAGGGCCCAGCATGTCTGGAGCGTGCGCGCATGCACAATGACACAGAAACAGTGGCAATCGGCCATATTTAAAGGGAAAGGCTGCAAATTGATTTTTGGGTGCGTGGAGTAGTGGAAAGCCTTCTGATTCATTTTTTGTGCCTGAAGGAGTGCTGTTAGCAGTACTGTGGAGGAAATCAGCTGCTGGAATCAGTGAGTGCTCTGTGTTGCTGCTAAACTTCCAGAAGGAGTACTGCATAGGTGCATGCAAAGTAAGGACGGTGTGTTTTGAAAAATCACTGAGTGTCAATCCAATACAGCAATGCAACAACGTGCGCCAAGAATGAAGAATTTCTTGCATGATGGAGTGGAGATACTAGTTAATGTCATTGAGAAGAGATGGCAGGAGTTGGATACCAGCAGAGGTCGCACTAATGTGGCACCCAAAGAAATGAAGAAACGCTGGAATCAAGTTGCAGAAGATTACTGCGCATTGGTGCATACCATGAGATCGGGAAGCCAGTGTAAAAAGAAATGGCACGATCTTGGTCAAGTAGTTAGTGTAAGTAATATTTTTATTTTTCAATGGAATTGCAATTGTAAATGTGACCATCTGTATATGTCCCACCCTGCAGAAAGACACCCTCTCTAAAAAGTTATATTTTAATCTTGCAAAAGAAATTGTCCCACAACAAAAAGGAAACATAGAAACACAGAAAATAGGTGCAGGAGTAAGCCATTAGGCCCTTCAAGCCTGCACCATCATTCAATAAGATCATGGCTGATCATTCCCTCAGTACCCCTTTCCTGCTTTCTCTCCATACCCCTTGATCCCTTTAGCTGTAAGGGCCATATCTAACTCCCTCTTGAATATATCTAATGAACTGGCATCAACAACTCTCTGCGGTAGGGAATTGCACAGGTTAACAACTCTCTGAGTGAAGAAGTTTCTCCTCATCTCAGTCCTAAATGGCCTACCCCTTATCTTAAGACTGTGTCCCGTGGTTCTGGACTTCCCCATCATCGGGAACATTCTTCCTGCGTCTAACCTGTCCAGTCCCGTCAGAATCTTGTAAATTTCTATGAGATCCCCTCTCATCCTTCTAAATTCCGGTGTATAAAGGCCCAGTTGATCCAGTCTCTCCTCATATGTCAGTCCCGCCATCCCGGGAATCAGTCCCTCAATAGCAAGAACATCCTTCCTCAGATTAGGAGACCAAAACTGAACACAATATTCTAGATGAGGCCTCACCAAGGCCCTGTACAACTGCAGTAAGACCTCACTGCTCCTATACTCAAATCCCTTACCTATGAAGGCCAACATACCATTTTCCTTCTTCACTGCCTGCTGTACCTGTATGCCAACTTTCAATGACTAATGAACCATGACACCCAGGTCTCGTTGCAACTCCCCCTTTCCTAATCTGCTGCCATTCAGATAATATTCTGCCTTCGTGTTTTTGCCCCCAAAGTGGATAACCTCACATTTATCCACATTATACGAATCTTTTTCTCTTCACATATCTATAGAAGCTTTTGCAGTCAGTTTTTATGTTCCCAGCAAGTTCCTCTCATACTCTATTTTCTTCCTCCTAATTAAACCCTTTGTCCCCCTCTGCTGTATTACAAAATTCTCCCAGTACTCAGGTTTGCTGCTTTTTCTGGACAATTTAAATGCCTCTTCCTTGGATTTAATGCTATCCTTAATTTCCCTCATTCGCCACGGTTGAGCCACCTTCCCTGTTTTATTTTTACTCCAGGGATGTGCCATTGTTGAAGTTCATCCATATGATCTTTAAATGTTTGCCATTGCCTATCCACCGTCAACCCTTTAAGTATCACTCGCCAGTCTATTCTAGTCAATTCACATCTCATACCATCAAAGTTACCTTTTCCCAAGTTCAGGACCCTAGTCTCTGACTTAACTGTGTCACTCTCCATCTTAACAAAGAATTCTACCATATTATGATCACTCTTCCCCAAGGGGCCTCACACAACAAGAAAGAACTTGAACAGGAGGAGAGCCACCAAATCTGCATCCACTGACACGCTTGGAAGAGAGGGTCGCTGCTTTGATGAGTCGTACCTGGAGAAAAGCAATCAGTACTGCACAAGCTGGGCCCACACGCAAGGGAGAGGGTAAGTTCTGAAAATGCATCGTGGCCCTTCAAATCAACCTGCTGCCTGGCCTGCTACATGTGAGACTACTCATGCCACCCATCCTGCCCCCTCCTTTGCTGCGAACCATTTGACTGTTTTGTTATATTTTGCAGAACATGATGCCAATCCTGAATATCTTGAGGATGCAGAGGAAGATTCAGATGCAGATGATCCAGACCAAGGCAGGGATGCTGGGCTCATGGGTATGTGTTCAGGGGAGAATATTGATCGTAATATGGATCAGTCCATATTACAGGACCTCAGTCTGCCAAACACTTGCATTGGTTCTGGTCCGACATTCCATGGCTTCGGCAGCTCCTCATCCTTCCGTAGTGCTTTAAGTTCTGATGTGACATTCCTTGGTTTCACACCTTCTGAAGCTGCGAGTCCCAGTGATGGTGGTGGTGGAATGCAGCTTGAAGCACCCAGGGCCCCACCATCCCAGCCTGCGCCTCCCACTGGAGGGGTGCCACTTGAAACACCCAGGGCCCCACCATCCCAACCTGCGCCTCCCACTGGAGGGGTGCCACTTGAAACACCCAGGGCTCCACCATCCCAACCTGCGCCTCCCACTGGAGTGGTGCCCCGAGGCAGACCCATGCTGAGGGGAAGGAGAATCCCACCACGTTGTCCTGAGATTTAACAGATGTGGTTGAGGTTGTGGCATTGGGTGTGGAGAGCAATAACCTTACCCGATCACTCATGCAGACTGTCAGTGCGTTGGGTGATGAGGTAACGGGACTGTCGGGAGAAATAGCAGTAATGACACGGGAATTGAAGGAGGGAATGTCCGAGGGAGTGCAATCGACGGCACAGGCCATCAGGGAGGGCATGCAAGTGATGGCACAGGCCCTCATGGAGGTAGCTGCTGCAATAAGGGCACACAGCCCGGCCAATCAAATGCCACCCCCATAAAGAAGTGAACATTCACCGAGATGTGGATGAGAGATGGGTGCAACCTTTCTTTGCTGCTTTTGGTTTGTGTTTTTGATGTTTCTGTTGTTACTGTTTTCAAATTGAAATTGTTTTGTAAGTTTTGTAACTTTACAATTTTATAAATGATCTTTCGGTTTTTAATGATCTTAGAGTGTAAATGCTCTCACATTTTGTACGTTATTTAAATTTACAGCTAAAAAGTGATCTTAAAGTTTTTAAGTGATCTTAGAGTGTAAATTTTTTCATGTTGAAATTGTTTTGTAAGTTTTGTTACTTTACAAGTTTATAAGTGATCTTAAAGTTTTTAAGTGATCTTAAAGAGTCATATTAAACTAAAGTTTGTTACAAGAATTATTTTATTACACTAAAGTGAAGTACATTGTAAACTTTTCAATAAAATAGATTTTACATTAAAACTGAATCATGTTCCATTAACACAAATCAACATTTAGGAACAACTGCAAAAAATAAACATGTCCATGCGTAACAGTTGTCGTTGAGCCCTCCGGCATCAGTAAAGCGTTCACGGATGAGCTGCTGGCGCAGGGCTCGAGCAATCGTTAAAGGAGTACGATGGGCCGCCCTCCTCCGACGTCATGCTCCGGCCTCAGGCACTTGCATGGCTTCCTGATCATCGTCATCATCCAAATTACTATCATCAGGCACTTTCACCGCAGCTGGCTCTTCTTGTTACACTATCAGCTGCTGTTGCCTCATGATGGCTAAGTTATGCAGCATGCAGCACACAACAGTGAACTGACTGAAAATCTCTGGGGAATATTGCAAGTGGCCTCCGGAATGGTCCAGGCATCGGAAACGCTGTTTCAAGATGCCAATGGTCCTCTCTATGATGCTGCGTGTCGTAATGTGCGCCATGTTGTATTGACGGTCAGCTTCTGTCCGGGTTATGCGTAGGGGCATCATGAGCCAGGTGGTCAGGCCGTACCATTTGTCTCCCAGCAGCCAGCTCTGCCCTTCTGGCTGCTGCTCAAACATGTCAGATATAACGCTGTCGCGTAGGATGAATGCATCATGGGTGCTGCCAGGGTATCTCGCATCGACTGACATGATGCGCTGCATGTCGTCACGTATCGATATCCTGCCCCTAGCCCTTGGCCAAACGGCCGAAGATATGCTGCTGCATGATTTTCTTTGCTGCTGGGTAAACAATTTCCAGCCCCTGGTCGAATGGATGGACGCTGTGTGCTGCAGTAGGTGAGGTAGGGACTTTTACATTTTTATTTATTGATTTATTGATTGATTTTTAATTTTTTCAATTTTTAATTTTTAATTTTCTGATTTATTGATTGATTGATTGATTTGTCACTTATTATTGATGAATGTTCTTTTTTTTTAAGTGAAGGTGTTTAGTGCTCTCTCTTCCCTCCCCCGCCCCCCCCGCCCCCCCTCCCCCCCCCCCCCACCCCCCCACACCCCACACCCCATCCCCCCCGCCCAATCTCTGGCTAGCTGCGCTGATTTCTTAACTCTACACAAGGTTTTTCCTGGACACTTACCCCGTTCTAATTTAGCTTGGAGTAACTTTTCGCTGTTCAAACTTGGAAAACGTGCGTAAATGGCTGGACACGCCCCCTTTTGAAAAAAACTGGACTAAAATGAAACTAAACTAACTCACTGAAACTGGAGCAAACTAAATGTGGGGAATTGCAATTTCTAGGATACTCCAAAAAAATAGGAGCAAATCCAATTGAAACTTGAGCCCATAGTGTTCAGGAAAGATAGGGAAGGAAAGATAGGAGGCAGTGTGGCAGTATTGCTGAAGGAGAATATTGAAGTACTGGAGAGAAAGGATGTCATGGAGGGGTGAAGGACAGAATCTATATGGCTAGAACCTGACAGATTACATTGTGGCACTGGACCTGCGGGTGGATTTACTCTGGAGCATCCACGATGCTGAGGATGTCATGAATAGCACGCTTAGTGAGTTGGTCACACCGCAGTTAAAGGGTACACAGCTAGATAGGGGATGGGTGACCAACACGAAGAGCAGCAGAAGGAAGGTAGTGTAGGGGCCCCCTGTGGTCATCCCCCTGCAATACACCGCTTTGGGTACTGTTGAGGGGGATGACTCATCAGGGGAGAGCAGCAGCAGCCAAGTTCATGGCACCGTGGGTGGCTCTGCTGTACAGGAAGGCAGGAAAAAGAGTGGGAGAGCTATAGTGGTAGGGGATTCTATTGTAAAGGGAATAGATAGACGTTTCTGCAGCCACAACCGAAACTCCAGGATGGTATGCTGCCTCCCTGGTGCAAGGCTCAAGGATGTCTCGGAGCGGGTGCAGGACATTTTGAAGAGGGAGGGTGAACAGCCATTTGACGTGGTGCATATAGGGACCAACAATATAGGTAAAAAATGTGATGAAGTCCTACAAGACGAATTTTGGGAGCTAGGAGCTAAATTAAAAAGTAGGATCTCAGAGGTAGTAATCTAAGGATTGCTACCAGTGCCACGTGGTAGTCAGAGTAGGAATCGCAGGATAGCTCAGAAGAATATGTAGCTTGTGGAGTGGTGCAGGAGGGAGGGATTCAAATTCCTGGGACATTGGAACCGGTTCTGGGGGAGCTGGGACCAGTACAAATCGGACGGTCTGCACCTGAGCAGGACCGGAACAAAGTCCTTGGGGGAGTGTTTGCTAGTGCTATTGGGGAGGGGTTAAACTAATATGGCAGGGGGATGGGAACCTATGCAGGGAGACAGAGGGAAGTAGAATGGGGGCAGAAGCAAAAGATAGAAAAAAGAAAGGTAAAAGTGGAGGGCAGAAAAACCCAAAGCAAAAAGGACCACATTACAGCAAAATTCTAAAGGGGCAAAGGGTGTTAAAAAGACAAGCCTGAAGGCTCTGTACCTCAATGCGATGAGTATTTGGAATAAGGTGGATGAATTAACTGCGCAGATAGCAGTTAACGGATATGATGTAATTGGCATCACGGAGACATGGCTCCAGGGTGACCAAGGCTGGGAACTCAACATCCAAGGGTATTCAACATTTAGGAAGGATAGACAGAAAGAAAAAGGAGGTGGGGTGGCGTTGCTGGTTAAAGAGGAAATTAATGCAATAGTAAGGAAGGACATTAGCTTGGATGATGTGGAATCTGTATGGGTAGAGCTACGGAATACCAAAGGGCAGAAAATGCTAGTGGGATTTGTGTACAGACCACCAAACAGTAGTAGTGAGGTTGGGGACAGCTTCAAACAAGAAATTAGGGATGCGTGCAATAAAGGTACAACAGTTATCATGGGCGACTTTAATCTACATGTTGATTGGGCTAACCAAACTGGTAGCAATGCGGTGGAGGAAGATTTCCTGGAGTGTATTAGGGATGATTTTCGAGACCAATATGTCAAGGAACCAACTAGAGGGCTGACCATCCTCGACTGGGTGATTTGCAATGAGAAAGGACTAATTAACAATCTTGTTGTGTGAGGCCCCTTGGGGAAGAGTGACCATACTATGGTAGAATTGTTTATAAAGATGGAGAGTGACACAGTTAATTCAGAGACTAGGGTCCTGAACTTAAGGAAAGGTAACTTCTATGGTATGAGATGTGAATTGGCTAGAATAGACTGGCGAATGATACTTAAAGGGTTGACGGTGGATAGGCAATGCCAAACATTTAAAGATCACATGGATGAACTTCAACAATTGTACATCCCTGTCAAGAGTAAAAATAAAAGGGGATAGGTGGCTCAACCGTGGCTAACAAGGGAAATTAAGCATAGTGTTAAATCCAAGGAAGAGGCATATAAATTGTCCAGAAAAAGCAGCAAACCTGAGGACTGGGAGAATTTTGTAATACAGCAGAGGAGGACAAAGGGTTTAATTCGGAGGAGGAAAATAGAGTGTGAGAGGAAGCTTGCTGGGAACATGAAAACTGACTGCAAAAGCTTCTATAGATATGTGAAGAGAAAAAGATTAGTGAAAACAAATGTAGGTCACTTGCAGTCAGGTTCAGGTGAATTTATAATGGGGAACAAAGAAATGGCGGACCAATTAAACAAATACTTTGGTTCTGTCTTCACGAAGGAAGACTCAAATAACCTTCCGGAAATACTAGAGGACCGAGGGTCTAATGAGAAGGAGGAACTGAAGGAAATCCTTATTAGGCAGGAAATTATGTTGGGGAAATTGATGGGATTGAAGGTCGATAAATCCCCGGGGCTTGATAGTCTGCATCCCAGAGTACTTAAGGAAGTCGCCCTAGAAATAGTGGATGCATTGATGATCATTTTCCAACAGTCTATTGACTCTGGATCGGTTCCTATGGACTGGAGGGTAGCTAATGTAACACCACTTTTTAAGAAAGGAGGGAGAGAGAAAATGGGTAATTATAGACCGGTTAGCCTGACATCAGTAGTGGGGAAAATGTTGAAATCAATTATTAAAGATGAAAAAGCAGCACATTTGGAAAGCAGTGATAGGATAGGTCCAAGTCAGCATGGATTTATGAAAAGGAAATCCTGCTTGACAAATCTTCTCGAATTTTTTGAGGATGTAACTAGTAGCGTGGACAAGGGAGAACCAGTGGTGTATTTGGACTTTCAAAAGGCTTTTGACAAGGTCCCACACAAGAGATTGGTATGCAAAATTAAAGCACATGGTATTGGGGGTAATGTACTGACATGGATAGAGAATTGGTTGGCATACAGGAAGCAGAGAGTCGGGATATATGGGTCCTTTTCAGAATGGCAGGCACTGACTAGTGGGGTGCCAGAGGGCTCAGTGCTGGGACTCCAGATATTTACAATATACATTAATGATTTGGATGAGGGAATTGAGTGTAATATCTCCAAGATTGCAGATGACTCTAAGCTGGGTAGCGGTGTGAGATGTGAGGAGGACGCTAAAAGGCTGCAGGGTGACTTGGACAGGTTAGGTGAGTGGGCAAACACGTGGCAGGTGCAGTATAATGTGGATAAATGTGAGGTTATCCACTTTGGTGGCAAAAACACAAAGGCAGAATATTATTTGAATGGTGACAGATTAGGAAAAGGGGAGGTGCAACGAGACCTGGGTGTCATGGTACATCAGTCATTGAAAGTTGGCATGCAGGTACAGCAGGCGGTGAAGAAGGCAAATGGTATGTTGGCCTTCATAGCTAGGGGATTTGAGTATAGGAGCAGGGAGGTCTTACTGCAGTTGTACAGGGCCTTGGTGAGGCCTCACCTGGAATATTGTGTTCAGTTTTGGTCTCCTAATCTGAGGAAGGACGTTCTTGCTATTGAGGGAGTGCAGCAAAGGTTCACCAGACTGATTCCCGGGATGGCGGGACTGACATATGTGGAGAGACTGGATCGACTGGGCCTGTATTCACTGGAGTTTAGAAGGATGAGAGGGGATCTCGTAGAAACATAAAATTCTGACGGGACTGGACAGGTTAGATGCAGGAAGAATATTCGGCGATGTGGGGGAAGTCCAGAACCAGGGGACACAGTCTAAGGACAAGGTGTAAGCCATTTAGGACTGAGATGAGGAGAAACTTCTTCACTCAGTTGTTGATGCCAGTTCATTGGATATATTCAAGTGGGAGTTAGATATGGCCCTTACGGCTAAAGGGATCAAGGGGTATGGAGAGAAAGCAGGAAAGGGGTACTGAGGTGAATGATCAGCTATGATCTTATTGAATGGTGGTGCAGGCTCGAAGGGCCGAATGGCCTACTCCTGCACCTATTTTCTATGTTTCTATGTTTCTATAATAGAGGTGCCATTACACTACTGGGTATATTGTATAGGCCACGAAATACTGGGAAAAATATGCAGTAGCAAATGTGCAAAGAAATTACAGAGGTGCAAGAACTATAGGGTAGTAATAATGTGGGACTTCAACTATTCTAATATAGACTGGAATTGTAATCGTGTTCAGGGTAGAGAAGGCGAAGAATTCCTGAAGTGTGTTCAGGAGAACTTTATTGATCAGTATGTTGCCGGCCCAATGAGAGATAAGGCATTGCTGGATCTGGTTCTGGGGAATGAGTCGGTCAAGTGGAGCAAGTGTCAGTGGGTGAACATTTAGGGAACAGTGATCATAGTATCACAAGATTTAGATTAGCTGTGGAAAAGGACAGGGAGCAATCTAGAGTAAAAATGTTTAACTGGGGGAAGGCCAATTTCAGTGGGATGAGAACGGATGTGGCCCGGGTAAAAAGGAATCAAAGATAGGCAAAACTATTATGGAACATTGGGCTGCCTTTAAAGAGGAAATAGTTCAGGTACAGTCCAGGTTCATTCCCACTAGGGGAAAAGCAGGGCAACTAAAGTCTGGATGACGAAACAGAGTGAGAATATGATGAAGTAGACAAAGAGCATGTATGACAGATGTCAATTTGTAAATACATCCGATAATCAGACTATAGATAGGAAGGTCAGAGGAGAAGTGAAAAAGAAAATAAAAGGGGCAAAGAGAGGGTATGAGAATAGAATGACAGCCAACATAAAAGTTAATCCAAAAGTCTTCTATAGGCATTTAAATAGTAAACAGGTAGTAAGAGGAGGGGTGGGGCCGATTAGGGACCAAAAAGGAGACCTATGCATGGAGGCAGACGGTATGGCTGAGGTACTAAATGTGTACTTTGCATCTGTCTTCACCAAAGAAGAGGATGCTGCCATAGACATAGTGAAGGAGGAGGTAGTGGAGACACTTGATAAGATAAAAATTGATGATGAAGAGGGATTAGAAAGGCTGGCTATACTTAAAGTAGATACATCACCAGGAGCGGATGGGATGCATCCCAGGATACTGACAGAAGTGAGGGCCGAAATCGTGGAGGTGCTGGCCATAATATTCCAATTCTCCATAGATACCGGGGTGGTGCTGGAGGACTGGAGAATTGCAAATGTTACAGCATTGTTCAAAAAAGGGTGTAAAGATAAACCCAACAACTACAGGCCAGTCAGTTTAACCTCGGTAGTGTAGGTGACACAAAACTTGGAATATAGTGAACAGTGAGCAGGAGAGTGATCGACTTCAGGATGACATAGATAGGCTGGCGAAATGCTTCTCTCCTCAACTCTAATTATTTTTGAGTCTCTTTCTTTATTTCTTTCTTCTTTTCTTTCTTCCTTTTTCTTTCCCTCTCGTTCTTTCTCCCTCTTTAACTCTTTCTTACTCTCTTTCTTTCTGTTTCTTTCCTTCTTTCTTTGTCTCTCTCATCCTGGCACACTTTTGCCGTCGTGCCCGCTGTATCTTTTGTATCTTTCCTCCTGTAAATCTCTTCTCTCCTTACCGGAAATTTACAGTGAAATTAGATTTGAAAAAATATACCAACGATTTGCGACATGGACTGGAATGTGATCGCACAGAGCAATATCCAGAATGCATCCAATCTGAAAGAAATTGGGTAAGATATCTGTTTCACATTGACAATAAAAGTGTGGTTTTAGCCACCACTCCAAGGTTCCGTTTTATCTTCAGCATTCCTCCTAATTTTAGAGCCACTTCAGAAAAAGCTTTTATGACACAAAAGTTCAGATAACAATCTTGTCCAAAGAGGAAGGTAGTTATCTGATAGCTGAGTGAGCATGAGGTGAAACTTGAAAAGCAAGTGTCATGGTGCATTAGGCCAGAAGTAAAACACTGTGTGATTCAGTCAAGAGATGATAATGTCTTCTGTAGCCAGATCAGGCTGACATCAATAATGATACAGTTGCAGGATCTCTTTTATTGAATCCATCTAACATAGATATACAACAACAACTTGCATTTATACAGCATTCTTAATGTAATTAAAAGGCCCAAGGTGCTTCACAGTTGTGATTATCAAACAAAATTTGACACCGAGCCACATAAGGCTATATTAGGACAGAGAGGTAGGCTTAAGGAGTATCTTAAAGGAGGAGAGCGAGGTAGAGAGTCGGACAGGTTTAGGAAGAGAATTCCAGAGCTTAGGGCCCAGGCAGCTGGAGGCATGGCCGCCAATGATGGAGCGATTAAAATTGGGGATAAGCAAGAGGCTAGATATGGAGGAGTGCAGAGATCTCAAAGGGTTGTAGAGCTAAAGGAGATTACAGAGCTAGGGAGGGGCGATGCCATGGAGGGATTTGAAAGCAAAGGAGAGAATTTTCAAATCGAGGCTTTGCAGAATCGGGAGCAATTGTAGGTCAGCGAACACAAGGGCGATAAGTGAATGGAAGGAAGTTGCGAGATGGAGTGGGTGAGGTATGGAGGGAACCAAATACAAGCATGAGAATATAAAAATTGAGGCAGTGGGGGACTGGGAGCCGATGTAGGTCAGTGAAGACAGGGTGATGGGCACTCGGGGACTGGCTGTGGGATAGGAGGCGGGCAGCAGCGTTTTGGATGAGTTGAACTTTATGGAAGATGGAGAATGAGAGGTCGATCAGGAGAACATTGGAATAGTCAAATCTGGAGGTGATAAAGGCGTGGATGATGGTTTCAGCGCCAGGTGGGCTGAGGTAGGGGCAGAGGTAGGCAATGTTACAGAGGTGGAAGCAGGCAGTGATGGAGAGGATACAGAGCTGGAAGCTCAGTTTATGGTTGACTAGGATACTAAGTTGCAAACAGTTTGGCTCAGCCACAGACAGTGACCACAGAGGGGCATGGAGTAGTTGGTAAGGTGAAAACTTTGTGGCAGAGACCTACAATAATGGCTTTGATCTTCCAATTTTTCATGTTTATCTGAAGGACATTGCATCTCATCCAAGTCTGGATGTCAGAGAAGTAGTTTGACAACACAGAGGCAGTGGAGAGGTTGAGCGAGGCATCCATGTCTGTGGATGATGTCGTCAAGAGACAGCATGTAGATGAGGAAGAGAAGAGAGCCAAGATTACTTCCTTGGGAGATACCTGAGGTGATGGTGCTGGAGTGGAGAGAGAAGCTGCTTTTAGAGATGCTCAAGTTACAACAAGTTAGGTAAGAATGAAACCAAGCGAGGGCAGTCCGACTGAACCGGAAATTGGAGGGGAAGCTTTGGAGGAAGATGGTGTTGTCAACAGTGTTGAAGGATGCAGAGAATGTGGAGAAATAATCCATCATGGTCACGGATTATATCATTCAAAACTTGAGTTAGGGCCGTTCCACAGCAGTGCTTGGGAATCAGACAGGGTGTTGTGAGAGAGATGGCACGGATTTTGGAATGAACATGTTGAAGGCCAAATCAGACCAGGAAAGGGCCCAGGTTTTTGTTATGT
Organism: Pristiophorus japonicus; assembly: GCF_044704955.1. NCBI lineage: Eukaryota > Metazoa > Chordata > Chondrichthyes > Pristiophoridae > Pristiophorus > Pristiophorus japonicus. Next base: position 130,182,555 of record NC_091985.1, read on the forward strand.
CCTTGGATGCTCTGATAATGACTCCACGAGGCAATGTGTTGTACTTGAACTGGAGTGACCTTATTGATAACTCCAGCGGGAACCCGGTTAGCTCAAGTTGCCTGCTCTTGGGACTGTTGCCGTTTCTCCTAGAGTCGGGCAGGTTCACAGATGCCTATGACCTCCCCGTCCTTTCTTTGTGCCCTGGGTCACTGCTGCTCTCTGAGGAGCTATCGTCTAGCAGTGCACAGGGAACTGCTGACTCGCTAGTCTGGGCGTTGTTTGGTTTGGGATCCTGGCTGGTCCCGGTCCCCTTTGGGAGGACTGTTGTGGGTGACCCTTCGTTCCTGGGTGTGGCCTTGGTGGCGATGGGGTCTGGGGGCTGTGCCTTAGCACAGTTTGCTCCTTCAGGCTCGTGGCGGTGGGTGTCATCGAGTGCCTGAGAGGTGGAGCTGATCAGGGGCAGGGTATCAATACTGGTGCCATTGCCTTCCTGAGATCGCTTACTCTGCAGCTTGTGTGTATTGGCTGCTTGTGGTCACACTCCCTGGTGCATAACTCTGGTCCTAGGGACGCAGGCTACAGCTTTGGGTAGCTCGCTGGATCTGTGTGCTCCCAATGGGTGTTTGCCCGCTGCATTGGCTGTGTGAAGTTGAAATCCTACATCACACAACATTTCATTACTTATTGTGAATAACCTGTAGATCCGATCGCAATCGCGCGAGTTTACCTTGCTTGTAGCATGTACACAATTCTGATCATCAATTACACATTTTACATGATCGCAGTCAAGCGACTTTTCCTTGCTTATTGCATGTACACAACTCTGATCATCAGTTACACATTTTATCTCTAACTCACAGTTGCTATTACATTGCTTGCGTGTGTGAAACTGTCCCTTTAAGTGTGATGGGTTGTAGGCCTCCTTTAAGAGAGCCTTGCTTTCTTTACTCCAATCCTCTTCTCCGTTTGGTGCCATGTGTTGCTCCATCTCGTGCTCTGGCCGCCACCATCTTTTTCCTCAGCACATCGCCTCGTGGTTCGGACGCCATCTTTCCTCCATCCACGATGTCAACTGCGGTGATCCTCTTCTCCCCGGGTTCTGCCTCCGAAGCTGGGAAGTCGCCTCTGGATCCGATTTTCTTTCTCCGGAGTCCTGCCACTGGAGCCTGGAAGGTGCGCTCGGGTCGTCCCAGCTGGATCATCTCCACGCAGTTGTACTGAGCGGTCTGTGCCTTGGGTGCTGTGCTGGTCTGCTCTCTGGTGCCGGATCCAACCTCAGGTGGGGGCTTGCTTTGCCTCTGAGCGCAGAGGACGTCGATCGCTGGAGGGGTGAGGTCTTCCCACTTCCAATGGATCTTCTCCATCCACCTTCTTCCGAGTAGCGTTGGCCCATCACCTGCAACAATCCACAGAGGTAACTTGTGCACCGCGCCATCATGGTGTACCTTAACATTTGCACTACCAACGACTGGGATAAGTTCATCGGTGTAGGTGCGCAGCTTTGCCTGAACCGGGACCAACCTGGGTCGTTCAGCTTGATTGTCCCATAGCCTCTCAAAGGCTTCTTGATTCATTACTGACTGGCTCGCCCCCGTGTCCACTTCCATGAAGACTGGAGCGCCATTTATCTCGACTTCCATCCTCAATGGCGAACACTCGGTGATGCAGGTAACCTCATTGTGGGACTGAGCTGCCTCTCTGATTATCACTTCATAATCCGCGCTGGATTCATGGCCATCTGCAGACACTTCAACACAGTGAGTCATATTTCTCTTACACATTCACTGGAGGTGGCCCTTTATGCTGAAGCCTTTGTATACATAGTCTTTAAAGCGGCACTGGTGAGCCCTGTGATTCCCTCTGCAACGCCAGCATGGAGCTACTCGATTAGCCCCCCTCGGTGGACTCTGAGTTAAGGGACTCGGGGGCCTGTTCTCTCTTCTCTGAGAAGGTTCGTGTTCTGCAGTCCAGTCTCAAAAAGGTGCTACTCTGTATACAGTACTTGCCGGGTTTGAGTCCTGAGGGTAAGTCATCTGCCTCGAGCCGCAGGTCTGGCTCACAGAGATGGCCTTCTGCAGTGTGACTGTGATATTCGCCGACAGTAGCTTATAAAGAAGGCCCTCATGGCCGATTCCAATGACAAAAATGTCCTGCAGCGCTTCGATGAGGTGGTCACCAAAATCACACGGTGCCGCCAGCCTCCTGAGGTCTGCAGCGTATTTCGCGATTTCCTGTCCTTCGGGCCGTCAGTTGGTGTAGAACCGGTGTCTGGCTGTGAGGATGCTCTCCTTGGGCTTGAGTTGTTCATAGATCAGTGTTACAAGCTCCTTGTACGTCTTGGTCATTGTCTTCACTGGTGCCAGCAAGTCCCTGACGAGGCCGTAGAAAGTGGGCCCATAACTGGTTAGCAGGATAGCTCTGTGCTTGCCAGCCAGTATGGCCTGGTTGTCTCTTGCCAGGTCGTTTGTTGTGAAGAAATGTTCGAGCCTCTCCACAAAGGCATCCCAATCATTACCATCGGCGAACTGCTGCAACGTACCAAGGGTAGCCATTTTTGCGTGAAAATCCATAATATCGTCGCCAATTGTTATGTCCTTGGTTGCTCTGATAATGACTCCACGAGGCAATGTGTTGTATTTGAACTGTAGTGACCTTAGTCCTGTATTGATAACTCCAGAGTGAGGATCACACCTGGTGGCCTGCCTTTTATACTAGGCCTAGCACACCTGTACAGGTAACCTACAAGTCTCCCACTGCTGTGCCCTCAGGTGGCACACCTTGTGATAGTACAAACAGTAGCCATGTAGGATACATGACAGTTGTGATATCAATCTGTGCTGAGTTAGGGTACCAGTACAAGAGCTACAATCAGCCCGAGAGCAAATTGCCTAGCAAGGCAAAAGTCAGCAGCACTCCTGCTCTTGATTACTACCCAGTTCGAGCATGTGGACAGGATTAGGCACCACTGTGGTGCTCCTATAGCTAGAGAGCCTGTTGATGCCCAATGTCTATGCTGACACATGAAAAATGATCATTTAGGCAAGATACTGAAGGGTGCCTTTCATCCATGGAACAGTATCACAGGGTGAGTCAGCTCTTTTAGGAGGGGAGAGGAAAGGAGAAACTTGGAGGGAGAAGAAAGGATAATTTTGCTGATAAACTGCAAATAATTTCTCAATGAACATGTGCCACATACTGGTAATATCTTCAAGCATCTAGTACGTGAAGCTGACTGAAGGTGAGCTTTGGTGCTGGGAATGGAGAATATAATATAATAAAATATAGTAGAATATTATAAAAGAGACCCAACTTGAACAAATCGCCCTGCACTAAATTGAAATAATTTTTCTATATATATCATAAAAAGGAACTGGGATGAAGGAGTGATTTCATGCTGTAATCTAACATCAAGGTGCAGATGGCATTAATGATCCACTCGAGTTTTGCTTCTGTGGTTTATTATATCATATAAATACCTCGATTTAACTACTGTCTTCCAATCATTTCCAGGTATCCATTATTTCTGATATGGTCTGAAAATGAAAGCAGCTGCCCTTTTGTTATACTGAGGATGAACATTAGTAAAATATATGTTTCTATTGAGTTACTAGAAATTTAACAAGTCAAAATGTGTTTTTCATTTGTTCCCATTGTATGTCTCCCTACTTCCCAAAAGGCTTTTAGCTGTAAATAATGTTAATTTGAACACAAGGGTCCAAATACCCGAAAAGGCCAAATCATCTTCTTGCATTACATTCTACCTGACTATTACTGTTTTTCAGTTCAGCTTTGAAATTCCGATGGCCTGGGCTCGTACGAAGTTTCTACGGACCAGAGAAGGCATCGGAAAAGCCGATTTTCAGCGTGCAATGCGCATGTGCTGAAAACCGGCTTTTCCGATCTGTCAAGCTGGAGCTTGACAGATCGTAGCCAGATCGGGAGCGAGGATGACAGATCGGGAGCAAGGACATTTGTACAGGCAAGATTGGGCTATTTACCCATATCTTGCCCAGCAAATGTCCTCTAAAATCTTGCGCCTGAAAAAGCAGGCACATAGCCTACTTTTACAGCTGCAAGTGTTTTAAAACACACAAAAACACTTGTAAAATAAAATGATAAACACCTATTTTATTGTTAAAAACCCTCCCCGCTACGGTAAGTTTATTTTTAGCCATAATTTTTTAAACTTTTTTAAAAATCGGGAAAATATTTTATTTTTATGACGTAATAACTTTAATTTCAATTAATTTTAAATTTGTGTGGTCTGTTTTTTATTTTTTATTATTTTGTGTGATTGCTTTTGTTCCCATTAATAGCATGAGAACTCGTAGATACGCGAGTCTCAGTGCTTTTAATGGGAACCTGTGAAATACTTATCTGATTGGCTGAGCAGTCACACGTGACTGCATCTTCTGCGTCGGGACCCTCTGGAAGGGAGTGCGCTTCGCAGCGCGGGAGGAGAAGGCCTCCCCATCGGAAATCAGGACGCCTCCTAGACCACAAGGTAAATTCGTAAAAAATATCCAGTGAGGAAGCAATTGCCCGCGGGAAGACCCACAGAGGAATTTCTGGGCCATTATTTTTGGCTTAAGATCAGGCTATTAAAAACCTGGGATCCTACAGTTTATCACTAATGAAAAGCCTAGTATCCAGACCAGGAAAGGGTCAGGATAAGGCAGCCAGAGCCAAATCCACGGCACCATGGGTGGCTCAGCTGTACAGGGGAAGAGGAAGAGTGGAAGAGCAATAGTGGTAGGGGGTTCAATACTTATGGGAACAGACAGGCATTTCTGCAGCCGCAGACGTAACTCCAGGATGGTATGTTGCCTCCCTGGTGCCAGGGTTAAGGATGTCACTGAGTGGCTGCAGGGCATTCTGAGGAGGGGTGGGGAGGGCGGGGGGGGGGGGGGGGTGAACAGCCAGAAGTCATGGTTTATATCGGGACCAATGACATAGATAGAAGGAGGGATGAGGTCCTGCGGGCAGAATTTAGGGAGCTAGGATAGAGTTTAAAAATCAGGACCTCAAAGATAGTAATTTCCGCATTACTCCTGGTGCCACGAGCTAGTGAGTACAGAAATAGAAGGATAGAGCAGATGAATGCATGGCTGGAGAGATGGTGCAGGAGGGAGGGCTTTAGATTTCTGAGGCATTGTGACTGATTCTGGGGCAGATGGGAACTGTACAAGCCAGGTGGGTTGCACCTCAACAGGGCCGGGACCAATATCCTTGCGGTGGGATTTGCTAGTGCTGTTAGGGAGGGTTTAAACTAGCTTGGCAGGGGGATGGGGACCTGAAACTAGATTCAGAAGGGAGAGAAGAAAAGATTGAAATGAAAGGCAGAAAATTATAAGCGAGTTTGGAAGGCAGAGTAAACAAAGGCTAGAAAATAGACACAAAGCAGTTTGGCAATGCTAAATGGTATGTACTTGAAGGAGTCTAGGGAATAAGGCAGATGAGCTTAGGGCACAGATAGACACTTGGGAGTATGATATTATAGCTATTACTGAGACATGGCTGAAAGAAGGGCAGGTATGGCAGCTCAACATTCCTGATTACAGGGTTTTCAGACGAGATAGAGAGGGGTGTAAAAAAGTAGGGGGAGGGTGACAATATTGATTAAAGAAACAATTACAGCTGTGAGGAGGGATAATATCTTATTAGGATCATCAAATGAGGCCATATGGGTTGAACTGAAGAACAAAAAGAAACAATCACACTGCTGTAAATGTACTATAGATCCCCAGAGGGAGATAGAAGAACAAATATGTAGGCAAATTTCTGAGAAGTGCAAAAACAATAGGGCAGTAATAATAGGGGATTTCAACTACCCTAATATTAACTGGGATAGAATTAATGTGAAACATATAGAGGAACAGAATTTTTAAATTGCATTCAGGAGAACCTTTTTAGCCAGTACGTCACAAGCCCAACAAGGGAGGGTACGGTTCTGGATTTAGTTTTAGGGAATGAAGCTGGGTAGGTGAAAGAGATATTAATGGGAGGACATTTTGGTGCTAGTGATCAAAATTCAGGTAGGGTAGTTATGGAAAAGGACAAAGATAGACGAGGAATAAAAGTTCTCAATTAGGGAAAAGCTCATTTTACGAAGCTGAGATGTGATTTAGCCAAAGTAGACTGGAAACAGCTACTTGAAGACAAATCAGTGTCAGAGGAGTGGGAGGCATTCAAGGAGATTAAAGTGTTCAGAGCAATTATACTCCCTTAATGAAAAAGGATGGGACTAACAAATCTAAAGCCCCCTGGGTGTCAAGGGGCAAACAGGGTAGGATAAAGAAAAAAAGGGAGGCTTATGACAGATACTGAGGGCTCAATACTGCAGAAACCCTAGAGGAGTATAGCAAGTGTAGAGGTGAAATTAAAAAGGAAATTAGGAAAGCAAAGAGAGGTAATGAAAAAATATTGGAAAGTAAAGTCAAGGAAAACCGAAAGATGTTTTATAAATATATTAAGAGCAAGATGATAACTAAAGAAAGAATAGGGCCTATTAGATACCATGGGGCTGAAATTCAGGGTCTCAAAGAGACCCGCTAATGCCCGATTGCGGCGGCCATTCCTAAAAATTAAAGGCCGCCGCTTTGGGGTCAACAAGCCGACCCGATCTAAATTCAGGTCTGGAATTTTTCAGCCTGGACCCCATCCCACCCGGGTGGTTGCACTGCCAAATTAAAACAATAAAAATACTTACCTAGCCATAGTCAGCAGAATAGATTGATCCCCCGCCACGCGGTACTCCCGGCATGTTTTACGGCCACAATGAAAACATTTCTGACGGCCGACTTGCCGATTGGCTGGCAAAATACTGCCCCTGGATTTGGCCGGGCTGCCTCCCTGGTGGCCCAGTGGCCAAAGATAAAAAATGATCGAATCTCTCCCCTTTAATGGAGGGGAGAGAGTGTGGTGACGCACACCCGCTGTGACATCACCATGACTCCACCACTGATTGACAGCGGTTGAGGCCCCGACCAACCCATTTTCAGCCAGTCAGCCTGGCTTTGAGTCTAAGGCCCATCATGATCCATTTCCTGTCATCCTGAAAATGGATCTACTTACTGTACTGGAGAATTCCAGCAGTAAGTACCACTCCACAAATCATAGGTGCACCTGAATTTCGACCCCCATATAGGTAACCTGTGTATGGAGGTAGAAAACGTGAGTATGGTTCTTAGTGAATACTTTGCATCTGTTTTCACAAAAGAGAGGGACAATGCAGACATTGCAATCAGGGAGGAGGAGTGTGAAATATTAGATGAAATAAACATAATGAGAGAGGAAGTGTTAAGAGGTTTAGCATCTTTGAAAGTAGATAGATCCCCAGGCATGGATGAAATGTATCTCAGGCTGTTAAGAGAAGCATGAGAGGAAATAGCAGCGGCTCTGACCATAATTTTCCAATCCTCTCTGCCTACTGGTGTGGTGCCGGAGGACTGGAGGACTGCTAATGTTGTACCATTGTTTAAAAAGGGAGTAAGGGATAGTCCGAGGCAGCCTAACCTCGGTGGTGGGAAAATTTTGTAAAAAATACTGAGGGACAGGATACATCTTTATTTACGGATTAATCAAGGACAATCAGCATGGATTTGTTAAGGGAAGGTTGTATCTGCCTAACTTGATTGAATTATTTGAGGAGGTAACAAGGAGGGTTGATGAGGGTAGTGCATTTGATGTTGTCTATGGATTTTAGCAAGGCTTTAGATAAGGTCCCACATGGTAGAGTGGTCACGAAAGTAAAAACCCATGGGATTCAGGGCAAATTCGGAAGTTGGATCCAAAATTGGCTCAAAGACAGGAAGAAAAGAGTAATGGTTGATGGGTGTTTTTGTGACTGGAAGGCTGGTTCCAGTGGGATTCCGTAGGGCTCAGTACTGGGTCCCTTACTTTTTATGGTATATATCAATGATTTAGACTTGAATGTAGGGGCTATGATTCTGAAGTTTGCAAATGATACAAAAATTGGCCGTGTGGTTGATGATGAAGAAGAAAGCTGTAGACTGCAGGAAGATATCAATAGAAACATAGAAACATAGAAAATAGGTGCAGGAGTAGGCCATTCGGCCCTTCTAGCCTGCACCGCCATTCAATGAGTTCATGGCTGAACATGCAACTTCAGTACGCCATTCCTGCTTTCTCATCATACCCCTTGATTCCCCTAGTAGTAAGGACTTCATCTAACTCCTTTTTGAATATATTTAGTGAATTGGCCTCAACAACTTTCTGTGGTAGAGAATTCCACAGGTTCACCACTCTCTGGGTGAAGAAATTCCTCCTCATCTCGGTCCTAAATGGCTTCCCCCTTATCCTTAGACTGTGTCCCCTGGTTCTGGACTTCCCCAACATTGGGAACATTCTTCCTGCATCTAACCTGTCTAACCCCGTCAGAATTTTAAACGTTTCTATGAGGTCCCCTCTCATTCTTCTGAACTCCAGTGAATACAAGCCCAGTTGATCCAGTCTTTCTTGATAGGTCAGTCCCGCCATCCCGGGAATCAGTCTGGTGAACCTTCGCTGCACTCCCTCAATAGCAAGAATGTCCTTCCTCAGGTTAGGAGACCAAAACTGTACACAATACTCCAAGTGTGGCCTCACCAAGGCCCTGTACAATTGTAGCAACACCTCCCTGCCCCTGTACTCAAATCCCCTCGCTATGAAGGCCAACATGCCATTTGCTTTCTTAACCGCCTGCTGTACCTGCATGCCAACCTTCAATGACTGATGTACCATGACACCCAGGTCTCTTTGCACCTCCCCTTTTCCTAATCTGTCACCATTCAGATAATAGTCTGTCTCTCTGTTTTTACCACCAAAGTGGATAACCTCACATTTATCCACATTATACTTCATCTGCCATGCATTTGCCCACTCACCTAACCTATCCAAGTCGCTCTGCAGCCTCATAGCATCCTCCTTGCAGCTCACACTGCCACCCAACTTAGTGTCATCCGCAAATTTGGAGATACTACATTTAATCCCCTCGTCTAAATCATTAATGTACAGTGTAAACAGCTGGGGCCCCAGCACAGAACCTTGCGGTACCCCACAAGTCACTGCCTGCCATTCTGAAAAGTCCCCATTTACTCCTACTCTTTGCTTCCTGTCTGACAACCAGTTCTCAATCCATGTCAGCACACTACCCCCAATCCCATGTGCTTTAACTTTGCACATTAATCTCTTGTGTGGGACCTTGTCGAAAGCCTTCTGAAAGTCCAAATATACCACATCAACTGGTTCTGGTCAAGTGTGCAGAACAGTGACAAATCAAATTCAATCCAGAGAAGTGTGAGGTAGTGCATTTGGGGAGGGCTAACAAGGCAAGGGAATACACAATAAATGGTAGAATTAGAGAAATGTAGAGAAACAGAGAGACCTTGGAGTGCATGTCCACAGATCCCTGAAGGCAGCAAAACAGGTAGATACGGTGGTTAAGAAGGCATGCGGAAGGCTTGCCTTTACTAGCCGAAGCATAGAATATAAGAGCAGGTGGGTTATGCTTGAACTGTATAAAACACTGGTTCGGCCATAGCTGGAGTACTGCATGCAGTTCTGGTCACCGCATTACAGGAAGGACGTGATTGCAGTGGAGAGGGTACAGAGGAGATTTACAAGGATGTTGCCGGGAGTGGAGAATCTTAGCTATGAGGACAGATTGGATAGGCTGGGTTTGTTTTCCTTGGAACAGAGGAGGCTGAGGGGAGACCTCATTGAGGTGTATAAAATTATGAGACGCCGAGATAGAGTGGATAGGAAGGATCTATTTCCCTTAGTAGAGGGGTCAATAATCAGACGGCATAGATTTAAAGTAGTTAGTAAGAGGTTTAGAGGGGATTTGAGGAGAACTTTTTTCACCCAGAGGGTGGTGAGGGTCTGGAACTCACTGCCTGAAAGAGTGGCAGAGGCAGAAAACCTCATAGCATTTAAAAAGTACTTGGATGTGCACTTGAAGTGGCGTAACCTACAAGGATACGGACCAAGAGCTGGAAAGTGGTATTAGGCTGGATAGCTCTTTGTCGGCTGGCATGGACACGATGGGCCAAATGGCCCCTTTCTGTGTTGTACATTTCTATGATTCTATGATTCTATGATTCTATGATTCCCCAAAGTAACCAGCTTCCATAGAACTTGTGATTCAAATTGGTTCAGCATTGAGATATTCAAGTGAAAGGTTTTGCTGGAAGAATTTAAATAATCTCTTTAACGGGCTAAGTTTATGAGTCTCACTTGTTGGGAATCCAAATTAGCAACTTTCTCGCACATTTTCGTCATTTTTCCAACCATTAACGTTGGATATTTGAATGCCCATATTCACATTGACATTTATTTATAGCTAAGAGTCTTTGGTAAGCCCCATAGGCATTTTAATATCAATATAGAAGGTTAGAAAGCATTATTAGATGGAAAAACACGTGGAGTGCGGCCAGGATTTCCCAATATATAATCCCAGTGGTCACAGTTCCACACCAATATTTGTAAAACTGGTCCTTATATCTTCACACTCAACTCTTCATGTACATTCCGAATTATGACACAGTTGTATTATCCTGTGGTGGATCAGAACCAGGTTCCTTTACTTTATAAAAAAAGCCGCATGTTACATGAGGGAATAGATGAATATTCTGGAATTTTGCTGGATTGGGGAGTACTTGCCCCTCAGGAAAATAGGTCGGTGGGAGCCTGTGGCGGGATAGATACATGCTCTATGGAAGGAGTGTGTTTGATGGGCTGAATAGTCTTTTCTTGTTCAGTCCTTTCTTATGTTTTCAGTTGATCCTATGATGCAAGTAAGCTTTTAGCTGTAATTGTCAATCTCAGCACAAATGATCAATACCCAGCAGATCATCATCTTGCGTCACATCTGAGCTTCCTATTACCGTGATTCAGTTTAGCCATTATGTTTGAGACTAAAAGCATTAAAGATCTATGATGCTAAGGATTAAGTCGTCATGGATAGCAGTCTTTTTGAGAGACAGTTACTACAAACAACCTTTATCATTCTTTTGTAATATTGTATTGCAGCAGTGTCTTCAACTAACACAACCAATTCCCGTTCTCAGAGAATTGTATCTGTTTTTCAGGAGAACACAGTGAACTACTGTAGTAGCAAGATGTCTCTGTGCAAACATTGTGATGGAACATTTGGTAAAATACAAGTTTAATTCAGCTGGTTATTGCTTCCGCCATTCATGCCATTTAGAATAGTATTGAAATAGTTGAAGCTGAAGTAACATTTGTAATCTGGCACTTGAACAGTAAACTGTGAAAATCGTCCAGTGAATATGTTGGGTGTGAAAATGATTTGGGTTTTCAACCTCTAACCACATGGAAGAAATAGCCATTGATCATGTGCTCAGGCAGATCTTTTCTTTCCCAATGTTTAACAATTATCCCGTTGAATAAACAGGAACTCCATACATGTCATAACAAGCCTGGGACATTAAGATGTTTAGTTACAAAAATTCAGTGGTCTGCCAACTTTAAAATTAAGACCAAAATGTTTTGACCTAGAAATTTGTCTCGGGCGGTGGTGCAAAGCGGGCAGTATTGGATCAGCCGCCGTTATACGTAGAGTCTGATATTCAGTTGCATTTACTGCAGTGGAACCGAATATCAGATTTTTAGATCACAGGCGGTCCAGAGCAGAAAAACAGCAAGTTCAAATGCAACGTAAAGGGATCAGTGAAGGAAAGCTGGAAGGTTTGGGGCTCAGTTTTCTTGGAATGTGGGCATCGCTCACAAGGCCAGCATTTAATATCAACAGCAAAATACTGCCGATACTGGAAATCTGAAATAAAAACAGAAAATGCTGGAAATACTCAGCGGGTCAGGCAGCGTCTGTAGAGAGAGAAACAGAGTTAACGTTTCAGGCCGATTCTGCCAAAATGAGGGATGGGCTTTGCTATCCTGTGAATGAATAAAAATATATAATTAGTCAGATGCAACTCCCAAGACAGCACTTTCTTGAATGTCCCCCTATTATGTAATGAACGTTGTAGTATGTCTCCTATTTTGCTGTTGAAAACTTTAAATAAAAAAAATCTTGAAATGTCCCCCTAGAAAGGGAAAGTTGGCCAGCTTGGAAAGTGGAAATGTTTATTGTACCAAGATACTTCATCACTCTTCATTTGACAGATGCTTATGCTAAACAGTGAGAACTAAAAGTCGCCCATGTGCAAAGCCCTAGTGCTTGCCGTCTGTGCCTGTTTACCTATTCTAGTGCTCCAATGAAGTGCATCCCCAATGGCTACAACTTGGCAGATGCAAGGTGACTGAACTAAGATGGCCGTGGTGAGCGACCTTGGACCTTGAGTAGATCTGGCCATAGAGGCACAGTATCTTGGTGGCCTAGACAGTCGGATCCAGCTGGTTGTCTGCACCAACACAGGCACTGGTTGAGAGTGTGGCAGGGGAGAGAGACGACAGCATCTGCCTGTCCCATGCAACCAATGATACTCCCATGGGGTAGCACCACAGCATTCCCGTTACTCTGCAAGAGAACAGAGTGCAAGAGTGATGGGACATTACAAAACCCCTATCAATGTTGTGGAGAGAGTTTGGGGTTCAGGTGGCAGGAGAACATGGAAGAGGGATTTGCTGGCTTTGATAGAAGTGAGGTGGCATGCTGGGGCTGCTATAAATGGCATGGCTGCCGCATCCCAGCATTACGGTGGTAGGAAGAGATGGGCATTGAGGGCAGTAGATGGTAGGAGTGAGTGGCAAGTGCTGGCAAGGTTTATGGTAGGAGCTGGAAGGATGGCAAGAGATTATGTAAAAGAGTGAACGATGGGCATTTGGAACAGTGGCAATAAAAGGCAGCGACAAGTAGAGGAAATAGGCTTCAGGGCAGGGGTAGAAAAAGGATGTAGAAGAGAAAAGGAAAGCAAGAAGACATCAGTACTCGGAGCGAGAGGCAGGAGATGGGAATTGGTAGATGAGCAAGAGGCAGGAAGGTGTGTGTTGTGTATGTAAATAAACAGACTAACTGAAACAGGAGTAATGGGCTAGACTTTCCACTATGGTCACTATGGCCCAAAAATTGGTGGTATTTCCGGCCTTAGTGCTTTTTTTATTTTTCAGGATCGTTGCAATATCACCCATTTTAAAAACCGCTAGTTTTGCCTTTTTAATTTGGGTGATAGCCTTAGCAGTGTGAAATGGGCCATAGTGATGTATTCAGTCATGCAACGCTGGCGTCCATAGCAATGGCCGTTCTGTGAATGCATGTTTTTTTTTCAGGCAAATAACTTTTCCCATGGGGGTTGACAGCCTGGTCCCCATCAATAACATAATAGTTCTTTTATTCTAGCCCCTGTTGCTTTATAAAATAAAATCCATCAGCCAACTGAGGTGAACTCCATTTCCTTCCTCATGGAATGACATACCCTAGTTCTGCTTCTACTTGTACTGTGGACCAGAGGGGGAAAAATGCATGATTAATATTAACCCTGACATTACAACAATGTACTTGTATGTAACTTGTCTCATTTTATTCTCCCATCTCTATTCTGCAGCATGTGATTAGTGATCAATACTGGTTGAGAAATTACGGGCCCCATCACTATAAATTCCCTTAATAGTTCCTCAACAAATACAAATATGATTAGATGATTGGCAAGAGTCAAAAAGGCCCTTAAAATCACTCACAAATTGATTCTCCTGATAGCCTTTTTGTTATGTATGGAGAAAGAGTCAGACTGAACACTGTGAGCTCAAAGTAATGTGTGAGCTTAGTCTTTTATTGCAGGTCTCTAGAATGCCTCTCCAACCTGTGAAGCCTCCTTAAATAAGTCCCAAGGGATTATGGGATCCCTTGGGACGCCAGTGGATGAGCCCTCTGGTGGCTGTACAGAGTAAATACAAGTTTACATATGTAACAATACTCCCCCCCACCCCAAAGTCAATAGTGTAACTATTTACAATGTGAGTCGATCTGGGGCCCTTCTTGCCCTGGTTGATTGTCTCGGTGTGAAAGCTGGTATTGTTGAATCATTTGTTGGGCCCTTGCTGGGCTGCTGTGCAGTTGGCCTTGCTGGGCTGCCTGGTGTGTTGGGTCCGGCTGGGCTGCTGTGGATGATAGGTTCTGCTTCATGGTCAACTGTGGTGCTGGTTGCTATTGCTGTGTACGTTGGGGGATCAAAAAAGGTAGGGTCCAAGGTGGATTGCTCAGGATAGTCCGTGAATCTGAGTTTGATTTGGTCCAAGTGTTTCCGGTGAATGAGTCCATTTGAAAGTTTGATCTGAAATGCCCTGCTCCCCTCTTTGGCCATGGCAGTGCCGGGAAGCCACTTGGGACCTTGTCCATAATTCAATACAAATACGGGATCATTGATTTTAATTTCGCGTGACACATTTACGCTATCATGATATGTACATTGTTGAAGCCGCCTGCTCTCTACCTGTTCATGTAGATCAGGGTGAACTAACGAGAGCCTTGTCTTAAGTGCTCTTTCATGAGCAGTTCAGCAGGTGGGATCCCAGTGAGCGAGTGGGGTCTCGTGCAGTAGCTAAGCAGGATTCGGGATAGGCGAGTCTGCAGCGAGCCTTCAGTTACCCTCTTCAAGCCTTGCTTGATGATTTGCACTGCTCTCGCTGCCTGACCATTGGACACTGGTTTAAACGGGGCAGATGTTTGATCCCGTTGCGGGTCATGAATTCTTTGAACTCAGCACTGGTAAAACATGGCCCGTTGTCGCTCACCAGGACATCGGGTAGGCCGTGTGTGGCAAACGTGGCCCGCAGGCTTTCAGTAGTGGCAGCGGACGTACTAGCCGACATTATCTCACAGTCAATCCATCTACGACCACAAGGAGCATCTTACCCAAAAACGGGCCTGCATAGTCGACGTGTACCCTAGACCACGGTTCGGAGGGCCAAGACCATAAAGTTAGCAGCGCCTCTCTGGGTACATTGCTTAACTGTGAGTATGTATTACATCTGTGAACACAGGACTCTAAGTCCGCATCGATACTGGGCCACTACACGTGGGATCTGGCTATCGCTTTCATCATTACGATGCCTGGGTGGGTACTGCAGAGGTCATTGATGAAGGTGTCTCTGCCCTTCTTGGGTACCACTACTCAATTGCCCCACAGAAGGCAGTCTGCCTGTATAGACATTTCACCTTGCGCCGCTGGAACAGCTTTATCTCTTCCTGCATTTCCACTGGGACACTGAACCAGCTCCCGTGAAGCACACAACTTTTAACTAGGGATAATAAGGGGTCCTGGCTCATCCAGGCTTTGATCTGCCAGGCAGTGACGGGTGATTGTTCACTCTCAAATGCTTCCATAATCAAGGCTAAATCTGTGGGCTGTGCCATTTCCATCATCGTGAAGGGCAATGGCAGTCTACTGAGAGCATCGGCTCAGTTTTCTGTGCCTAGCCTGTGGTGGATGACATAGTTGTATATGGACAACGTGAGTGCCCATCTCTGGATGTGGGCTGATGCGTTGGTATTTATCCCTTTACTCTCGGAAAACAGGGATTTGAGGGACTTATGGTCAGTTTCCAATTCGAATTTTAGCCCAAACAGGTATGGATGCATTTTCTTTACCCCATACACACACGATAATGCTTTTTTCTCAATTATGCTTATGGCTTTCTCAGCCTTAGACAGACTCCTGGATGCATAAGCAACCGGCTGCAGGTTCCTGAAATCATTAGCTTGCTGCAATACGCACCCAACGCCATATGACGATGCATCACATGCTTGTACCAAACGTTTACATGGATCATACAACACAAGCAATTTGTTCGAGCATAACAATTTTTTCGCTTTTATAAAGGCATTTTCTTGGCTTTTGCCCCAAACCCATTCGTCCCCTTTTTGTAGTAAGACATGCAGTGGTTCTATCAGTGTGCTGAGACCCGGTAAGAAGTTACCAAAGTAGTTCAGGAGTCCCAGAAACGACCGCAGTTCCATCACGTTTTGTGGCCTCGGTGCGTTCTCAATTACTTCGCATTGGTGGGCCTGATGCCGTCCGCTGCAATCCTGCTTCCCAAGAACTCCACTTCATGCGCCAGGAAAAGGTGCCTCGATCATTTTAACCTGAGCCTCATGCAGCTGAGTCGACTAAGAACCTCCTCCAGGTTCTCCAGATGCTCGCTGTGTTCCAACCTGTGACCAAGATCTCGTCCTGGAGACCACGGTGTGCGGGACCGACTTCAGTAAGCTTTCCATGTTTCTCTGGAATATCGCCGCCGCTGATCGAATTCCAAATAGGCATCTGTTATAAATAAAAAGACCTTAGTGCGTGTTGATGCAGGTGAGGCCCTTCAATGATTCTTCCAGTTTCTGCGTCATGTCGGCTGAAGTCAGATCCAGCTTCGTGAACATCTTTCCTTCCGCCAGCGGTGCAAAGAGGTCATCGGCCTTTGGTAGTGGGTATTGGTCCTACAGGAAGAAACAATTGATAGTTACTTTGTAACCGTGTAATCGTCATAGATTATGACGGTGCCGTCTCCCTTGAGGACATGAACGATCGGGCTGGCCCACTCGTTGAACTCGATCGGTGAAATGATGCCCTCTCATTGCAGTCAGTCTAGCTCGATCTCTACTCTTTCTCTCATCATGTACGGGACTGCTCTCGCCTTGTGTTGGATGGGTCGCGCCCCTGGAATTAGGTGGATCTTCACTTTTGCTCCTTGGAAGTTCCCAATGCCTGGTTCGAACAGCGAAGGGAACATGTTTAAGACCTCTTGAATATATCAAATGAACTGGCAT
This sequence comes from Pristiophorus japonicus, assembly GCF_044704955.1. Classification (NCBI taxonomy): domain Eukaryota; kingdom Metazoa; phylum Chordata; class Chondrichthyes; family Pristiophoridae; genus Pristiophorus; species Pristiophorus japonicus. The sequence goes on from NC_091985.1 coordinate 130,199,272, forward strand.
CAATAACTCTCTGCGGAAGAGAATTCCACAGGTTAACAGCTCTCTGAGTGAAGAAGTTTCTCCTCATTTCGGTCCTAAATGGCTCACCCCTTATCCTTAGATTAGGATGTCTAGACACCCCCAACATTAGAAACATAGAAACATAGAAAATAGGTGCAGGAGTAGGCCATTCGGCCCTTCGAGCCTGCACCGCCATTCAATGAGTTCATGGCTGAACATGCAACTTCAGTACCCCTTGATCCTCCTAGTAGTAAGGACTGCATCTAACTCCTTTTTGAATATATTTAGTGAATTGGCCTCAACAACTTTCTGTGGTAGAGAATTCCACAGGTTCACCACTCTCTGGGTGAAGATTGGGAACATTTTTCCTGCATCTAACCTGTCCAGCCCCGTTGCATATGGCCCTTATGGCTAAAGGGATCAAGGGGTATGGAGAGAAAACAGGAAAGGGTACAAAGGTGAATGATCAGCCATGATCTTATTGAATGGTGGTGCAGGCTCAAAGGGCCGAACTCCAGCACCTATTTTTCTATGTTTCTATGTTTCTACCACCCAGAGTGGTAGCTTGTGCACCGCCCCATTGTAAGAGACCTTTACGGTAGCACTGCCAATTATGGGAATCAGTTCTTTCTTGTAAGTTCTTAGTTTCGTACGAATTGGAGTTAAGACTGGCCTTGAGGCCTTGTTGCACCACAGTCTTTCGAAAGTCTTTTTGCCCATGATGGATGGCTCGCATCCGTGTCCAGTTCTATTGACACTGGGAGTCAATTTAGTTCAACATTCAGCGTTATCGGGGTACAATTCATGGTGAATATTTGCACCCCATGTACCTCTACCTCCTCGGTCTGAGGCTCTGGTTCGTAGTGATCCTCCGTGGATCTGTCCTCCTCTGCAACATGGTGTTTTCAGGTTTAACAGGATTAGCAGCTCGCCTGCACATACATTGGAGGTGTCCCATTGGCAAGAATGGAAATGATGATCACCCCCGCAGCGCCACCAAGGTGTTAATGGCCTTGCATTCATCATCTTTGATGGTGAGCTCTGAGACATCTGCGGACGTGCAGCTGCAGGCATGTGTGATCTGCCCTGTACGTTGCGATTCAAAAACAACATCACTTTGTTCACAGTATTGTAGTAGCACTTGTGTGCTGAGAGATTTGCTTAGTATTGTCACTGGTAGTAATGAACGCCTGGGCTATCGCTATGGCCTCACTCAAGGTTGGGGTCTCTACAGTCAAAAGTTTGCGAAGTATGGTTTTGTGGCCAATGCCAAGTACAAAAAAGTCTCTGAGCGTGTGCTCCAAATGTCCTTCAAATTCACAATGTCCTGCAAGGTGTCTTAGCTCAGCGACATAACTCGCCATTTCCTGGCCTTCAGACCTTTTGTAGAACCGGTACCTCGCCATCGAAACGCTTTCTTTCGTGTTCAAATGCTCTCGGACCAATGTGCACAAATCACGATTTCTCCATGGGTTTCGCTGGAGTGAGCAGATTCTTCATGAGGCCATACGTTGGTGCCCCACAGACGGTGAGGAGGATCGCCCTTCATTTGGCAGCATTCTCTTCCCCATCGAGCTCGTTGGCCACGAAGTATTGGTCGAGTCGCTCCACAAAAGTTTCCCAATCATCTCCCTCCGAGAATTTCTCCAGGATGCCCACTGTTCTCTGCATCTTTGGGTTCTCTATCTGTATCTCATCACCAGTTGTTATGTATGGAGAAAGAGTCAGACTGAACACTGTGAGCTCAAAGTAAAGTGTGACCATAGTCTTTTATTGCAGGTCTCCAGAGTGCCTCTCCAACATGTAAGGCCTCTTTAAATACCTGTGCTCCCAAGGGATTATGGGATCCTTTGGGACTCCAGGGGGTGGCTGTACAGAGTAAATACAAGTTTACCTTTATAACACTTTTACTACAGATCCTCCCCGTAGTGCTGAATAGTGCCGGGTTATTGCAGCTTTTCTTCAGAGTACTTTTGGGCTGGCGATCATTTGGACAAATTGTGGGCGAAAGTAGCACTTGGCACCAATCTGGGCTATAATCGGGTGCAAGTTTCCATTATAAGCACTATTCTTGGCCTTGCACGAGGATGACGTCATCTATTTTTTTAAAGTAGGCCGGGCGATGCAACTCATTTATGTGTGCTGAAAGTTGGGCCGGTGTTAAATAGGCATAACTGTATCCTTTATAGCAACTCGCAAAATGGTGTCCCAAAACCAGCATGAACCAGCATGTTTACAGCAGTGTATGAATAGCTCCCGCAGGGTCCTAATGCCTGTCTAGTGAGGGTTCGTGTAACAAACAAATAGAGTATGAACACAATATGTTTCACCCTTTCTGAAAAAGACAGTCTATGAATAGACAAAGTCCTTGAGATAGCCAGGCCGTGTTCTGATACGCTGAGACCGGTATGGAGCTTGTGGTGTTTGATCGAGGTTTTCAGTTGGGAACCAGAATGGCGCCTCTGTCCCATCCTGCTGGTCTGTTGGCCTGTGAGTTGGGATCAGTCGACAAGCATTCCATCGAGTTCCATCATTGAGCCCATCGGTGTGAGGGCTGACCTTTCGCCCAATCTGTTTTGGAGGTGAAAGTGAAGATGCGAGCTTATGAGTACAGTTTGGGTGCTTAATTCTGACCCAATCTCCGTTCTTCAGTTGGGGCTTTTGATCATGTCATTTTGTGTCAGTGTACAACTTTGCTTTTCATTGGCGTTCTGAAATCTGGGATGCAAGTGTGGTTATCTTCGCACTAGGTTTGGCTGGGGGTTTGAGAATGTCCAGTAGCCAGAGAAGATTCTGCCCAATCATGAGTTCAGCGGGTGCCTTCCTCGTTAGCGAGTGCTTTGTCGAACGGTCTGTGCAGAGAGTGGTTTGAACCGCTTCGTCGAATGTTTGGCCTGCTGCGAGGTTGGCTTTCAAACCCTCTTTGATGATACGGTTAAATCGCTCAACACCTCCATTGCTTTGAGGATTGTACCGAGCAGTGAGATGATGCTCGATAGTATGACGAGTGAGGAAGTCCGCGAACTGGTCGGCCACAAACTGTAGTCCATTGTCAGTGATAATTACCTCTGGGAGGCCCCACTTCGTGAACATACGCTGCAGAATAGTGACAATCGTTGATGAGATCACTGTACTTGTAGCGATTTCTGACCATTTGGAATACAGATCATGTACTACAACAAGGAAACGCTGGTGCTGTGGAGCTGCTTCAACTGGACTGAAGATATCCAACTGAAGTTGTTGCTATAGTCTTTTTGGCCATGGAATGGGCTTCATTGGCGCTGGTCGGATGTTTGTGGCCTTTTCGTTCAGACTGCATGTTTCGCAGTGTGAGACAAACTCCTCGATGCGAGTGTCAATCCCAGGCCACCATACTGAATTGCAACATCTCTGCTTCATGCGGACAATGCCAGGGTGTCCATCCTGTGCCAATGAGAGAACGCGCTGTTGAAGCGACTTGGGAATTACTGCTCTATCACCACGAGCTAGGCAGCCATTGTTGCAAATGGAAAATTCATCGCCAAGTCTGTGGAAGGTAGTCAGCTCTTCCAGAATTTGCTTAGGCCACTCCGTCTGGAGGAAGTGGCACGTGTGCTGGAGTGTAGCATCACTCTGTGATTCGGTTTTGAGTTCTTCGCAGGAGACAAGGTTTCTGATAGACTGAACAGGGGATATGATTTTCTCCTTAAGCGTGGTGAATGCCTGAGCCTGGGAATCTGTCCATTCCCAAGGGACATCCTTGTGCAGCACCTTGCAAAGTGGTTCGGCAATGTGCGCATAGTGCGGGACGAACTTCAGATAGAAGTTGCAAATGCCGAGGAATGCTGAAAGTTCTTTGACGTTGGTAGCCTCTGCATTCGCTGGATTGTGTCAATGTTGTCAAGCGTCGGCTTGACACCTTGTGCTGTGACTCTGCAGCCCATAAAGTTTATTTCTCCAGCAGCGAATGTACACTTATTGGCATTAAATGTAATATTATATGTAGCAAGTCTAGCCATAACTGCTTGAAGTCACTGGTCATGTTCTTTCCTTGTCCGTCCATGGATGACGATATTGTCAAGCAGATTGAAGGCTCCCTCTCTGCCTGCTAGCATAGTAGTGACAATCTTCTGAAATGCCCTTTGTTGCAGAAGATAGTCTGTCGGGCAGTTCAGGAGATTGTCACTACTATGCTAGCAGGCGTACTCCGTCGATACTGTTACAGACCATCATGCATCGTGAATGCCTTGAGCAGTTTGCTGTCCTCCGCTTGGGGTATTTGCAGGTAACTGCAGCGCATGTCGAGTTTCGTAAAAACTATTGAGTTGTGGAATTCTGAATTCAGTTCGGCGATGGTAGGAAGAGGGTACTTGTCGGGGGTGATGTCCTTGTTGACCTCTTTCAGGTCGATGTATAGACGGATCTCCCCATTTTTACACCAAGCAATGACTAAGTTCGAGGTCCACGGTGAGGAGTTGATGTTCTCAATGATTTCCTGAGATTCGAGTCGTGTTAATTCTGTGGATACTTGGTCGGGAACCACGAATGGGAGACTGCGAAGTCGCTGCGTAACGGAAGGGTCAACACGGGGACGGTGGCAGAATTTTGTTGTCACTCCAAACCCTGTGAAGATTGAGGGATTTTGCTTGTCAAAGTCCACCGTGTACACAGGTGTACCAGTTGGGTCATAAACTTTGAACCCAAGCTTGTCAAAAGGTCAACACCCATGAGGCTTCATCTCTTTGCGACATGAAAGGAAAAGTTCTCCAATGTTGTGTCCTTGTAGTATATCGGTGTAATGACTCAAGAGTCTTGTCACTGTAATTGCCTCAGGTGTAAACCTGATCCAACTTTATTCGCGCCCAAAATACCCGCGATTATATACCAGTGACCGCGCACACGCGCATACAGCCCGAAGCACTCCGACAGTGGTGCCATCTGGTGTCTGGTGACCCCAAGCATCAATACATAACAACATCCCCCTTTCAAGATTTTAATATCAGTCTCTTTACAAATTAAGATAATCTGGGACTTTCCGCTCATGAGTTGATCATCTCAGTTCAACTTTAGTTCTGGGCGAGCGTTCTGAGTCAGTTAGGACTGAAGGCTGAGTAACCGATCTGATGAGAGTGGTAATGACCACATCAAAGACTAAGTAATGACAGCAGAGTCCTCTGATGAATGAACATTGGTTGGTTGGTCACTGACTGCATCTTCCTAAAACTGTTCCAGTTCATCTGTGTGCTGCAGTTTGACCTGATCAACATGTTTCCTGCATGTTTGCCCATTCTTGAGCTTGACAATAAACACTCTGTTACCCTCCTTGGTTGTAACAGTATCGGCGATTCACTTTGGACCTTGACCATAATTCAGTACATAAACTGGATCGTTGACAGAGATGTCACGTGACACAGCAGCAAGATCATGATACCATTGCTGACTTTGACATCTATTTTCAACACGATCATTCAAATCAGGATGAACAAAAGAAAGCTTGGTCTTGAGATTTCTCTTCATCAGTAGTTCAGCAGGGGAAACCTCAGTAAGCGAATGAGGTCTTGTCCTGTAACTAAGCAATATACATGACAAACGAGTCTGCAGTGAACCCTGAGTTACATGTTTCATGTTTTGCTTGATCGTTTGAACAGCACACTCTGCTTGACCACATCAGATTTGAAATACCATTGAGTTTCATGAACTCCTAAAACTCAAGACTTGTGAAGCAAGATCCGTTGTCGCTTACAACAATGTCAGGTAAACCATGAGTAGCAAACATGACATGAAGGCTCTCAATAGTAGCTGTAGATGTACTGGATGACATAATAATACACTCTATCCACTTTGAATATATATCCACCACAACAAAAAACATCCTTCCACGAAAGGGCCCGCAAAATTGATGTGGATCCTTGACCATGGTTTAGATGACCACGACCAAAGACTCAGTGGAGATTCCGCTGGTACTTTACTTAGCTGCATGCTAGTATTGCACTGATGCACACATGATTCCAGATCAGAGTCAATTCCAGGCCACCATACATGAGACCTAGCAATGGCTTTCATCATGACAAAGCGGGATGAGTGCTATGTAGTTCACGTACAAATTTTTCTCTATCTTTCTTAGGCATGATGACACGATTACCCCACAGTAAACAATCTGACTGAATGGACAGCTCATCTTTGCGACAGTTTTAAGGTTTGGTCTCATCACACATCTCCAAAGGTATTGCAGACCAATCACCACTGAGTACACGCCATTTCACAACCGATAAAATAGGGTCATGGCTGGTCCCGATCCTAACTTGTTGAGCAGTGACAGAAGTTCCTTCACTCTCAAAAGCATCCATTACTAACAGTAGATCTGCAGGTTGAGGCGTCTCCATATCAGGTGTGGGTAAGGGCAGACGACTCAGTGCATCGGCACAATTCTCAGTGCGCGGTCTATGATGAATAACATAATCATAGGCAGACAATGTCAACGCCCACCTCTGAATATGGGACGATGCATTGGTATTAATACCTTTGTTTTCCGAAAACAATGAAATGAGTGGCTTGTGATCCGTTTCGAGTTGAAAACGAAGACCAAACAGGTACTGATGCATCTTTTTGACCCCATACACATGACCAAAGCTTCTTTTTCTACTATTCTGTAAGCTCTTTCCAACTTTGACAAACTTCTCGAAGCATACACAACAGGTTGTAGCTTACCCGACTCATTTGTTTGTTGGAGTTCACAGCCAACCCCATATGATGAAGCATCACAGGCCAATACAAGACACTTACACGGATCATAATGAACAAGCAACTTGTTTGAGCAGATTCTTGGCTTTCTCAAAGGCTCTATCTTGAGACACACCCCAAACCCAGTTAACGTCTTTTCTAAGTAGCACATGCAGTGGCTCTAATAAAGTGCTCAGTCTGGGTAAGAAATTACCGAAATAGTTGAGTAGTCCAAGGAATGAATGCAGTTCCGTCACATTCTGAGGCCTGGGTGCATTTTTGATGGCCTTGGTTTTTGAGTCCGTAGGCCTGATGCTATCAGCAGCAATCTTCCTCTCCAGGAATTCAACTTCAGGGGCCACGAAGACACACTTTGAACGTTTCAGCCTGAGCCCCACTTTGTCCAGACAATGTAGAACTTCTTCAAGATTGTTCAGATGTTCAGCAGTGTCGCGACCTGTGACCAGAATGTCATTTTGAAACATGACAGTTCTAGAAACGGACTTCAGTAGACTCTCCATATTCCTCTGAAATATGGCTGCAGCCGAACAAATTCCAAAAGGACACCTGTTGTAGACAAACAATCCTTTATGGGTGTTGATGCAGGTGAGTTTCTTCGCAGTGCTGACAAGCTCCTGTGTCATAAAGGCCGGCGTCAGATCTAGTTTAGTGAACGACTTTCCACCAGCTAGCATGGCGAACAGGTCATCAGTCTTCGGTAACGGATACTGATCCTGTTTCGAAAATCAGTTAATCATAACCTTGTAGTCTCCACAAATTCTAACAGTGCCATCACTCTTCAACACAGGAACAATAGGACTGGCCCACTCGTTAAACTCGACCAGTGATATGACCCCTTCATGTTGGAGTCTGTCAATTTCAACCTTCTCCCTCATCATATAAGGAACAGACCGAGCTTTATGATTGACAGATCAGGCACCAGAATCCAAGTGAATCTGCACCTTGGCTCCAGTAAAATTGCCAACGTCCGGTTCAAACAAAGAAGGAAACTTCTTCAACACTTGAGCACACAAAGTGTCATCCACCCACCGAGGACAATGCTTTGATATCATTCCAGTTCCACTTGATTTTCTCGAGCCAATTCCTGCCGAACAGCATTGGACCATTTCTTTGGACAATCCATAATGGTAGATCTTGAACCACACCATCATATGACACCTTGACTACTGCACTGCCAATCACTATGAGTTTCTTAGTGTAGGTATGCAACTTGGCATTGACTGGACTCAGCTTAGGCTTCACAGCCTCAGTGTCCCACAGCTTGTTGAATGTCCTTTGGCTCATTATCGACTGACTCTCACCCGTATCCAGCTCCATTGATACAGGCACGCCATTCAGCTTCACATTAACAATTATCAGCTGGCTCTTTGCCAAGAACGAATACAGACCATACCTTTCCTCCTTGGGTTGGTATCTGGGCCAGCACTAGACTGGTCATCATCAACAATGTGATGAGCGGCAGCAGGATTGCTCAGTTGTGGGCACATTCTCTGAAGATGCCCCACTTTCGAACAGCCATTACAGGAGTATTGTTTAAACCGACACTGATGAGGCCGAAGATTGCCCCCACAATGCCAACAGGGCGAAATCAGATTCGTACCAGTTGGCGGACTTTGAGCAGCTACAGGTTTTACATAAGCAGTCGATTAGGCCCTGCCATAAGCAGCTCTGCCAGAAGTCGACACAATCTTGTTTACATTACCTGCCGTGGAGCTCCGACTCTTCGATGATATCTGCCTCAAATTATCATCATTCATCATGCATGCCTGGGCAGTCGCATGACCTTTCTCAAGTCCAGCTTCTCTTCGGCCATTATCTTCCGGAGAATCACATCATGGTTGATGCCTATCACGAAGAAATCTTGCAGCATGTCTTCCATTATGTTCCTGAACTTACACGGCTCAGCAAGACGTCGTAGGTCGGCGATGAATCCTGACACATCCTGGCCCTCAGCATGAGCATACGTATAGAAGCGATAGTGTGAGATGATGTTCCTCTCTTTGGGCTTAAGATGGTCACACACCAAAGCACACAAATCTTCGTACCCTTTGTCCATTGGACGTAAAGGCAAGAGAAGGTTCTTCATGAGGCTGTAAATTTTCAGACCACAAACAGTGAGGAAAAGCGCTCTGTGTCGAACTGCGTCAGCCTCTCCCTCCATTTTGTTGGCCACAAAATACTAATCCAGGTGGTTGATAAAATCCGCCCAATCCTCTCCCTCCATGAATCTCTCCAGAATTCCAATAGTGCCCATTGCACATGCGAAGGTTCTTAAGTTACCTTGTCGCCAAATGTAATGACTCAAGAGTCTTGTTACTGTAAACTGCCTCAGGTGTAAACCTGATCCAACTTTATTCGCACCCAAAGTACCTGCGATTATATACCAGTGACCGCGCACACGCGCATGCAGCCCGATGCACTCCAACAGTGGCGCCTTGGTGACCCCAAGCATCAATACATAACAATCGGGACAGATATAACCTCAAGTACCTCAATTTTGGAGTCGGAGTATGCATGTAGAATGGAAGTTGCAGGCTGCAGTTGACAGTGTGTGAAGTGGGTTTTGTACACAGCCTCACTCAAAATGGAGACTTTGGCTCCAAGGTCAATGAGGAGGCAATAGGGCGTGCCGTCAATGTTTACCTCACAGACTTTGAATTTGCCTGAACCGACGTGCAAAATGTCACTAACGGTGTAAACCATACTCGGTTCATCACTATCGGGGTTGCCCACATGTTGAATATGCTGCAATGAGCGACAGATATTAGCAAAATCTTCATTTTACCACATGCAGATCATTTCTTCCCACATGCAGAGCAGTTAGGACTCTGCTGAATGTGATTTGTCCACACAGTTAAAGCAGTGGAAGTTAAACCCGTGATCTGTAGTGGGTGGGTTATTATTAGCCCTGGGTTGCTGCTGTGATTTCTGCTTTGGACAAACGCCTTGCACATGGGCTGTAGCTGCAGTCTGCTGCACAGGGGGAGCAGGGGATCTGATCACTTTTGAATCGGAAAGTGCTGATTCAATTTGGATGGCCAAATTAGTTGCTTTGTCTAATGTCAATTTGTCATCCTCCATTAGCAAGCGTTCCCGAATGCGGGGGATCGTTGTTTTCTCAATAATTTGATCCCTGATCATTTCCTCTGTGAGTGCTCCAAAGTTACATGTAGCAGCCAGTTCAGTTAATGAAATGATGTACTGTTTGATTGGTTCACCATTCCCTTGCCCCCTTTGACAAAATTTAGATCTCTCCATCATGATACTTTTCTTTGGTCCAAAGTATTTCTTACCGCTTTGTCGTAGGACTCCGTGTCTTCGATTTGGCCAATGATGAGTTGGCCTTCGGTGCTGAGGCAGTGGATATGTATTGCACGGTGGCGAACTGGTGTTACGTTGTCGCCGTCTAACCCATTCGCCGTGATGTATGTCGAAAAGCTTTTTATCCATCTCGGCCACGGAATTGGAGGGTCCCTGGGTGTGGAGAGGAAAAGCGGGGGGGGGGGGGGGGGGGCGGTGCGAGGGAGGTTAATTTGATTCATCCTCATTGCCAAATTATGTTGTGTATGTAAATAAACAGACTAACTGAAATAGGAGTAATGTAACTTAACTGTGTCCTTTATAGCAACTCCCAAAATGATGTCCCAAAACCAGCATGTTTACAGCAGTGTATGAATAACTCCCACAGGGTCCTAATACCTGTCTAGTGAGGGTTCGTGTAACAAACAAATAGAGTATGAACACAACTGTGTGCGCGCTCAGGGATGTAGCAAACAATACATGGACATTTGGGATGTGTGTGGAGAAGCGGGGTGAGTGCAGAACAGCAGTGTGTTGGAAGACAATGAGGCTGCAAACCTTCAATTCCACTTCCTCCTTCAAATTTGGGGAAATACTGCTACTTAAATATCAGGGGCTTCCTTAAATATCTGTGGTAGCCATTAGGGAATCCAACACCCTTCCTCCCAGCAATTCAAAACCCTGCTGCTAACCAGGAACTGGTTTATCAAGTACATGTCCTGGATTCCATAAGCAGCCACCCCATGACTTTGGAGAAGACCCTGTTATTTGAAATGAAAGTGTTTTCTGTAACAGAGGCCATCCTAAAGTCACATAGAAACCATTTAAGGAATCCAGGTCCCACACTTCAAAACCAATTCCAATTAAAGGCCAGAAACAGGCCTTTGAAGAGCGGGGTTTGGCCGTGCAGATTTGGGAAGGGAAGGCCACCTCAGGAATCTCTGACACTGTGTAGGGCACCTCGGTGATGGCTGGAGCCAACAATAAAACAACAACTTGCATTTATATAGTGTCTTTAACTAATAAAACGTCCCAGGGGGCTTCACAGAAGCGATTATCAAGCAAAATCTGACACCGAGCCACATATGGAGATATTAATTCAGATGACCAAAAGCTTGGTCAAAGAGGTAGGTTTTAAAGAGCATTTTAAAGAAGGAAAGAGAGGTAGAAAAATGGAGAGGTTTAGGGAAGGAATTCCAGAGCTAGGCAATGATGGAGCGCTTAAAAGCGAGGATGTGGAAGAGGCTATAATTAGCCAAGCCAAGAAGGTTGCGCAGGGGATGAGGCAGGACAGCAGGGCATGCAGTCAACTGCCCTGAGACCACATTATTGAAGGTTAAGGCTTACCAAAACCAAGGCAGCAGCAGTGGTGATGGCAATGAGTGAGGTGGTGAGACTCAGTGAGGCCAGGAAGAAGAAGACAGATGCTGGACAGAAGGGAGGGAAATACATTTTAAATTGGAAATGTAAAAATGATTTAAATAAAAATATTAATATTAAAAACAAGAAAAGCTTACGTGCAGGGATCTCTGTAAACTTACCTGCAATACCCGGAGCCTCGGACCTTGGAGACGGATTTGCAAATGGCAGCAGCATCACCTTGTGTTGGGAGGACTGAAAGCTAAGAATAATGGTCAATATCAGTGAAAATTTACCTCACACATTACCTCACACATGACAAAACCATTACATCCAGGCGTGACACAATCGTGACACTGGTAGTGTGCCAAATGAGACGTGTATGTTACACACAAGACTTTTGATGTATTACAGATAAGATACACCTCCCTAATTCGATCACTCACAATTTAAACTGAGCATTAGGGAGGGGCTGGCACAATTGCCTGTCATCTTTGGGATGTGGGTTTAAATCCAGCTCAGACTGATGGGATGAAGTTGTCTGGAGGCTGTAAGGGCTTTATTTTAAATGGCTTGTGTCAGTTGTAACTTAGATCAGGAATGCAGGCCAGGTTAGCAGCAGTGCCACCCGTCCTGACTACAGTTGCTAAAGGTTTGACAGACGTTAAGAAACTAATCTAAAGATTTAAGAAATAAGCAGTTGGCAAATTGTCGGCTGTACTATATATAAGCATAGTGGGCAGTGAGAATGAAGAAGCTGAATACTGAATGTGCAATGATGAAAAGGGGGCTTGCTGTCAAAATATCCCTTACATAATGGTTGGTGCATTTCATGTAAAAATGTGTCTTGCGCTGCAATTTTACTTTGTACTTTATGGTTTTAAACATAGCTTGAAGGATCTAATTCAGAGGATGACCAAGTATTATTTAACCCACAGTCATTGCAGATCAAACCACAGTCAACATACAACTTAGTGTAGTCAGAAGCCAGTAGCTTACATTTTTAAGTTCAATGTTTTTAACATAAGAAACATAAGAAATAAGAACAGGAGTAGGCCTTACGTCCACTCGAGCCTGCTCCACCATTCAATAAGATCATGGCTGATCTGATCATGGATTCAGCTCCACTTCCCTGCCCGCTCCCCATAACCCTTTATTCCTTTATCGTTTAAGAAACTGTCTATTTCTGTTTTAAATTTATTCAATGTCCCAGCTTCCACAGCTCTCTGAGGCAGCGAATTCCACAGATTTACAACCCTCTGAGAGAAGAAATTTCTCCTCATTTCTGTTTTAAATGGGTGGCCCCTTATTCTAAGATCCCTCTAGTTCTAGTCTCCCTCATCAGTGGAAACATCCTCTCTGCATCCACCTTGTTAAGCCCCCTCATAATCTTATACATTTCAATAAGATCACCTCTCATTCTTCTGAATTCCTATGAGTAGAGGCCCACCCTACTCAACCTTTCCTTATAAGTCAACCCCATTCATCCCCAGAATCAACCTAGTGAACCTTCTGTGAACTGCCTCCAAAGCAAGTATATTCTTTCGTAAATATGGAAACCAAAACTGCACACAGTATTCCAGGTGTGGCCTCACCAATACCTTATATAGCTGTAGCAAAGCTTCCCTGCTTTTATACTCCATCCCCTTTGCAATAAAGGCCAAGATACCATTGGCCTTCCTGATCACTTGCTGCACCTGCATACTATCCTTTTGCATTTCATGCACAAATACTTCCAGGTCCTGCTGTACTGCGGCACTTTGCAATCTTTCTCCATTTAAATAATAACTTGCTCTTTGATTTTTTTTGCCAAAGTGCATGACCTCACACTCTCCGACATTATACTCCATCTGCCAAATTTTTGCCCACTCACTTAGCCTGTCTATGTCCTTTTGCAGATTTTTTGTGTCCTCCTCACACATTGCTTTTCCTCCCATCTTTGTATCATCAGAAAACTTGGCTACATTACACTCAGTCCCTTCTTCCAAGTCGTTAATATAGATTGTAAATAGTTGGGGTCCCAGCACTGATCCCTGCGGCACCCCACTAGTTACTGGTTGTCAATCAGAGAATGAACCATTTATCCCGACTCTCTATTCTCTGTTAGTTCACCAATCCTCTATCCATGCTAATATATTACCCCCCAACCCCGTGAACTTTTATCTTTTGCAGTAACTTTTTATGTGGCACCTTGTCAAATGCCTTCTGGAAGTCCAAATACAACACATCCACTGGTTCCCCTTTATCCACCCTGTTCGTTACATCCTCAAAGAATTCCAGCAAATTTGTCAAACATGACTTCCCTTTCAGAAATCCATGCTGACTCTGTCTGACTCTGCCTAACAGAATATCTACAGAACGGGTAGTGTTATCCTAAAATGAGTTTACGTCACTGTATAAGCATTGCATTCAGTCTGAGGACGCACATCTGAGACAGTTAGCAATCCAGCTTTGTCCTTTCTTCATACATTGTCTTTGTCTCCAGTTCACATGATGCTATTGGAGGGCTATATATAAGATGAAGTATTGATTGTGCAAGAAACATGAACTGAATTTGTCTCCTCATAGTGAATCACATTTTGCCTGTAGGTCAAATCAATACATTTTAAATTAGTCAGATCAATAACTTCCTTCCCCTCACACTTATATACTATACACATAAAATGATTCAGAAGCATACATTAGAATATAAAATCCAAACATTTCATTTATTGGGTTAATTTTGCACAAAAACATTCCACTGCTCCATTATGAAGCTATGGGGTTTTGCACACTGCAGCCTAAAGACCCAAAGTGATGGAAACAGCATTTTTTCAGCATGGGTGAACTTGCTTTTTAAAATTCAGTTGCTAATTTGTCCTTTGTGTACTAACACTGATTTAAGATAAGGTCATTGGTTTGTGTGTTTTGGGACAGTTTAATAATGGGTTCAAACGTAAACACTGTGGCATTACAAAAAAGGTGACACTGACTTTATCGGCTTGTGTACTCAATAAAGCCATGTAAGTGTGGGAATGCATACTGTAACCTGGCACAGCACGATCATGGGTTGTTATTTGCAGATGCTACAGACAGTGGAGAAAACTGTGCCAGCGTGTTATTGAAATTATTTGGAAAAGTAAACAAACTCATAGTATTCGAGCCTGAAGAAGGATAAACTTCCTGTTGCATTGAGAGAACCGTGATAATGTATGTGGAGATATTCTGCATACCGCATACTGTGTAGGAATTGTAGGCACAAGTCTCGATGGTAAGGCTCTACATCTAGCAGAATGAAAACTGTGGGAAGAAAATCAGCTTCAAGCCTAGGATTTTGAGAGAGGCTGGGGCCGTCATGCAGATACTCAAAAACACAAAGGTTAAGCTATAGGCAAGATTCCTCTTTACTGTGAAACATGTCATTATTTAAACGTTTCTATTCTGTTCGAATCGCTATTTTGACCTCCAGGAATTTGAGTCTGTGGGATAAATTTCAGAATAAAGATCTTTGCAAAAATCATTTCTTAATCAATTTGATAGGTTCCGCTTCTGTGCTAATTCTCGTCACTTCTCATAGTTATTGAGTTCTAATTTGTTGGGGCGAAAGTTTGATTCTTTTTAAGTGATGTGGTTCAGTGACTGTGTTTCTATTATTGGTAGATTTTCCTCAGAGCTGATAGTTGGCCCCGATTTTAACTCTAGGTAGATTCCCCGCTCAGGCCTGAGTTAAAGTTACAGTTCAGTCTCAATGATGATATGTAACATGTACATGTAAAGAAAGACCTTGTTGGATCTGCGTGCATGTCCTTGCTGCCTGCTCAGGAGAGCAGGTTAAAATTGTAGATGTTGCGACCGTGGCAGTTTCGGACAGGTAAGAGCCAGGGCAGTTTTAACAGCCCACCTGCCAGGTTTCTGCTGAGCGAGGAGGGTTAAAATCGCTCCTGTTGTGTATCTGTAAAGCATGCACTCCCATGTTCCGCCACCAGGGAGCGCATCCCCTGAAGTCCAACGGATCCCAGCATCCCTTGGGAGCACTGTATATAAGCCGGCCCCGAAGGCCTGTGCCTTAATAAAGACTGAGATCACTGTTACTTTAAACTCCCTGTGTGCAGTCTCATCTGTGTTAGGAACACAATAACTAGCAACGAGTACACGAATCCAACGCAAATTGTTGGCATCCTGGAGAAGTTCTCGGAGGGTGAGGACTGGGAAGCCGATGTTGAACGGCTAGACCAGTACTTTGTAGCCAACAAGCTGGATGGAGAAGGAAGCGCTGCAAAAAGGAGAGTGGTCCTCCTCACGGTCTGCGGGGCACCGCTCTACAGCCTCATGAAGAATCTTCTGGCTCCGGTGAAACCCACAGATAAGTCGTATGAGGAGCTGTGTACGCTGGTTCGGGAGCATCTTAAACCGAGGGAGAGCGTGCTGATAGTGAGGTATCGGTTCTACACGTGCCAGCGATCTGAAGGTCAGGAAGTAACAAACTACGTCGCCGAGCTAAGGCAACTTGCAGGACAACGTGAGTTTGATGGCTACCTGGAGCAAATGCTCAGAGACTTTTTTGTACTGAGCACTGACCACGAGACCATCCTACGAAAACTTTTGACTGTAGAGACACTGACCCTCAGTAAGGCCATTGCGATAGCACAGGCGTTTATGTCCACCACTGATAACACCAAACAAATCTCTCAGCACACAAGTGCTAGCAATGTACATGAATTAACTGGAACTGTGTTTGCAAGCAGAAATGTACAGGGCAGAAACCACGAGTCTGCAACTGCCAGCAGGCCTCAGGTGACCCAGATGACTCAGAGTCCGCAACAAAGGATGAATGCAAGGCAATTCACACCTTGTTGGCGTTGTGGAGGCTTCCACTCAGCCTATTCATGCCGTTTCAATGGGTATGTTTGCAAGAGCTGTGGAACAATGGGGCACCTCCAACGAGCTTGTAGACGAGCTGCAAGCTCTGCAAAACCTGCTAACCACCATGTAGCAGAGAAAGATCGGTCCATGGTGGATCAAAGCAATTTCGAGCCTCAGAGAGAGGAGGCAGATGCTGAAGTACACGGGGTGCACACATTTTCGACGAAATGTCCACCTATAATGCTAACTGTAAAATTGAATGGCTTACCCATAGCCATGGAACTGGACACTGGCGTAAGCCAATCCATCATGAGTAAAAAGATGTTTGAGAGACTGTGGTGCAAAAAGGCACTCAGACCAGCCCTGAGCCCCATCCACACGAAACTGAGAACGTACACCAAAGAGCTTATCACTGTCCTGGGCAGTGCCATGGTCAAGGTCACCAAGAGGGCACAGTGCACGAACTGCCACTCTGGATTGTCCCAGGCGATGGACCCACACTGCTTGGAAGGAGCTGGCTGGGCAAAATCCGCTGGAACTGGGATGACATCCAAGCGCGATCATATGTCAATGAGGCCTGATGTACCCAGGTTCTAAACAAATTTCCTTCCCTTTTTGAGCCAAGCATTGGAAACTTTACCGGGGCGAAGGTGCGGATCCACTTGGTCCCAGAGGCATGACCCATTCACCACAAGGCGCGAGTGGTACCTCACATGATGAGGGAGAGAGTGGAAATCAAGCTGGACAGGTTGCAACGCGAGGGCATCATCTCCCCAGTGGAATTCAGCGAGTGGGCCAGCCCGATTGTTCCAGTACTCAAAAGTGATGGCATGGTCAGGATTTGCGGCGATTATAAAGTAACTATTAATCGTTTCTCGCGACAGGACCAATACCCGGTATCTAAGGCAGATGACCTATTTGCGACGCTGGGAGGAGGCAAGACATTCACCAAGCTCGACCTGACTTCGGCCTACATGACGCAGGAGCTGGAGGAGTCTTCGAAGGGCCTCACCTGCATCAACACACACAAGGGACTGTTCATCTGCAACAGATGCCCGTTTGGAATTCGGTTGGCTGCAGCGATCTTCCAGAGAAACATGGAGAGCCTACTAAAGACAGTACTACACACGGTGGTCTTTCAGGACGATATATTGGTCACGGGTTGGGACACCGCCGAGCACCTACAAAACCTGGAGGAGGTCCTCCAGCGACTGGATCGCGTAGGGCTGTGGTTGAAGAGGTCGAAATGCGTCTCCATGGCAACAGAAGTGGAGTTTTTGGGGAGAAAGATCACGGCAGACGGCATTCGGCCCACAGACGCCAAGACAGAGGCTATCAGGAACGCGTCCAGGCCACAGAACGTCACAGAGTTGCGGTCGTTCCTGGGTCTCCTCAACTATTTTGGTAACTTCCTGCCGGGGTTAAGCACCCTCTTAGAGCCCTTACATGCTTTATTGCGTAAAAGTGAGAACTGGGTATGGGGAAAAAAAACAAGTAATTGCTTTTGAGAAAGCCAGAAACATTTTATGCTCCAACAAGCTGCTTGTATTGTGTAACCCGTGTAAAAGACTTGAGCTAGCATGTGATGCGTCGTCGTATGGAGTCGAGTGTTTATTACAACAAGCTAACGTTGCGGGGAAGTTGCAACCTATCGCCTATGCCTCCAGGAGCTTGTCTAAGGCTGAAAGGGCCTACAGCATGATTGAGAAAGAGGCATTAGCATGTGTGTTCGGGGTAAAGAAAATGCATCAGTACCTGTTTGGCCTCAAATTTGAGCTGGAAACCGATCACAAGCCCCTCACATCCCTGTTCACTGAAAACAAGGAGATAAATACTAATGCCTCAGCCCACATACAAAGGTGGGCACTCGCGCTATCGGCGTATAACTATGCCATCCGCCACAGGCCAGACACCGAGAACTGTGCGGATACTCAGTCGGCTACTATTGCCCAGCATGGAGGCGGAAATGGCGCAGCCTGAAAACTTGTTGATGGTCATGGAAGCGTTTGAAAATGATAAATCAGCTGTCACGGCCCGCCAGATTAGGACTTGGACCAGCCAAGATCCTCTGCTGTCCCTAGTAAAAAACTGTGTACTGCATAGGAGCTGGGCCAGCATCCCCGTTGAAATGCAAGAGCCAATCAAGCCATTCCAGCGGCAAAAGGACGAGCTGTCCTTTCAGGCAGACTGCCTGTTGTGGGGTAACCGCGTAGTGCTACCCAAAAAGGGCAGGGAGACGTTCATCTCGGATCTGCACAGCACACACCCGGGTATAGTAATGATGAAAGCGATAGCCAGATCCCACGTGTGGTGGCCCGGTATCGACTCTGACTTAGAGTCCTGTGTACGGCAATGCAGCGTGTGTGCTCAGTTGAGCAACACGCCCAGAGAGATACCACTAAGTTTGTGGTCCTGGCCCTCTAGACCATGGTCGAGGATCCATGTCGACTATGTGGGCCCGTTTCTCGGTAAAATGTTCCTGGTGGTGGTGGATGCTTTTTCAAAATGGATTGAATGTGAAATAATGTCGGGAAGCACCGCCACCACCACCATTGAAAGCCTGAGGGCCATGTTTGCCACCCACGGCCTGCCTGACATACTGGTCAGTGACAATGGACCATGTTTCACCAGTGCCGAATTTAAAGAATTCATGACCCGCAATGGGATCAAACATGTGACCTCGACCCCGTTTAAACCAGCCTCCAATGGGCAGGCAGAGTGGGCAGTACAAACCATCAAACAGAGCCTCAAACGAGTCACAGAAGGCTCACTCCAAACCCGCCTGTCCCGAGTACTGCTCAGCTACCGCACGAGACCCCACTCACTCACAGGGGTACCCCCGGCTGAGTTACTCATGAAAAGGACACTTAAAACCAGACTCTCACTGGATCACCCCAACCTGCATGATCAGGTAGGGAGCAGGCGGCAGCAACAAAATGTAAACGATGGTAGCGCCACTGTGTGACGGGAAATTGATCTGAATGACCCTGTGTATGTGTTAAACTATGGACATGGTATCAAGTGGATCGCGGGCACGGTGATAGCTAAAGAAGGGGGTGTTTGTAGTCAAACTAGACAATGAACACATTTGCAGAAAGCACCTGGACCAAACGAGGCTGCAGTTCACAGACTGCCCTGAACAACCCACAGCAGACACCACCTTTTTCTAGCCCACAACACACCCAAAGGATCAACGGCACCACCCCGGACCAGGAAATCAAACCCATCACGCCCAACAGCCCAGCAAGGCCAGGCTCACCCAGCAGCCCTGCAGGGCCAACAACATGCTAGCCCAGCGAGGGCACAGCCAACACGCCAGAACAGACATTTGTACTGAGGCAGTCCACCAGGGAAAGAAAGGCTCCCGACCGCCTCACCTTGTAAATAGTTTTCACTTTGACTTTGGGGAGGAAGTGATGTTGTGTATCTGTAAAGCATGCACTCCCATGTTGCACCACCAGGGAGCTCATCCCCTGAAGTCCCAAGGGATCCCAGCATCCCTTGGAAGCACTGTATATAAGCCGGCCCCTAAGGCCCGTTCCTCACTCTGGAGTGTCTTAATAAAGACTGAGGTCACTGTTATTTTAACTTCCCCATGTGCAGTCTCATCTGTGTTAGGAACACAATAGCCCCCTTGATGCTTTTTATCATATATGTGAAATTACAGCCAATCAACCGGAAGAATTATACATATGGGAAAGCATGATGCCTGAGCTGTGACACAGGAAGTGTAACCATCATCATAGGCAGTCCCTCGGAATCGAGGAAGACTTGCTTCCGCTCCCAAAGTGAGTTCTTTGATGGCTGAACAGTCCGATACGAGAGCCACAGGTTACAGGTAGGACAGACATTCGGTCGAAGAAAGGGGTGGATGGGGCTGGTTTGCCGCGTGCTCCTTTTGCTGCCTGCGCTTGACCTCTTCACGCTCTTTGCGTTGAGACTCAAAGAGCTCAACGCCCTACCGGATGCATTTTCTCCACCTCGGGTGGCCTTCGGCCAGAGTCTCCTTGGTATCAGTGGTGATGTCGCACTTTACCAGGGAGGCTTTGAGGGTGTCATTGTAATGTTTCCACTGCCCACCTTTGGCTCGTTTGCCATGAAGGAGCTCCGCATAAAGCATTTGCTTAGGGAGTCTCATATCTGGCATGCGAACTATGTGACCTGCCCAGCGAAGCTGATCGAGTGTGGTCAGTGCTTCAATACTGGTGATGTTAGCCTGGACAACGTGGCGATGTTTAATCTCCGCATCAATGTCTGCCTTTGTTGATAAGAGGCTCCCGAGATATGGGAAATGGTCCACGTTGTCGAGGGCCGTGCCGTGAATCTTGATGATTGGAGGGCAGTGCTGTGTGGCGAGGGCAGGATGGTGGAGGAGCTTTGTCTTACGGATGTTAAGCGTAAGGTCCATGCTTTCATATGCCTCAGTGAATACATTGACTATATCCTGGAGTTCAGCCTCTGAATGTGCACAGACGCAGGCGTCGTCCGCGTATTGCAGCTCAACGACAGAGATTGGAGTGATCCTGGACCTGGCCTGAAGGCGGTGTAGGTTAAACAGCTTCCCATTGGTTCTGTAGTTTAGTTCCACTCCAGATAAGAAATGTGCCCTGACACATACTTTTTAATATATTACTGGTGGATCTGCTGTGCTTTTGTTAAAAATGAATCAGAGAATACAGTGGGATTATGGAAAAGGGTGATCTTGGGGTGTCACAGTACAGACAAAGGGGATGTTGGGGTTAGGAGCACTGCGGAAGGGGAGATTTTTGATTTGGCTGCAGTAGAGAGGAGGAGATGTTGGATTTTGCCATTCTGAAATAGGTGATGAAGCTAACTAATGAAATAGCCCGAAAAACTGTCATCTTGCGTTGCCACCATAACTATGGCAGGGTGGGAGTTGTGACCAGCCAGTGATTCAAGGGTTTGACTCTGTCAAATTTCCTGGGGTCAGGCAATTTGCATTGAGATTGGGGTCTGGAAACACTGGGAAAATGGTCTTGGAGTCTAGGAGCAATATGATAGAGAGTCCCAGGAACCCAGACCATTGAGGAGGGAGGGGCTAGCAGAACTGAGGAGGGATGGATGACATCCTCTAGCTATGATTGGAAGACAAGCCCAGGAGAATCTGACTGAACTGTCTCACCTGATTGCTTTCAGTTTTATTATGTTAATGTTAATGTTAAGATGGCATTGGCATCACCTCCCATGAGCACCTGGGAGTTTCGTTTTGCCGCATTTCCGCAGTTGAAGCAGGATTCCTGGAATTTTAGACCCATGAGTCTTCCATTGAGAATAATAAACTCACAATGAACAATAATTGTCTACATTTCAATTCCAAAGCAAAAAAAAGCACAAATTTGCATCAACACCCTATCCATCTGCTTTCCTCTCTCACACTGGTAGGCCCTGTTTGAAGCTAAAAGGAAACACGCAACTTTACTTTTTAATAAACATTTTGTCTAAAAAGATCTTTTGAAATTTGTTTTCCTTTAATTTATTTCAAAAAACAAATTAATACAATTCATATAGGTTGTGGAGAAAGATCCTACCAGTTATACCGGCGATTTTAACCCTACTCGCTCAGCAGAAACCTGGCGGATGGGCCGTTAAAATCGCCCTGGCTCTTACCTGTCCGAAAGCCGCCATGAACGCAACATCTGCAATTTTAATCTTCTGAGCAGGCAGCAAGGACACACGCCCGGAGCGAACAGGGTCCATCTTTACATATGCATGTTGCAGCCCGATGACATAATTGAGACCCGACTGTAATTTTAACTCAGGCCTGAGCGGGGAATCCACCTGGAGTTAAAATCGGGGCCAAGTGGCACACTGCACATGCTCAGACCGACATCCTTGGAACTGCAAGTACAGGTGAAGTTCAGCCAATATGCGTGATAGCTCTGGGGAAACATTTCAGCTTCATGCCCAAGCTTTTCAGAGAGGTCAAGCCCTTCAAGTAAGAATATTAACAATAACAATGATATTCAAAGACAAAAAGAGGAATTTGAGGTGGTACCTGTTTCTGTTGCCTCTTTCTAGCCCCTCCAATAAATTTCAACGGAACATTTGCAGGTGCTTCTTCTGCCCACCGACCCCAATTGTCATGCTACATTTTGAAGATCTCCCTGAAATCCTGCCAATGGCTATAAGTGGGCCCTACAGTGCTGTGTCTTAATGTCAAATTGATCTCAGAGAAATCAATTGCCATAAAGGAAGTTTCTTAATTGTGAGAGACTAAAAGCTGTGGAAGTGCAATGGGATTTGGGTGGCCAGGCACACAAATCACTAAAAGCTAATGCACAGGTACAAAGTTACATTTTAAAAGACTCATGGAATATTGGGCTTTATGTCAAGGGGGTGGGATACCAAAGTGATGAAGTGATGCTTCAGGTGTTCAGAGCCTTGGTCAGACACCTTCTGGAGAACTATGTCCAGGTTTTGGGCACCGATCCTCAGGAAATATAGCTTTGCCTCAGGGGTATAGTGCAGATTCACTGGGGTTTAAAGGTTAAATTATGAGCATAGGTTGCATAAACTTGGTTTCTATTCCCTTGAGTTCAGAAGTTTGAGGGATGATCCAATCGAGGTGTTTAAAATGATTGAGGGATAGGGTAGATACAGAGAAACTATTTCCTTTGATGGGGCAATCCAGAACAAGAGAGCACAATCTTAAAATTAGAGCTAGGCCATTTAGGATTTAAATCAGGAAGCATTTTTCACACAAAGGGTAGTGGAAACCCAAAAGGTTGTGGATGCTGCGCCACTGGAAATTTTTAAGACTGAGATTGGTAGGATTTTGTTGGGTAAGGGTATCCAGTGACATGAAGAAAAGGTGGGTAAATGGAGTAGAGGTACAGATCAGCCACGATGTCATTGAATGGTGGAACTGGCTTGAGAGGCTGAATGGCCTGCTCCTGTTCTTATGGACCTCTGTTCTTAAATGGCATGCCATTGATGGAACAACTCATAGGGCAACTTGAGAACTTTGGTCATCTAGAACACACCAGCACCAGTTTGCTTCCCCCAATGGAGCAGCAAGATTATTTCATATTTAAAGGAACATATTGTGGCATTTTGCAATGAACAGCAACCATTCACTCATCAGCTGGACAGTGAGAAGCTGGATATTGATATATCTCCATCGTGTTCCTTCCATTGTACTAAAACAACAACTTGCATTTAGATAGTGCCTTT
The DNA here is from genome assembly GCF_044704955.1 of Pristiophorus japonicus. Classification (NCBI taxonomy): domain Eukaryota; kingdom Metazoa; phylum Chordata; class Chondrichthyes; family Pristiophoridae; genus Pristiophorus; species Pristiophorus japonicus. The sequence goes on from NC_091985.1 coordinate 130,222,687, forward strand.
AGTGTAGAAAAACATCGGAACGCACTTCATAGAAGTGTAGGGATGAAAACAAATATCCTGCAAAATCCAAAGGTACTGAAATTAAACCAGATTTGGGTATTTATTAAAATAACTCAGACTCCTTCAGCCTGTGGGTTCATAATTTGGTTAATTGTGCTTCCTTACTACTTGTGATTGTGATGCAACCTCTCGGTGTAATTATTTATTGCTAGGCACCATTCAAAATGGTTGATGCATTGCGATGACCCAACTAGCCTAAGAAGATGAAGCTAATACCCTTACAGAAAGAAAGGTCACTTCTTAACAGGACAGTTGGACCTGTTATTGTTTGAATCTGTTGGGGAACCGCTAATGGTGATCCAATAAACGTTGTGATGGATTTGTAAAGAAAGGCATTCTGTAGGTCGTTGAAAGTTGCTGTTGTCTCAGTTATGATGACCTCTGCGATCAGCTCTGGTAAGGAAAAGAAAGAAAGAAAGACTTGCATTTTTGGAGCACTTTTCATGATCACCGGACATCTCAAAGCGCTTTACAGCAATAATACTTTTGGAGTGCAGTCACTGTTGTAATGTAATATAAAGGAGGGTATAATACCTCAGACAGCTAAAATTATTAGTACCAACAACACAGCAAACAAGACCATATAATAGGCTTTGCAGGTCAAAAGATGGAGAAAAGTTATTCAATGGGATCCATATAGCCAAATTATTCAGCACAAAAAAAATGATAGGGAAGTCTGCATACTGATCTAGAAAGGCAACTCGTTAGATATTTGGTGGTTATAAATGAGAAGCAGTTAACTACATTAGTTGAAACCAGCTGTGAGATGTCAACTCGGCCTGGAGCTGTGCAGATACATTTAGCTTTCTGTCAGTCTCTTCCTAATTTTGCAGCAAAAGGAATTTCTCAATAATGTGAGCAGCCCTAGCAATTCTTAACATGATCCATGGTGATCAAAAGAGCTGCAAAATCTGTATGGTACAAGTCCAGTGTCTTTAGCTGGTCAGGGTATGTACTGGGGCACTCGTAGCAGGTTTCCCTTTGATAAAAAAAAGTACATCCACAGTTTTGTTCCATTCATAGGCTTCGCATCAACTGGCTACTGTGATACAAGAGTGGCCAATGATTGCAGTCACTCAGGCAGATTACGATGCTCTGTGGTGTCCCATGCTCCTCCTCCCATCAACCCCCTCAACAACAACAATGACTTGCATTTATATAGCGCCGTTAATGTGGTAAAATATCCCAAGGTGCTTCACAGGACCATTATCAAATAAAATTTTGACACCGAGCCACATAAGGAGACATTAGGACAGATGGAGGTAGGTTTTAAGGAGCGTCTTAAAAGAGGATAGTGAGGTAGAGTGGCAGAGAGATTTAGGGAGGGAACACCAGAATTTAGGGCATAGGCAGCTAAAGGCACAGCCGTCAATGGTGCAGCAATTAAAATCGGGGTTACGGAAGAGGCCAGAAATGGAGGAGCACAGATATCTCGGAGAGTTTACGGGTTGGAGGAGGTGATAGAGATAGGGAGGGGACGAGGCCATGGAGGAATTTGAAAACAGGATGAGAATTTTAAAAAGATGCGTTGCTAGACAGGGAGCCAATGTCGGTCAGTGAGCACAGGGATGATTGGTGAATGGGACTTGGTGCAAGTTAGCATACGGGAAGCTGAGTTTTGGATGACCTGAATTTTATGGTGGGTGGAAAATGGAGGCTGGCCAGGAGTGCGTTGGAACAGTCAAGTCTAGAAGTAACAAAGACATGGTTGAGGTTTTCAGCAGCAGATGAGCTGAGGCAGGGGCGGAGTTGGGCGATGTTATGGAGATGGAAATGTAGTTATGCTTCACAGATGAGGCAAATGGTAGATAAGGTTTAGCCTTCTCCTTAATGCAGACACCTGTTGACCTGTATGCTTGCATTGGCTGCTTGGAAGCATGTGGTTAGCAGTGGGCATGTCCAGCTGGCAGTCGGCTACACTGAGATCTGTTCTGGGAAAATAAATCTAATCAGGATGTGAGTGACAACTATGCAGTCATGTGGCTTTAATATTGTTGAGACTCAGCGCAGGTCCAAGCCAGCAGTGGGAAATATGTGAACTTCTGGAGAACTTTAAGCATTTCTTTGCCTTTACTTTTGATCGGTTTAATTTTCATTAGCAACAGTAAAATACCACAGATCTCCAACTTACTAATAACCAGTTAGGCAAATTAGATTCTCCCATTATTTAGGGGATTGTGAAAGCTATATTTAAAGTACTGGATATAAAGACACTGCACTCAGTTGTTTAACATTGAGTACATTCACTTTGTGGCAAGCAGTTGACAGTGCACATTTCAGTCCATTGCTTCTTAGTTTAACACTGACAGTAAGTGAATTCATCCAATGGGAAGTTCATTTAAATACTTTTTACTTACTACACTAACAAGTGAAGGTGAGGCAACTTGATTTATGCAAATTAACATACAAATGAACACTGCGGTACTCAAATGGAGAGGCATAAAGCAGACTGGCTGGATTTTAGGCTTTTCTGTTTTCGGAACGAAAACGGAGGTGGGACGGGAAAGTTAGCGGCCGAGAATAGGTTGCGCTTTATTAAGGAATTTTCACCATCTGGGCCCTGCGGCAGTGTGTGCAGCGCGAAGGGAGGCCTTGTACAACTTTTGAGGCGCAAAAATGGGAACCTCGCAAATTAAATTGCCGGGCCATGTGCGCTCCAAGAAAGGCCTTGGGGAGGGGGGGGGGGCGGAAACATTAAAAATAAAACGCACAAAAACATTCCCAAAACATTTCCCACGCCACCACTACACAAAAACATTCCCAAAACATTTCCCACGCCACCACTACACAAATCACTAAAAAAATTAAAAGGACAAACACTCGCACTTACCTTTACAGCACATTACCTTCCTCACCGCCGCTGGCATGGCTGGACTGCTCTGGTTTCCCAGGCGGTCATTGCGAGGCGCGATTCCAGGCGTACGGGTCGGGTTTGAGTCAAAACTACCGGCAGTATGGCAACCAGAGGCGTTGCACACCCAGCGAAGCTCTTCCCGGCGGTGCTGCTAAGCGCTGTCGCTAAACCCGACCTGAAGCTCCCGACTGGACTCAGGAGACCTTGCCGCCCCATTTCACGCCGCTCCAGGGCGAAACCTGGCCCAACCGGAAAATCCGGCCCACATGTTCGCAGAAAGCAAATTGTTTCATTAATGTATTTTTAACGTCTGCAAAGGGGTCTGACCATTTATGGTAAATAAAGCTTGACGAAGTTTCCATTTTTCAAAATTCAGAGAGCTGTAGAAAACACAATGGTGATTAGCAATCTGTGGATTGCTACAAAATGGCATATCATTTTTTTTTTATAACATTCAACTCAGTAAAATATAAACCAGTAATGTTTCAGAATCATAAGAACATAAGAACATAACATAAGAATTAGGAACAGGAGTAGGCCATCTAGCCCCTCGAGCCTGCTCCGCCATTCAACAAGATCATGGCTGATCTGGCCGTGGACTCAGCTCCACTTACCCGCCCGCTCCCCGTAACCCTTAATTCCCTTATTGGTTAAAAAGTTGCCCTGTTACATTGCTGCAGTTGATCAATGATAAAGCCACTATCACTTTTGAATAATGCATTTGAGTCATCCTTGTAGTGCATTGCTCCCATGGGTACGGTAGCGTAGTGGTTATGTTACTGGACTAATATTCCACGAGTACCGCATTGCTAATGCAATGCATTCATCTCACTCAAACAAACAGATTTCATTAGAGAGGATGCACTGAGAAACTGAGAAGATTCAAATCTTCTTTCCGCATTCTGAATAGTTGGACTGCAAGAATTGCGATCGGCAGTCCACTAGTTAAAGGCTTGACAGCAGAGATCCAACAAGAGCAGGAAAGCACTACCCGTAATGTCAGGTGATAGACGCAGCATATTGTCAAGTCCCACTCCTCCACTAGTTGCCCATTTCAGGCAGTTATCTGTTTATGATATCTAAGGAAGCTGAGAATTAATAGGAAAGGATGTGCCATCTCCTTCGAGATAAATCTCTGCACAACCCGTAACATCTATATGGAACAGCCAGTGTCATCAAAGTTAGCATTACCCTCAAATTTACTGAGTTGCATTCTTCTAACCAAGCTCTGGGGATATCGGCAGTGTCAGCAAGTTTGCTGCCCACAAATCATATAATCATAAAGCACAGAAGGAGGCCATTCAGCCCATCATACCTGTGCTGGAGACAATCCAACAGCTTCTTGGCAACCTTTTTACTGATAGTGACTATTTTTTATCTAGATCTTTTAAATTACTTCAAATTCTCAAACTGCCATGGGTGGGATTTGAGCTCACGTTCCCCAGATTATTAGTCCAGAGATTTTGGGCAAGCCCTCCTTAATCTGCCTTGTAAAATTGTTGCTCCACATGATTGAAGTACATTAACGCTCGCAGTTCATTTCCTCCCTACAGTAGTTTCTTCAGTGTCAGGACTTGGGCAGTGAGAGATACCACATTCACGACATTGTTAATCACTATTGGGTAATTGCTGCTGGCACATAGCTTAATGCTAACTGCAAATTCTAGGCTTACCTGTGCAAACTAGAAGAATCTGAATCTTTGTGTGCTTTGTGAAGCAAATGATATATGGTCATTGAAGGGTTAAACAGAAAAAACTGGTGCTTTTACACGATTCAGAGTGTTGGATACATCAATAATGTACGTCGAGACCAAATTCCAGGCTTACAAAATACAATACAGTGTCAGAGTCATTCTGAAGGGATAATGACCCCGGATTAATCATATAATACTGCTTTTTGTGTTCTAAGGTCATGAAGCTTGTCAAAAACCATGTTCAGGAAGCATATTTCATTTGGCTTAATACAACTTCAATCGCGTGTAAATTTCCCAAGCTGTAGAGACGACATCACATCATTCATCAGACCAAATGTATTTAGAGGGTGTAAATTCTTCCTCACATTTCTATGTGTTTATTGTTTCGTTTTATTATTAGACCTTTGGGCCCAGTTTTAAAGCATTTTGTTATCCAAGCCAGACCTTATCCAATAGTGCTCTCATGGGTGTTCACATAAATATGTTTCCTCAAGATTAATTGGGGGAGCAAATATTATCTGATTTTTCTAAAATACATTGAAAGAAATACTGTTAAATCTTAGGAATCAATCTTAAGAATGTGTGATGTGCAGCAAGTGACACTCCCTTTAAATAATTACTTGTCGTTAACGGTCTCCTCAAGCAGATCCTATGGCCTACTGTGAGCCAAGCCAAATCTACTTCAAAAGAATAAAGTAAGAAATGTGATTGGCATGCGTTTTCTATAGTATGGGAGACTTATCGGTGTGGGACACGCAAAGAACCAGAATTTCTCTATTCATGCATTCACCTTACCACTCTCAGCTAATTGTGTTTTGTTATTTGCTGAAACAATCAACTCATTGTTTAATGTGAAATATATTTTCCAACAACTTTCTTTTTTTTGCTTTGGGAAGTAAGTGTAATGCATAGCTGTCAACAGCACTGATGGAATGATTTTATATAACTGCAAGATTTCAAATCTGGAAGGGTTATAACTCGGCTAAAGTTAGTAACTAGTCTGGTCCCTCTCAAAGTATGGCGCCTTTTGAGGCCCTTGGGAATTAGGCAATATAGTTCCAAGGCAGTCGTCTCTGCTATTGTCCTTCACCTCTGGAAAGTTGGCTCAGATAAAGTGAAAAGAAATAATGGACTCCTGATGGTTATAAAAATTCACAAGAGGGATCTATCTTGGGTATGAATCTATAAGCATCCAACTAATCCAAATGAAACATCAAATTTAGCAACAACAACAATAACAACAACTTGCATTTATATAGCACCTTTAACGTAGTAAAATGTCCCAAGGTGCTTCATAGGAGCGATAATCAAGATAAAATTCAGCCACATAAGGAGATATTAGGGTAGATGACCAATAGCTTGATCAAAGAGGTAGGTTTCAAGGAGCGTCTTAAAGAAGGAGAGAGAGGTAGAGAGACGGAGAGGTTAAGGGAGGGAATTCCAGAACTTAGGGGCTTTGACAGCTGAAGGCACGGCCATCAATGGTTGAGCGATTAAAATCGGGGATGTGGAAGCGGCCGGAATTGGAGGAGGGCAGAGGTTATAGAGATAGGGAGGGGCGAGGCCATGGAGGGATTTGAAAAAAGGGATAAGAATTTTAAAATTGAGGCGTTGCTTGACTGGGAGCCAATGTAGGTCAGTGAACACCATGGTGATGGGTGAATTGGACTTGGTGTGAGTTAGGATATGAGCAGCAGAGTTTTGGATGAGCTCAAGTTTATAGAGGATGGAAGATGGGAGGCCAGCCAGGCGAGCACTGGAATAGTTGAGTCGAGAGGTAACAAAGGCATGTTGTCTTATCTTTAAGGGAATTACAGCTCAGTCACACTACATCTCTTCAATGCTGCAGAGCTGCACTCTGCCATGGAGTAGGCCATTGTCATCCAATCTGTTAGTCCCCATGACTATGGTCAGTACTGAATCCAGAAGGAAGAATTTCCTTTGCAGCCTATCAATCAGGGCTGCGATGTTCCAGTGCTGGACAGATATAGACTTTATGCTTTGCCTTGGTTTGCATATGTAATGAGCATATGCAACAGCAAAAAAACCAACCTATTATACCTTGGAAAAATTTCCATTGAGATTCAAAAGTTTCATTCAATCTGTTCATTATAGATCCAGCCACTATTCTGGAATAAGAGAGCTCACTGATCTGAATCCTTTTGGACCAGTTTTCCATTGTAATTGTTAATCAGATTCCACATGTACACCAACGACACTCAGCTCTATCTCACCACCGCCTCTCTTGACTCCTCCACTGTCTCCGATTTGTCACACTGCTTGTCCGATATTCAATTTGGATTAGCCAAAATTTCCTTTAACTAAATATTGGGAAGACTGAAGTCATTAATGGCTGGATTTTCAGTCTTCTGTTGCCCCTGTTAACACCCCAGAAGGGTGGCAATGGCGGCGGTAAGCACTTCGAGGCGGGCGGCCAGCCTCCAGCGCCCTGCCGAGACATTCAGTTTGGAGTGGGGGGGTGGAGCATTACCGCCTGGAAGTGGCGAACTGGTGTGCAACGCCTCTGGTTGTGACACCAGCTCGATATTTGGTTGCCGCCCGACCCGTAGAGCATCCTGTTGGGAATGGCTGTGGAAGCAGGCGTTCCAAGCTGTAGAGGCCGTAGTCAGGTAAGTAATGCCAACTTCAGGTAAGTGTGATTGTTTTTTGGGGTATTTCTTTGCGATTTATGTTGTGGTGATGTGAGTTATGTATTGGGAATGTTTTGGTGGTATTTTTTTCCCCCCCAGCCCTCTCTCAGTACGCTCCGAGGCCGGTTGTTTAGCTTGGGATTTTCACTTGCCCAGCTGGACTAGCACCCTAAAAGAGGTGTGCAATGCCTCCCTTAGCGCCCCTCTCCAAACTCCGGGCTCAGCTGATGAATTTTGCTGACTGAGGCACAAACTGTTCCTGGGTGCAAACTTTACCGCTCTGGCATCATTACCGCCCCGAAATGACCAGAACCGAAAATCTAGCCCCCAGGACTTTTGATCGCCGCCACAAACTCCATTCCCTGACCACCATTTCCATCCCTGGCAACTATCTGTAGCTGAGCCAGACCGTTCGCTTTGCGACCTTGGTGTTGTGCTTGACCCCGAGATGAGCTTCCGACCATGTGGCCGCTCCATCACCAAGACTGCCTACTTTCACCTCTGTAACATCGCCCGACTCCATCCCAGCCTTACATCATCTGCTTCTGATCCATGCTTTTGTTACCTCTAGACTTGTTCGTATCTTAACTCGCATCAAGTCTTGTTCATCCATCTCTCCAGTGCTCGCTGACCGACATTGGCTCCCAGTCTGACAAAACCTCAGTTTAAAAATTCTCATCCTTGTTTTCAAATCCCTCCATGGCCTCGCTCCTCCCTATCTCCGTAACCTCCTCCAGCCCTAAAACTCTTCGAGATCTCTGCGCTTCTTCAATTCTGGCCTCTTGCGCATCCCTGATTTTAAACGCTCCATCATTGGCGGCCGTGCTTTCAGCTGCTTTGGCCCTAAACTCTGGAATTCTCTTCCTAAACCTCTCTGCCTCTCTACCTCTCTCTCCTCCTTTAATATGCTCCTTAAAATCTAGCTCTTTGACCAAGATTTGGCCACCTGTCCTGATATATCCTTCTGTGGCTCGATGCCAAAAATGTTTTCATTCATAATGCCTTGAGATGTTTTGTTACATTAAAGACGCTGTATAAATGCAAGTTGTTTTTGTTGTAATATCAAATCATAGAAATAAACTGGTACAAAGCCATAAGCATTTAAAATTATTGATTTGAAAGAGAGTAAAACAGTGACAATGAGGCCAATATCAATCAAAGAAAGGAAAAAATGTTTATTGTTATACTTTAAAAAATATGGGGAGATGATGGGCATTCCAATCAGTATAGATGTTTAATTGAGACAACTTTTAACTTGTGTTCCTTATTGTAGATGGCACATAACAAACAAACAGAACAGTGGTACTGATTCAGGACTTGCCCATTTTATATCCTTTTCTATCACAAGTAAGAGAGCAGTTCTCTTTACTGTTCCTCGTTTCCAGGGCGAAATGGACCAAGATATCCAGTAGATGGGCTAACATTGAAGATAAGTGAATCAAATGATAAAGGCAAATCAAATATTTATCTTAATGAGAAAAATGAGGAAGTGAGAAAGTGAGAAAGAGGATTGCAGAAACATTACAAAGTAGGCCTTAAATGCTCCAAAGCTCCATGGTCAAGGCTATTCACATTCTAGTACGTGGTCTATGTGATCTCCTGGACTGGTACCGATCGCCTGACAGGCTCGGACTCAGAGAGGAGTTTTCCACAGTATTTTCCCGTTTATTGGCCCTGGGTTTTTTTTCTCTGTTTATTTTGTGCCTCTCCTAGGAGATTACGTGGCTGTGGGGGCGGGGGAGGGAGAGGTTGGGTTGGGTGGGGGAGAGAAGAAGTCATGATGGTCTGGTCATGATGGTGTGAGGGAGACTTGATGGACCAGCTGCCGTTTTCCTGCCCGTTAATTTTGGGTGTCCGTACACTTGTTAACAATAGGCAGGCTCAACCCCAGATTAAGTAGGTAAAGATGTGGTTGAGTTTGTACATTAAATGTAAATTACTCTCAATTTACCTACAGAGGTGCACCAGTTCTAGGTAAATACATGAGAAATGGCTTGGGCCTTTGGGATTCAATGATGCGCAGCAGGTTATGGTACAAAAAGGTCCAATAATAATCTACTTCTCCAGTACTAAGTTCTGATGCATCACCTTCACTCACGTTATTCAGATATGAGGCTGCCTCGGTTGTGCGCCTAGTGCTATGATTTACAAACACAAGGATGTCTCATTAAAAACTCACTCTTTAGTAACAAATAAAGCCGCAGTTGCCAAGGACAGTTTCCTCAGAGCAACGTCTGCCATCCTGTCCACTCTACCATCCCATAATGAATGTAGGCAGCACAACAGCCCTAGTTGTAACATTGCATTAAATATTCAGTGCTATGCACATTGAAAGATGTGAACAATGGAGGTCTGTGCCCTCTATTGATGTTTTAATCCACCCTCTTTAAAAGGGTGCCAACAGTCCAGAATAGTGTCTGCTAGTGTGTGTGTGTGTGTGTGTGTTTTGTGCATTTAAATATGTAAGTTCCAATTGTATACATAGATATATTTTTATACATTTGTGTGGAATCGGGGCAAATTATAGTGATAGATATGGCATTAGAGAGAAACAAAACTGGAATTAAAACCAACATTGTGTGGACACAGAGTGTGAATGTGTGAGTGTCAGACAGAGAATGACAGAATGAGACAGACATCTACAATACAGAGAATCGGTAATTATAGTCTTCTCTAGCTGAATGGCACCATTTGAAAAGCCAGTCAGCCCTAGTCAACAAGAGTCAGATCTACAAACTGTTTTACCAGATTTCAATTCATGTTCTCTAAGTGTCTGAGTCCGAACCGGAGATGAGGACATTCATTGGGAATTTATGCACTCTCTTTTATTAGTTACAATGCAGCTGTCAACTCGGCCCGTATTGTGGATGAGCATAGATCAGAGCCGGAAATCTCGATGAACTTGAGCAGTGTCTGTGGGAATAATTTGGACCCAAATCAAACTTCCTTGCGTGTGCTCAAATTAAAAATGATGCTGCTCACATTTCTAGGCATAAACTCACATTTCTCTTTGAAATGCATGTCAAAAATATGACACATGTAATGTTTGTGCTTCAGAAGCATTGTACAGCAATAATTCCTCCAGCTGTATTGTCATTTTAAGTTGAGCGATCCCATAATAAATAGCAAAGGGCTTTCCGAAAACAAGTTCATTTTCAGGAATAGTTACGAATTATTTCTTGAATTCATCTCATTTTAACTTACTAAGTATTGTTGGGAAATTACACTCCTTAGTGGCTAACAGAAACCATTCGGCCTGTTGCCCAGTTAGCAAGCATGGATATCAATGCACTTAGAGGGCTTGACAGAGTCGATGCTGAGAGGTTGTTTCCTCTGGCTCGAGAGTCTAGAACTAGGGGGACAGAGGCTCAAGATAAGGGGTCGGCCATTTAGGACTGAGATAAGGAGCAATTTCTTCACTCAAGGGTTGTGAATTTTTGGAATTCTCTTCTCCAGAGGGCTGTGGATGCTGAAATGCTGAGTATATTCAAGACTGAGATCGATAGATTTTTGGATACTAATGGAATCAAGGGACATGGGGATAGGGTGGGAAAGTGGAGTTGAGGTAGAAGATCAACCATGATCTTCTTGAGTGGCAGAGCAGGCTCAAGGGGCAGAATGGCCTACTCCTGCTGCTATTTCTTATGTTCTAGTTTTTAGCATAAGTAGAAGCATTCTGAGTTGAACTTCTGAATGAGGGTGCAGGCCTTTAGATTTATTAGAAAAGCTAGTGAACATCCTCCATGTCAGCAGTAGACTGAGGTTCCCAGTCAACAGACTTTACAACTAAAACTCATCATCATAGGCAGTCCTTCGAAATCGAGGAAGACTTGCTTTCATGATCGCACTCTGGATTCTGATAAGAATATTCAGGACTTCTGGGTGAATTACAAGCCAAATGCAAGTATCAGTGGCAACAAGTATTCAGATAAGCAGCTAACCAGGCAACAAACATGGTTTACCAGGACGCTTTGTGCTGTCAATCTAGTAAAGGGGTATGGTAGCATAGTGGTTATGTTGGTGAACTAATAATCCAGAGCGCTTTGCTAATGATATGTGAGTTCAATGGCAGCTGGGGAATTTAAATTCAGTTAATTTTGTTTGGAAAACTAGAATATTTTTTAAATGGTGAGAAACTTTTAAAAGTTGGTGTTCGGAGGGATTTGGGAGTCCTCGTTCAAGAAACACAGAAGGCTAGCATGCATATACAGCAAGCAATAAGGAAGGCAAATGGCATGTTGACCTTTATTGTAAGGGGATTGGAGTATAAGTGTAAGGGAGGCTGAAATTGCTCCTTTTTTTAAGGCCCATTGGGGCGGTAAGGCCTTCCCGACTGGGGGCAGGCGGTGGGGCCGACCAGTCTATAATTGCCCCTGAGCCGGGGGCGACGGAGAACGGGTTCCACTGCACCCTGTGTTTCTGCCTCACCTGGTGCTCCGACCTCCTGTCGGCTGCGTGGCAGACCCTTACCACCCGGCGGTGACACCTTTTCTGCCCTGTGGGGGAAATTGCCCTGTGGGAGCGAGGCCACCGCCGGTCGGTGCCACTGACAGTTTCGCGAGGCGGAAGCTGCCGGTGGCTGGCCGGTGCATCTGCCCTTAAAGGGGATGGCGCACCGCCGCGGCTGTCATTTTGTTTTAACTGTCGGTCGACCCTTTGAGACGGCCTGACAAAGGCAGCCGCTGGCCCGGCCGAACCCCTTCCTGGTGGCCCAGTGGGCGCACCGGAGGCCTCACTAGACCTCGCAGCGTCCATCCTCTTTAAGTCGGGCTGATGTGCTCAGCACAGTGCTAAATGACACCGCCCACATTCTGCCTCGCTCACAACACTGTTCCGTCCTACTCCCGCCTCCCATAGTGCCCGAGAGCATTGGGAGGCGTCCGAGAAAACAAAGTCACCAATATCTCTCCATTCTCCACCCTATCGTACAGGCGCTACATTTTCATCGAATTCAAATTATCCACCCAAACAGGGAATAGGGCAAGCTCCAGCCCAGTAAATCATGCTACAATTGTACAGGGCCTTGGTGAGACCACACCTGGAGTACTGCACACAGTTTTGGTCTCCTTATCTAAGGAAGGATATACTTGCCTTGGAGGGCATGCAACAAAGGTTCACTAGATTGATTCCTGGGATGAGAGATTGTGTTGAATGGTTCTATACTCATAAGAACATAAGAATTAGGAGCAGGAGTAGGCCATTAGGCCCTTCGAGCCTGCTCCACCATTCAATAAGTTCATGGTTGATCTTCTACCTCAACTCCACTTTCCTGCACTGTCCCCATATCCCTTAATTAACTTAATATCTAGCGACCTCTCTCTTGACTCAAAGACTGAGCCTCCACAGCTCTCTGGGGTTAGAGAATTCCAAAGGTTCACCACCCTCTGAGTGAAGAAGTTTCTCCTCATCTAAGTCCTAAATGGCCGACCCCTTATTCTGAGACTGTGACCCCTAGTTCTAGACTTCCTGCTAGAAGAAACAACATCCCTGCATCTACCCTGCAATCAAGCCTTGTAAGAATTTTGTATGTTTCAATGAGATCACCTCTCATTCTTCTAAACTCGAGAGAATATAGGCATATTCTATTTAATCTCTCCTCATAGGACAATCCCCCCATCCCAGGAAACAGTCTGCTGAACCTTCGTTGCACTCCATCTACGGCAAGTATATCCTTCCTTAGGTAAGGAGACCAAAACTGTACACAATACTCCTGGTGCGGTCTTACCAGGGCCCTATATAATTGCAATTAGATGTCTTTACTCTTATACTCAAAACTTATACTTATAGTCTCTGGAGTTTAGAAGAATCTCATTGAAGCATACTGAAGGGGATTGACAGAGTAATTGCTGAGAGGTTGTTTCCCCTGGCTGGAGTGTTTAGAACTAGGGGGCACAGACTCAGGATAAGAAGTAAGCCATTTATGACCGAGATGAGGAGGAATTTCTTCACACAGGATTGTGAATCTTTGGAATTCTCTGCTCCAGAGGGCTGTGAATGCTGAGTCGTTGAGTTTATTCAAGGCTGAGATAGATAGATTTTTGGACTCTAGGGGAATCAAGGGATATGGAAATCGGGCGGGAAAGTGGAGTTGAAAGGAAAGAAAGATTTGGATTTATATAGCGCCTTTCATGACCATCGGAAGTCTCAAAGCGCTTCACAGCCAATGAAATACTTTGGGAGTGTAGTCACTGCTGTAACTGAGGAAAAGCAGTAGCCAATTTGCACACATCAAAGCTCCAACAAACAGCAATGTGATAATGACCAGATAATCTGTTGTTTTGTTATGTTGATTGAGAGATATATATTGGCTAAAACACTGGGGATAACTCCCTTGCTCTTCTTTGAAGTAGTGTCACGCGATCTTTTACATCTGGCAGAGAGAGCCGATTTAACGTCTCATCCGAAAGACGGCACCTCCGACAGTACAGTGCTCCCTCCCTCAGTACTGCACTGGAGTTTCAGCATAGATTTTTTGTACTCAACTCCCTGGAGTGGGACCTGAACCCACAACCTCTGACTTAGAGGCGAGAGTGCTACCCACTGAACCACAGCTGACACTTGAGGTTGATGATCAGCCATGATTTTTTATTGAATGGCGGAGCAGGCTTGTATGGCCTCCTCCTGCTCCTATTTCTAATTTTCTTATGTTCTTAATTAAATAAATCTGGAATAAAAAGCTAGTATCAGTAATGGTGACCATGAAACTACTGGATTGTTGTAGAAAACCCATCTGGTTTGTGTGGATGATCAGTGTGTGTGGGAGTGTGTGTGTGTGGGGAGATTTTGCATGCATGGAGATTGTGCATGTGGGGAGTGTGCATGAGGACTCCAAAGCTGATATGTGTCCAATAAGTATCTGCTGCATGTCAAATTCTGTTTGATAATCACTGCTGTGAAGTGCCTTAGGACATTTTACTACATTAAAGGCGCTATATAAATACTAATTATTTATTGGCCCTCATGAACATCACCACTGGATCCAATCTAACTGAGGAACTCACTAAACAGTAACCAGAAGACCTCCAGCTCCAAAGATTAATGGCAGTACTAGGGTGGGCTGGACAACATGGATCATTTTCCATACCTCGGGAACCTATTATCAGCAAGGCCCGACATCGACGACAAGGTCCGACACCGTCTTCAGTGTGCCAGCACAGCCTTCGGTCACCTGAGGAAGAGAATGTTTGAAGACCAGGACCTCAAGTCTGGCACCAAGCTTATGGTCTATAGGGTAGTCGTGATACCCGCCCTACTATATTGCTCAGAGACGTGGACCATATACAGCGCTGGAGAAGTACCACTAGCTCTGCCTCTGCAAGATCCTGCAAATCCACTGGGAAGATAGATGCACCAACGTCAGTGTTCTCAATTAGGCTAACATCCTCAGCATCGAAACACTGACTACACTTGACCAGCTCCGTTGGGCGGGCCGCACCATCTGCATGCCTGGCACGAGACTCCCAAAGCAAGCGCTCTACTTGGAACTCCTACACGGCAAACCCCAGGTGGTTAGAGGAGACGTTTCAAGGACACCCTCAAAGCCTCCTTGATAAAGTGTAACATCCCCACCAGTACCTGGTAATCCCTGCCCCAAGACCACCCTAAGTGGCGGAAGAGCACCCGGGAGGGTGCTGAACACCTTGAGTCTCGTTGCCGAGAGCATGCAGAAATCAAGCGCAGACAGCGGAAGGAGCTTGCGGCAAACCAGACTCCCCACCCACCTTTTCCTTCAATGACTGTCTGACCCACCTGTGACAGAGACTATAATTCCCGTATTGGACTGTTCAGTCACCTCAGAATTCACTTTTAGAGTGGAAGCAAGTCTTCCTCGATCTCGAGGGACTGCCTATGATGATGGGGTGGGAGTTTGTGGGCGGGCGCTTTCCTTCTCAGGTCTTCCATTGCCTTTCTGCCTGTCCCTCTCAGTTCCTTGTGCTCTGTGGAGACTGGGTGCTAGGCTTGAGACCTGTTTCTCCTGGATCCGCTTCCCGATGTATTCCCACCCAGTACTAGGGGAGGAAAGTGAAGCGGGGAGCACAACGATGCCACTCCTGTCTCATTGAAATCTGACTTGAATGCTTCCACCTGCTCCAGATGAAAGCTCTTTACCCCTAACCTCCCACCACTCTGGGGGACAAAGCGCCAGAAATTCCCAGGCAGCGTAAAGGGGGAAGAAATCCACCATCATGGATCTTCATTCCTTTCTCCTCTGTTTTACACATGGGAAAGTAACATTGTAAAGCAGAGGAAAGTTCAGCCAAATACACAATAAGAGGCACCAGTCTATGCCTTTCAATCAAAATATGCACAGGGAAGCTACCATGTTTCATACACGTTCTCATGGGGTACATCAAACTCTCTAACGTGGGATCCATTTCACTACCAAAAGCCTTAGGCCAATAACCCATTACAGGAGATATTGCAGTCTCTATGGCTGGCAATGCAGGTGTGATACATGCACTGGGGGACCAGAAAACCTGCCTGACGTCCATATATATGGATCTGCTTCACTTTACTACCAACCACAGTTATCCAGCAGACTTTTCAGACCAGGTCTCGCTGAAAAGGACTTCGTTTAACTATTAGAATAGATTTAAATGAAACCTGTGTGTATTTTTCATCCACTTAAAATTGGACTGGACTGGGCATTCCCTTCATCCATCTGAGGTGGATCCAAGAGAAGTCCCGTCACCATTAGAACTCGTGAAGGGTCCAAGGCTTTTTAAATGTTTTTGTTATTTTGTCCATTATTAGTTCTTCCTTCTGTTAGTATCTTATAGAGACTGCGGCATTCACATCTTTGGCTCATGCCTTGATGAATCCACAGAAAAAATGTGTAATAGAGAGTAACAAACTTACCATACCCTTCTTCCTTATACCAACAAGTTTCTTCTTCATTTTCAGACAGTGCAATGGGCCAGGGGGGCGTATGGAGTTGGTCAGTGACATCCTTTGTTGCACCATGCTTTTACTGGGGGAGGTGGAGGCCCGATATCCAGGTCCAGCTGCCCAGTCGCCGCAGGAGGCCCAGCCGGGAGACCCAGGTCACGCCGAGTCACCGCAGGACATCCAGCCAGGAGGCCCAGCTTCGAGTCGTCCAGTCGCTTCAGGAGGTCCAGCCAGGAGGCCCAAGTCGCGTTGAGTGGTGTGGCGGGAGGCCTGAGGTAGGCTCGAACTTTTGAGATTCGCGGGGTTAGGATTAGGGTGAGGATTTAAGTCTTTAAGACCCCCCTATTAGAGTCTATTAGGGCTAGGGCTGGGGCTTGGGGAAGTTTAGACAGTGGGAGAGGGGAGGATTGAGGGTGGAAGTTGCCGAGGGTGGAAGTTGTTTAGCAGGGGAGCTCCCAAGGGAGCTGCTACCCCGACGGCCCATCTGGACCTCTCCTTCCCCACTGATGGCCTGGCCTCCTCTCCTCCTCCAGCATATGGTGAGTACAATGGCTGTGACCCCCCTGTGTCCCCATTCTGAACCCCAGTGCACCACTGGCCCTCCCCCCCATTGCCTGCCCCCAACCAAGCCTTGGACCACCTACCATCAAGGGTGCCCAGCACCGAGCCTGCGGCCAACAACTCGCTGCAGGCAAATAGGCCCATATAGCAGCGCCTGGTCTCCAGTCATCCTGGACCCCCTTGCCACTGGACCAAGACCATGCTCAGCTAAGCCCATGTGATTGCCGGTGTGCAACGATCACCCCACGTTAAAAGAAGTCATGTACAGGCATCTTCCACTCCTCTAATATGAAGTTCGGGACCTGGAACATCAGGACCCTCATGGACAACCCCAACAGCGCCGCCATAGTTGCCCGGGAACTTAGATGCTTTGATATCGACATCGCAGCCCTAAGAGAGACCTGGCGGGTAGGGGAAGGCCAGCTCAAGGAACAAGGTGGAGGTTACACCTTCTTCTGGAAAGGGAAACCAGAGGCAGAACGCCGCCTCCACGGAGTCGGCTTCGCCATCAAAAACGAGCTGGTCGACCGCCTCAAAGACTCCCCCTGTGGGGCTAACGAATGCCTCATGACGTTTTGACTCACCCTATCCGGGAACCAGTAGCCACAGTCATCAGTGCTTACGCCCCAACACTCGATGCAACAGATGAGGCCAAAGAGGGTTTTTACTCCAACCTCGAAAAATCCCTGACCTGCGTCCCCGCGGGCAACAAACTGATCCTCCTCGGCGATTTCAACGCCAGGGGCCGGCAGGGACACAGCCCTCTGGGGAGGCGTGATTGGCAGAGAGTGGATAGGAAAAGCTAACTCCAGCAATATCCTACTCCTGACAAAATATCTAGAGCATGAACTTGTCATCACCAACATCTTGTTCCGCCAGAGAGATAAATACAAGGCATCGTGGCAACACCCTCACTCAAAACACTGGCACCTGTTCGACTATGTCATCGTCCAAGCCAGGGATCGCAAGGATGTGCGCATCACCCGTGCCATGACAGGAGCTGACGATTGCTGGACGGACCACCGCCTAATCCGATCCATCATTGATATCAACATAGCCCCAAAGCAAAGGGGGCAGCAGAAGCAGTGTCGTAAAAAAGTCAATGCCGAGGCACTTAAGGACCCAGCTAAGAGAGCCCTTTACAGTCAGCACTTCACAGCTAACCTGGTGTGCCTTGATGACCCCGAGACGCAGAATGTCCACAGTGCTTGGTCTGCACTCCAGGCCTCCATAACCAGTGCCTGTAAAGAGACGCTCGGTCACTCAACCAGGAAACACCAGGACTGGTTTGATGAGAATGATCAGGAGATTCAAGAACTAATAGATTGCAAGCGCAGGGCATTTCTGAGCCTTAAACAGCAACCCAACTCAGAAGCAGTAAAGCAGCATTACAGACGGCTAAAGGCTAAGGTCCAACAAAACAAATGGGATCTAAAGAACAGGTGGTGGATGGAGAAAGCACAGGAAATACAGCAGCTGGCTGACAGCCATGGTGTGCAAGGATTCTTCACCACAGTTAAGGCCACATACGAACCAAACTCCCAAGGACCCACCCCACTCCTGGCCAAGAATGGGGAAACACTCATCAAGGACACCGAGACAGTCAGGGCCCACTGGAAGGAGCACTTCGAAGATCTCCTCAATCGAGAGTCTGCCTTTGACTTCAGTGGTCTCGACTCCATACTGCAGCATGTGACCCGACACCACTTCAGTGAGACCCCAACACTACATGAGGTAGAAAAAGCCATGAGACAGCTAAAAAACAACAAGGCTACGGGAGCTGATGGAATCCCTGCTGAGGCACTGAAGTATAATGGAGAGGCACTACTGGCGCGAATACACGACCTCGGGGAAATTAGGGATAGTGTTAAATCCAAGGAAGAGGCATATAAATTGGCCAGAAAAAGCAGGAAACCTGAGGACTGGGAGAAATTTAGAATTCAGCAGAGGAGGACAAAGGGTTTAATTAGGAGATGGAAAATAGAGTATGAGAGGAAGCTTGCTGGGAACATAAAAACAGACTGCAAAAGCTTCTATAGATATGTGAAGAGAAAAAGATTAGTGAAGACAAACGTAGGTCACTTGCAGTCAGATTCAGGTGAATTTATAATGAGGAACAAAGAAATGGCGGATCAGTTAAACAAACACTTTGGTTCTGTCTTCACGAAGGAAGACACAAATAACCTTCCGGAAATACTAGGGGACCGAGGGTCTAGTGAGAAGGAGGAACTGAAAGAAATCCTTATTAGGCGGAAAATTGTGTTTGGGAAATTGATGGGATTGAAGGCCGATAAATCCCCGGGGCCTGATAGTCTGCATCCCAGAGTACTTAAGGAAGTGGCCCCAGAAATAGTGGATGCATTGGTGATCATTTTCCAACAGTCTATCGACTCTGGATCAGTTCCTATGGACTGGAGGGTAGCTAATGTAACACCACTTTTTAAGAAAGGAGGAAGAGAGAAAACAGGTAATTATAGTTAGCCTGACATTAGTGGTGGGGAAAATGTTGGAATCAATTATTAAAAATGAAATAGCAGCGCATTTGGAAAGCAGTGACAGGATCGATCCAAGTCAGCATGGATTTATGAAAGGGAAATCATGCTTGACAAATCTTCTAGAATTTTTTGAGAATGTAACTGGTAGAGTGGACAAGGGAGAACCAGTGGATGTGGTGTATTTGAACCTTCAAAAGGCTTTTGACAAGGTCCCACACAAGAGATTGGTGTGCAAAATTGGACGTAATGTACTGACGTGGATAGAGAACTGGTTGACAGACAGGAAGCAGAGAGTCGGGATAAACGGGTCCTTTTCAGAATGGCAGGCAGTGACTAGTGGGGTGCCGCAGGGCTCAGTGCTGGGACTCCAGATATTTACAATATACATTAATGATTTAGATGAAGGAATTGAGTGTAATGTCTCCAAGTTTGCAGATGACACTAAGCTGGGTTGCAGTGTGAGCTGTGAGTAGGATGCTAAGAGGCTGTAGGGTGACTTGGACAGGTTAGGTGAGTGGCAAATGCATGGCAGATGCAGTATATTGTGGATAAATGTGTGGTTATCCACTTTGGTGGCAAAAACACGAAGGCAGAATATTATCTGAATGGCGACAGATTAGGAAAAGGGGAGGTACAACGAGACCTGGGTGTCATGGTATATCAGTCATTGAAAGTTGGCATGCAGGTACAGCAGGCGGTGAAGAAGGCAAATGGTATGTTGGCCCTCATAGCTAGGGGATTTGAGTATTGGAGCAGGGAGGTCTTACTGCAGTTGTACAGGGCCTTAGTGAGGCCTCACCTGGAATCTTGTGTTCAGTTTTGGTCTCCTAGTCTGAGGAAGGACGTTCTTGCTATTGAGGGAGTGCAGCAAAGGTTCACCAGACTGATTCCAGGGATGGCTGGGCTGTCATATGAGGAGAGAATGGATCAACTGGGCCTTTATTCACTGGAGTTTAGAAGGATGAGAAGGGATCTCATAGAAACATATAAGATTCTGACGGGACGGGACAGGTTAGATGCGGGAAGAATGGTCCTGATGTTGGGGAAGTCCAGAACCAGGGGACATAGTCTTAGGATAAGGGGTAGGCCATTTAGGACTGAGATGAGGAGAAACTTCTTCACTCAGAGAGTTGTTAACCGATGGAATTCCCTGCCACAGAGAGTTGTTGATGCCAGTTCACTGGATATATTCAAGAGGGAGTTAGATATGGCTCTTATGGTTAAGGGGATCAAGGGGTATGGAGAGAAAGCAGGAAAGGGGTACTGAAGGAATGATCAGCCATGATCTTATTGAATGGCGGTGCAGGCTCGAAGGGCCGAATGGCCTACTCCTGCACCTATTTTTCTATGTTTCTATGTTTCTAAGTACTTCAGGGAATCTAATACGGCCAGAGTGATCTCCTGGACTAGTTTTGATCGCCTGGATGGCTTGGAGAGGATTGTTTTTCCCAATTGGCCTGGGTTTTTATCTGTTTTTTTGCCTCTTCCAGGAGATCGCATGGGGTGGAGTGTAAAATGTTGCGATACATGGGGTATCGCAGTTTTGTGGGGAGGACTGGTTGGGCTGGATGCTCTTTACCTGTCCGCCATTGTTCATAAGTTTACATGTAACCTTCAGGGCTGCTGACCGAGGGCTGTGTGGCTCTTTGTCAGCCAACACGGACACGATGGGCCGAAATGGCCTCCTTCTGTGCTGTAAATTTCTATGTTTCTATGTTTCTATGTTTTCAGATGTTTCTGGGACATATCCCAGAATAAATAACTTGGCCTCGAATTTGCACAGGGTCTAACAGCAGACTCCCAGCAGAAGGCAGTTCAGTGTATGGCATAAAGTCCGCTAATTAAGCCGGCTCCAGGATACACTACGTGTCGACCTCAGTGCTCGGTTTCTGGGAGTCCCATTAGGGGTGGAACCTCCGTTAACCCAACATGTAGCCCTGACGTCATGGGGGAATGGCTAGACGGAAAGAATTTCCAGACGAGGAGGTTTCTTGGTCGCAGCCTGGCAGGAGATTGCTTGCTGGTGTGTCCAGATGAATGAAGTATGCCATTTGCTGGAGTGGTTGAAGTGTGGCCCACATGTGGGTTGAGGCCCCAGGTTTTGGCCACACCCTAAAAATAAAATGTTTTAACAGTTGAATCCACCTTTTTACAAAGTGAACTAATTTGCCAGTAATAGAAATCTTTTTTGCTGGTCTTCCCAACACTATCCCTCCCCTCCACCTCCTGGAGCGGCTTGGCTGTGCCACGTTTTCCAGCCAGGCACCCACAGTGGTCCAGTCACACGCCATTGAGATGCCACTCGGGGAAAGATTAGCCGATTAAAAGTCAATTAAGCATAAATTTTACTAAAGATAATGGGCCAGACTTTCCACAAAGGCCCTCAACGCCCGATTGCCCACTGAGAAGGATCGCTAACGCTTGGCGAGAAAAGCGGACGAGAATTTCCATTTTGAGGGTAAAGGTAAGTAGAATTGATAGCCCGGCGAAAAAAATCGGCATTGCACACTCATTCTCGGTGGTTTTCTCGGTGGCTAAGTGCAAAGTTAGCCAAATGGGTGGACGTTACCGGAATGGACGGTAAGTACAAAAATTTAGGCTGAGGCTGCGGTTGGGCCTACAGAGGGGGGAAAACATAAAGAAAAAATTATCATTAAAAAAACACATACAAAGCATTCCCAAGACAGTTTTAACCCTAATCGCCATGGTAAAATTTTTTAAAAATTAAATAACCTTTAACTTACCTTTCTTTGCAGGGTCCCCCCTTACCGCCCTGTAACAGCTGCTTTTACAGGGCGGGCGGGTCTCTCGGCGATCTGGACGCCGGCGGTTGAGCCCAAACTTACGCCCTGCCCTGGTGGTTATTCTCAGCGTTGCACGTGGGCGGTTTGGTCCCGCCGAGCGACTTCAGAACTGGGCAATACCAAGGAAAAAACTTACGTGCAAACTCTTGCCGGGCGAAAAACCAGCTGTAACGCCGAGAAAATCACCGACAATGAAGCCGAAAGTCTGGCCCCATGAATAAACAAAATATTTGCACTGATTAATATGTATAATCTTGGTTTTAAATATTAATGACCCTTGATTTTGACATTTTAGCAGGAGAAGGAAAAGCTCAGATAGATGGGGGGAGGCACCAATTAAGAACTCAATAAGAGAAGCAAGAAAATAGCAATGTTAGCAGATTGAGAACAGGCATCGTGACAAGGACATGAGGACCAGCAGTGTGACTTGTGGCCAATCCATAAAATGCAATAAAAAAGCTGAATATGCTTGTGCCTCAACCAAACACAATTCTCATAATGTATAATTCCCATTTACCATCGTAGTTCTTCCCATTTTATGGAGGTCCTAAAACAAGCTTAACACATCAAACTTGGGATCCACTCACCATATTTTAAGAAAGAAAGACTTGCATTTCTATAGTGCCTTTCACAACCTCTGGACGTCCCAAAGTGCTTTACAGCCAATTAAGTATTTTTGAAGTGCAATTGTAATATAGGAAATGCAGCAGCCAATTTGTGTACAATAATCTCTCACAAGCAGCAATATGATAATGAAAAAATAATCTGCTCTTGTTATGTTGGTTGAGGGATAAATATTCGAAGTAACTATTTGTACTGCACTTTTCTTTGACAGACAGACATCTATCCAGCCCTGACTGCCCCCTGACCGTACTGCACTTTTTTGACCGACGGGTGACAAGCCCCACCCTTGTCAAGCTCCGCCCCCCACCAAACCAAATCATTCCCTCCACATGATGCCGAGAAGCAGGACCTGAGGCTCCAAGACTCCGCTGATTCCCTCGCAGGACTCGTTCCCTCGCTAGGCCCCGACTCGTTCCCTCGCTCGACCCCAACTCGCTCCCTCGCTCGACCCCAACTCGCTCCCTCGCCGACTCGCAGGACTCGCTCACTCGCTAGGCCCCGACCCACTCCCTCACTGACTCGCAGGACGCGCTCCCTCGCTAGGCCCTGACTTGCTCCCTCGCCAACTCGCAGGACTCGATCCCTCGCTCGGCCCCGACTCGCTCCCTCGCTAGGCCCCGACTCGCTCCCTCGCCAACTTGCAGGACTCGCCCTCTCGCTTGGCCCCGCCTAGCTCCCTCGCCGACTCACAGGTCTAGATTCTTCGCTCGGCCCCGACTCGCTCCCTCGCTCGGCATCGACTCGGTCCCTCACTAGGCACCGACTCGCTCCCTCGCTAGGCCCCGACCCGCTCCCTCCCTCGGCCCTGACTCACTCCCTCGCCCGGCCCCGACTCAGTTCCTGACTAGGCCCCGACTCGCTCCCTCGCTAGGCACCGACTCGGTTCCTGACTAGGCCCCGACTCGCTCCCTCCCTCGGCCCTGACTCACTCCCTCGCCCGGCCCCGACTCGGTTCCTGACTAGGCCCCGACTCGCTCCCTCGCTAGGCACCGACTCAGTTCCTGACTAGGCCCGACTCGCTCCCTCCCTCGGCCCTGACTCGCTCCCTCGCTAGGCACCAACTCGGTTCCTGACTAGGCCCCGACTTGCTCCCTCCCTCGGCCCTGACTTGCTCCCTCGCCCGGCTCCGATTCGGTTCCTCGCTAGGCCCCGACTCGCTCCCTCGCCTGGCCCCAACTTGCTCGCTCGCTCGGCCCCGACTCATTCCCTCGCTAGGCCCCGACTCGCTCCCTCGCCTGGCCCCAACTTGCTCGCTCGCTCGGCCCCGACTCATTCCCTCGCTAGGCCTTGACTTGCTCCCGCCCTCGTCCCCGACTCGTTCCCTCTCTCGGCCCAGACTCATTCCCTCTCTCACCCCGACTCGCTCCCTCGCCGACTCGCAGGACTCGTTCCCTCGCTAGGCCTTGACTCGTTCCCTCGCCCGGCCCCGACTCATTCCCTCTCTTGGCCCCGACTCGCTCCCTCGCCGACTCGCAGGACTTGTTCCCTCGCTAGGCCCCGACTCGCTCCCTCGCTAGGCTGCAACTCGCTCCTTCCCTTGGCCCCGACTCGCTCCCTCCCTTGGCCCTGACTCGCTCACTCCCTCAGCCCCGACTCATTGCCTCACTAGGTCTTGACTCACTCCTTCGCTCAGCCCCGACTCGCTCCCTCACTCGGCCCCGACTCACTCCCTCGTTCAGCCCCGACACGCTCCCTCCCTCGGCCCCGACTTGCTCCCTCCCTAAGCCCCGACTCGCTCCCTCCCTCAGCTCCGACTCGCTCCCTTGCTAAGCCCCGACTCACTCCCTCGCTCAGCCCTGACTCACTCCCTCGCTCGGCCCCGACTCGCACCCCCGCCGACTCACAGGACTCTCTCCCTTGGGCGTGGGCCTGAGAGCAGCCAGCGGTCCTGGGACTGAGAGCGAGAGAGGCTGGGGGTGAGAGGTTGGTGGAGAGAGAGAGGCACGGGGGGTGGGGGGATCAGAGGGGAGAGAGGGAATTCAGGGAAGATGGATCATGTAGCAGTGGATGATATCCAGAAGTATCGACACTGACCCTATTCACTTCATACTCAATAAACCTGTTAGCAATCCATACACAATGCCCTATCTATGGTGGGGGGAGGGTGGCGGGGCGGGTGCGGGGGGGGTTGGGGGGAGGATGCACTTGCTCTGGTGTAAGGCTCTTCGGCTGTGGGAGGGATATACTGGGACTGGGGTAAGGCACTTCAGCTGGGGCAGGCATGCACTTGCGCTGGGGTACGGGACTTTGGCTGGGGGAGGGATGTACTTGGACTGGGGTAAGGCACTTTGGCTGGCCTTTGGTCTCTTCTGGGGAGCTCTGTCCCGTGTCACTTCAGGGAGTTACAATTTGCTAAATCAGTGAGACCTTGAGATGTGCAGTTCCAGTGACACATTCCTGTGAAACATCAGGGTGTGGCTTATTCTCCAAGGGGACCAAACATTTTGACAGTACAAGGAGACCAGGGAGAACTCCCCTGCTCTTCTTCAAAATAGTGGCCTGGGATCTTTTACATCCAGTTGAGAGAGCAGACAGGGCCTCGGTTTAATGTCTCATCTGAAAGAAGACAGCTCTGACAGTGCAGCACTTCCTCAGTACTGCACAGAAGCATCAGCCTAGATTTAGTGCTCAAGTCTCTGGAGTGGGCGCAGAATCCACAAACGACTGACAGAGACAAGGGTGCTGCCAACTGAGCCACGGCTAATACTCACCAGGAATTAATTAAAGTAAAACCATGCAAGTGACAAACTTCCACTCTGGTGTTATGAATTTCTGCGGAAAATAGTAATTTTAGTCATTCTGGTTTGAGTGCGGCTTTGGAGGCTGCCAGATGGCCAATATCAGATGCAGTCATTTAGTGCAATAAAACGGCAATCTATAATAAGGTTTGATTCATAAAGATGCACCGTTTGCTGCTACTATGGGATGCATGCTTCAGCCAAATGTAAAATATCTTTCCATCCACACCCCATTTCCTGTCTGGTCCCTTCCTTACCCAGAGAGCTTTATATATATTAAACCACCAAATTTCTGTGAAATCTGCCAGTAATTTTGTAAACCATCACTTTGATTCACATCCTTAGGGCCTCCATGTGAGGTATTGATCCAGTTCAGACTTTTTTTTGCGCACTCTATCCAAACCGCGAGAAAATCTCCTCGAGGCCATTTAAAATGATGTAATCCTTGAAACATTGTCTAATAATGTTGGCATGGCTTTCCTGTGTGGATTCTCATTAGGTTTCTAATCCTAGTAATGTATCAAAGTTGCGGTAGACCATATAAAGCTTTTCTTACATTTTTGGAAAAAGGAAGATGATTTATTTTTATTTGTACAAGATGAAAATACTGGCAGAGCTACACGAATCTACATTTTGTACCAAAATAACGGCAGCAAAGTTTAATGTTTAATGTTTAGCACTAATAAATATTTAGTGATCACTAATGTTAGACTTTGTACTTTAAATGTATAACAAAATTGTGCCAGAAATATTCCATGATTATTAAAACATTTAACCACAGAAAATATCCCTGATTTCTGGCTTCCGGTTCCCATTTATTTACAAGAACATAAGAACGTAGGAAATAGGAGCAGGAGCATAACCTTGAGCCTGATCCGTCATTCAATGAGATCATCTTCTACCTCAACTCCACTTTCCTGCACGATCCCCATATCCCTTGATTCCCTTAATATCCAAGAATCTATCAATCTCGGTCGACTATACTCATTCGAATATACTCAATGACTGAGCATCCCCAGCCCTCTGGGGGAGAGAATTCCAAAGGTTCACCTTCCTCTGAGTGAAGAAATCTCTCCTCATCTCAGTCCTAAATGGTCGGCCTTTATTCTAGACTTCCCAGCCAGGAGAAAAATCCTCCCAGCATCTATCCTGTCAAGCCCTGTAAGAATTTGATATGTTTCATTGAGATCACCTCTCATTCTACTAAGCTCGAGAGAATATAGGCCTAGTCTCCTCAATCTCTCCCCGTAGGACAAACCCTCATCCCAGGAATCAGTCTAGTGAACCTTTGTTGCCCTCCCTCTACGGCAGGTATATCCATCCTTAGGTAAGGAGATCAAAACTGTACACAGTGGTTTAAGCAAAATGGTTAATGGATTTTCTTAATTTTCTGAGAAACCAGTTGGCTATTGATAGAAAGGAAAGAAAAACTTGCATTTATATAGCGCCTTTCATGACCTCAGGACGTCTCAAAGTGCTTTACTACCAATGAAGTACTTTTTGAAGTGTAGTCGTTGTTGTAATGTAGGAAACATGGCAGCCAATTTGAGCACAGCAAGTTCCCACAAACATCAATGTGATAATGACCAGATAATCAGTTTTAGTGATGTTGATTGAGGAATAAATATTGACCAGGACACAGGGGATAACTCCCTGCTCGTGTCCAATCTATTTGCCCACCATCTATTCTCACTGGTTTACCACTGGACAAAACACATCGGGGTGAATTTCTGTGGGGGGGTTTCTCCTGCTCGCACGTTCTAACTTCAGTGAAAACTCCATGGAGGCCACGGATCAACGGCAGAAACACCATTTATGGCCAAAGCAGAATTATCCTGATACAAATGCAAAATACTACAGATGCTGGAAATCTGAAATTAAAAAGAGCAGAAAATGCTGGAAATACTCAGCCGGTCGGGCAGCATTTACAGAGAGAGAAACAGAGTTAACGTTTCAGGTCGATGATCAGAACTGGAAAAAGTTAGTTTTGTAACAGTTTAGAAGCAAATACAGAGGTGGAGGGGCAGGAGTGAAGAACAAAAGGGAAGGTCTGTGATAGGGTGGAGGGCAGGAGTAATTAAATGACAAAAGGGGTTGATGGTGCAAGGCAAAAAGGCTGGTACTGGGACAAGTAAAGAAACAAAATATAGGTCGAGAGGAGGTGTTTATGGCAACAGCAGAACCATTACCAACAACGAATGTATGAGAATTATCCTGAAATAGGCGAAGGGTATTTTGACGGCACGGCACGGCACGGCACAGCACGGCACGGCACGGCACGGCACAGCACGGCACGGCACGGCACGGCACAGCACGGCACAGCACGGCACGGCACAGCACAGCACAGCACCTCCAATAGTTCAACGAGTGCTCGCCATGTGAGGTTCCATCTCACCAATAAAGCCTTGCTAATTGCCCCTTAAGTGTGTACAAATAGCATTTGTATGTTGATTCATATCATCTACATTTTCACACAGTGATGTGCCATTCGTAACTTAATCCATCAAATAGTAAACTGGGGATTAACTACTTACAAAATGGTAATAAACCTGGTTTGATTTCTGTTTGCAGTAAAGAAGATGAAATATCAAACTACACAGGTAAGGAAACCGCAACTTTATGAACTTCATGAAACACCTGGGACTGGATTTTCGGCTTTGCTCAGTTCGGGGCGGTAATGGCGGTGGGGCGGTAAAGTTTGTGCCCGGGAACAGTTTGCGCCTCAGACAGCAAAATTCATCAGCTGGGCCCTGACTGTGGGTGGAGCGCGAAGGGAGGCGTTACACACCCCTCTTAGGACGCTAGGAGCAATTGAAAATCCCAAGCTAAACAGCCGGCCTCGGAGCGCTGTAAGAGACGCCTCGGGGGGAAGAAAAAAAGGGAATCAAGGGATATGGGGATAGTGCAGGAAAGTGAAGTTGAGGTTGAAGATCAACCATGATCTCATTGAATGGTGGAGTAGGCTCGAGGGGCCGAATAGCCTACTCCTGCTCCTAATTCTTATATTACGCACCTCACCGCAGCCGCTACAGCTCAGACCGCCCACATTCACAGGTGGTCCCAGCAGGGCGTTCTACGCAGCGCTACCGATCTGGCGGCGGCCAAAAACCAAGCCGGTGTCGCAACCAGGGGCGTTGCACACCGGCTCGCCTCTTCCAGGCGGTAATGCTCCATGCCCCGCCACGAAAGTCCTGGCGGGATGCTGGAAGCTGGCTGCCCACCATTGTCACCCCTCCGGGGCAAAAACAGGGGCCAAAGAACCAGCCCCAGAGTTTTACATCAGAGTTCGCTCCGATCTTCCGTTGCCTGTTCTGCCTGACTATCGTGGCGTGAGATTGGACATTGACCAGCGAGCTGCTCACTGATTACCGCCAGTTTCAGAATTTTCTATTGGAAATAACAATAAATGTTGAATCATAATCCATCCCATAAAGGGGCAAAAGCAAAATACTGCAGATGCTGGAACTTTGAAATGAAAACAGAAATACTGAGCAGCATCTATGGTGAGAAAAACAGAGTTAGCGTTTCAGGTCGAAGACCTTTTGTCAGAACTGGATATTATGGGCAGGTGGGGGCAGTCATGGCAGGGTGACACCGGACATCATATTTCCTACCCTTATTGCAGCAGCAACTTTTGGACGTCGGAGATGTTTGTATGTTATTGGTATCTCATGTTGATATGCCCTGTAATTGATTGCAGGGCAATTGGTTACATTCACACACTCTTAAGCAGTTAAAAATATTAAAAATAAAATGGTTGCCCTCTTTGGCTGTCTTGACAGCAGCTAGCCCTGTTCTGTAGGCCCTCATGGCTCTATTCTACTCCATGAAAGGTAGGCTTGCCAGGGCAGATAGGAATCCCACTGGAAGCCTGCTAAAGATATAGGCCCAGAAATCCCGATCGAGGTCTTCCCGTGGGCAAATTACTGAAAAAAAAATGCGCACTTACCTGAAGGTGCTGCGCCTGATCGAGCTTCTGATCCTGAGGCCTTCACTCCCCACACATCGGAGCGCGTGCGTGTTGGAACATCCGTATGCTGGAGCTGGAGTCACATGGCTCTGGGCAGCCAATCAAGGTACAGTATTTTCTCATTCATAATAATGGGAACTCCGTAAGTTGGAGTTCCCATTATTATGAATGAGAAACCCCCCCCAAACACAAAAACACTAATAAAAAAATAGAAAAATACACTACATATTTAAGATTCATTTAAATTAAAGTTCTTATAAAAAAATATATTTTCCCGGTCTTTTAAAAAGTTTTTTAAATTATGCCTTAAAATAAACTTACCATAGTGGGGAGGGTTTTTAAACAATAAAATATGTTTTCATATATGTTTATTTAATTTCATTTTAATGTTTATGTATGTTTTTGAAACACTTGCGCCTGTAAAAGTAGGCTATACACCTGCTTTTTCAGGCGCAAGATTTTTGAGGACATTTGCTTGGCAAGATAAGCGTAAATATCGCAAATCTTGCCCTTGCAAGTGTCCTCACTCCCGATATGTGGGAGATCTGTCAAACTCCAGCTTGACAGATTGGGAAAGCCGGTTTTCAGCTCATGCGCATTGCGCGCTGAAAAACGGCTTTTCCCATGCCTTCCCGGGTCCGTAGAAACTTCGTACGAGCCCAGGACGTCGGAATTTCAGACTCATAACTCAACTGACCGCAGAAACCCACCAAGTGTCTCAATGGTGACCAAATCGCATGGGTACAAAGCCCACCATACAATAGGTTAAGATTGTACATTAATGATTTAGACGAGGGGATTAAATGTAGTATCTTCAAATTTGCGGATGACACTAAGTTGGGTGGCAGTGTGAGCTGCGAGGAGGATGCTATGAGGCTGCAGAGCGACTTGGATAGGTTAGGTGAGTGGGCAAATGCATGGCAGATGAAGTATAATGTGGATAAATGGTGGTAAAAACAGAGAGACAGACTATTATCTGGATGGTGACAGATTAGGAAAAGGGGAGGTGCAATGAGACCTGGGTGTCATGGTACATCAGTCATTGAAGATTGGCATGCAGGTACAGCAGGCGGTTAAGAAAGCAAATGGCATGTTGGCCTTCATAGCGAGGGGATTTGAGTACAGGGGCAGGGAGGTGTTGCTACAGTTGTACAGGGCCTTGGTGAGGCCACACCTGGAGTATTGTGTACAGTTTTGGTCTCCTAACTTGAGGAAGGACATTCTTGCTATTGAGGGAGTGCAGCGAAGATTCACCAGACTGATTCCCGGGATGGTGGGACTGACCTATCAAGAAAGACTGGATCAACTGGGCTTGTATTCATTGGAGTTCAGAAGAATGAGAGGGGACCTCATAGAAACGTTTAAAATTCTGACGGGTTTAGACAGGTTAGATGCAGGAAGAATATTCCCAATGTTGGGGAAGTCCAGAACCATGGGTCACAGTCTAAGGATAAGGGGTAAGCCATTGAGGACCGAGATGAGGAGAAACTTCTTCACCCAGAGTGTGATGAACCTGTGGAATTCTCTATCACAGAAAGTAGTTGAGGCCAATTCACTAAATATATTCAAAAGGGAGTTAGATGAAGTCCTTACTACTAGGGGTATGGCGAGAAAGCAGGAAGGGGGTACTGAAGTTGCATGTTCAGCCATGAACTCATTGAATGGCGGTGCAGGCTAGAAGGGCTGAATGGCCTACTCCTGCACCTATTTTCTATGTTTCTATGTTTCTATGTACAATATCACCAGCAGAGCAGTCACTGACTTTCATTCTGAGCAATCTCCCCAGAAATGGTTCCTCGGAGTCAGAGCTGGATTAAGAATTCTTGGGGTCCTATGGACACCAATTACATTCAGGGGATCTCTCTGAAACTCCCCACCCCCCCCACCCCACCCCCCACCCCCATCCTTAAAACACAAACCCTGTCTCACCCCCTTCTGATTGTATTTTGTTTTTGGATGCAGCAGTTCTTCTGCTTTATGGTAAGTTCTCTTCAGAGGCCCCAAATCTGGCTGGGGCCCCTGGGCATGGGCTTGTAGGTCCGTGCGCTAATCTGCACCTGCACTGAATCAATAGGTGTGACCCACATTAATCCACTGACCTGGCGTGAAGCAGTTTTTTCCCCGTTGCTTGGTAAGTGTTTGTTAAGCGAAAATAATTGGATTTGTTGGAAATTGTTCAGACTTGACCTCAATTGCACATCACAGTAATGACACCTGAACAAAAGCTGTTGTTCCAGCCGCGGAAGTTGTGGCGGAAGTCCAACAAGAAGTCAGGTCAAAGACATTGATGGGATCTCTCAGGCTGTTTCAATGCACATGGCAACATTAGTGCAGCAACAATTCTCACAATGCTCAACCTGCTCCTCACACATGGATCGCCCTGAATCAGAATTGGCTGTACCAGTGTCAGACTACATTCCATAACCTCCAGGCTTGGGCTGATAAGTGGCAAGTAACATTCTCGCCACACAAGTGCGAGGCAATGACTATCTTCAACAAGCGAGAGTCTAACCCCTGCCCCATGACATTCAACAGCATTACTATCACTGAATCGCCCACCATCAACATCCTGGGGGTCACCATTGACCAGAAGCTTAACTGGATCAGCCACATAAACACTGTGGCTGTAAGAGCAGGTCAGAGGCTGGGTATTTGGCACCGAGTGTCTCAACTCCTGACTTCCTAAAGCCTTTCCACCATTTACAAGGCACAAGTCAGGAGTGTGATGGAATACTCTCCACTTGCCTGGATGAGTGCAGCCCTAACAACACTCAAGAACACTGTCCAGGACAGAGCAGCCTGCTTGATTGGCACCTCATCCACCACCTGTGAATTCTCTACCACAAAAGGCTGTGGAGGCCAAGTCACTGAATATATTTAAGAGGGAGATAGATAGATTTCTAGACACAAAAGGCATCAAGGGGTATGAGGGAAAAGCAGGAATATGGTGTTGAGGTAGAAGATCAGCCATGATCATATTGAATGACGGTGCAGACTCGAAGGGCCGAATGGCCTACTGCTATCCTATTTTCTATGTTTCTATGTTTCAACATTCACTCCCTCCACAACCGGCATACCATGACTGCAGTGTGTACCATCTGATGCACTGCAGCATCACGCCAAGGCTTCTTCGACAGCACCTCCCAAACCAACAACCTCTACCACCTAGAAGGACAAGGGCAGCAGGCGCATGTGAGCACCAACACCTCCAAGTTCCCCTCCAAGTCACACACCCACCATCCTGACTTGGAAATATATTGCCATTCCTTCATCGTCGTTGGGTCAAAATCCTGGAACTCTCTACCTAACAGTACTGTGGAAGTACCTTCACCACATGGACTGCAACGGTTCAAGAAGGAGACTCACCACCACTTTCTCAAGTGCAAATAGGAATGGGCAATAAATGCTGGCTTTGCCAGCGATGCCCACATCCTGTGAATGAATGAAAAATATCATACAAGCCTTCTTTTGGCAACTCGCTCAACTTGAATGGATGTCAGAATGGTGCAAGATTCCCTTTATTTGGTATGATTACACACTCAGCAGTTTTATGTTTCACACTGGTAATCTGTTTCAGACTGGGGAGAAATTGCCCCTTTTCCAGAGGCCGTTAACGCCTCCGGTGGGCATTAACGGGGTGCAAGACACTTTTCACCCAGGAAGGATGGTAGAAGAGGGCGGGGTGGGGGACGGGGTGGCGTTACTGGGCCCTGGGAAATTGCCCGGGAGTTTGCTGAGGCACTGCCCAGGTAGCGCCCCGGGCTGCCGTAAAAATGGTGATGACGTCATCGCCGTACGCGGCGACACCTCAGTACTGCGCGCCGATCCCTTAATGCCCCGTAAGGGGGAAATCGCCCCGTGGTCTGCGAGGCTGCTGCGTGTGGGTTTAAACGCCAGTGGCTGACATCCACTCGTGGGACGGAAGTTAAAGGTGAGATCACCAATGCCCCACGACGCCTTCTTCGATTTTATGCCAACACTCGGGTTGGCTCACTGACCTTTTTTTTTCCATGGTCTGGGCCGCCATCGTGCAGCCTGGCACTCTGTTTTGGGTGCCGGTTGCAGGTCCAGTCCCACGCTGCCCTGGTGGCCTAAAGTAGGCCATTAGAAGCCGATTAGAGTGGGCAACGGCCCTCTCCTTTAAGGGAAGGGGAAGGGCGTTGAAGCTCATCAGTGTTACACTGGCATCCACATAGTGCTACACAACTCCCCCCAGCATTGCCCCTGGACTCACTCCTAAAGGAAATGGAACGCATGGGATTCCCTTCCTTCACTTCCTTTGAAGTGCGGTAAGCCCTTCAGAGGCTGGGGTGGGACTTCTGTGCCAGGTGCAGGAAGTCCCAGCCCCAGCAGGTTTACCACCCTCAATTGGGATGCAAGGCAATTTTGCCCCCGACCGTCCCCATCTTAGCTATTTATCACCCCTAGCATTGGCTCACTGCGATCCCTGCTTGGCCATTCTAACACAGGCTAACAGAGTGAAACCTGCCTCCAGGTGTGAGGAAATCGGACTTATTCCCCTCTATGCTGCCTGCTCCAAGTTGAACAGGCATCATCCTGCTCGGCTGACCTACATGGATTCTTTGTCTGAACTCCCTTTAAAAATTGAGGCTGCCCACAGAGGTTGGCATGTGCACTTACTCATTGTATCTTTCGCATACAGAAGGACCTCCATTCATACGAAGCATTCATTGCCTCAGTTCTCTCATGGAAGTACTGCATTGGTTAGCACGGTTCAGCAGTCAAGGAATTAAAGTCTGTTAGGGCAGACTTTCCTTGCATGCCTGCTTGTAGTAAGTGCTTCACATGCATAACTGCATTGTTTGCTTACCTTAGCAGATTGCTTTAGATCTGACATATTCTTTCTTAGATAATTCCAGGTCCTGCATGTCTGGACACAGCGTTGACCTTGACTCCCATACCTGTTGCACTGGGTGGTTCTGGGTGGGCGGGATGAGGGGGTCGGGTGACCCTGCCTCTTTCTCACTTCTTCTAGGAGTGCATCCAATGCCTCATTAGTGAACATTACTTTCCTCTGTGTAGAGGCTTCCGTTGTTGAGGCAGGTTGTTGAGTAAGCTGCTGACTTGGGCTCTCGCTGTGCTATTTTCAGGTGCTCATCAGTATAACTGAATCTGCCACTCAATTAGATAATCAACGTGCAAGCTCCAGCAAACAGTAAAAAAGAGAGTTGATTGGCATTGTTTAATAGTGCTTTGAAAATTTCACACAACACTCAGTTAAGAACATAAAAAATAGGAGCAGGAGTAGGCCATTCGGCCCCTCGAGCCTGCTCCACCATTCAATAAGATCATAGCTGATCTTCCACATCAACTCCACTTTCTGACCGTTTGCCCATATCTCTTAATTTCCATTGGGCTAGAGATTGCAGAGCTCCCCGTTTGGGGCGATAACTTTTGCGGGAGCGCAGATGTACCGGTGGACGCTACGCAAGTGAACCCGATGCAAACTTCCGGTTTAGCGCTCCAGGAAGGAAGTGGAACACTAAGTCATGCACTATCACTTCCCTCGGAGCGCTAAAGCCGCCAAGAGGGGGGGTAGCGGCAGAGCGCTGCACAATGCCCAGTGCTGTGCTGCCGGGATCGGAGGCTCCTACCCTCCCTTAACTGGAAGCACCATTGCTGCAGGCTCTGCATTAAATCGATTTCCCTCCTCACTGACGGCAGCCATGATCCGTGGCAATCAGCCCCAAGCACGCTAACAGAATGCAGGGCTGATCAATCACGGCCGAAGAAAAGGTCAAAGAAATGCACAGCGGGCCCAAGAAAAATGTTGCCCTTACCTCACCGGCGATCCCTTTAAATACCGTTCCCCAAGCAGCCAGCCTCCCTTACACCACTTCCTGATGACACCCAGCGATGCTGCAGGGCGGAACTGAAGTTCACATCCAGGGCGATACCGGGGCGCAGCATACCAGAAGATGTCACGCTCTCCAGGGTATGGGAGATCATGGCACTAGGGATTACTACCACCACAAACCTCCATGGCACATTCGCAGGCGGCTATACTATCAGTGTGCCCAGTCACGGAGCCGGTGGTGCCCTGTTATCCCCTCCAGAGGCACTAACGGGAGTGCAAAGGAGGCCAATTTCTCCCCTTTTGGTGTCCAAAAATGTATTGATCCCTGTCTTTAATATACTCAAGGACTGAGCAGCTACAGCCCTCTGGGATAGAGACTTCCAAAAATTCAAAACCCTCTGAGTGAAGAAATTTCTCCTTACCTCAGTCCTAAATGACTGACCCCTGATCCTGAGACTGTGACCCCTCGTTCTCGACTCTCCAGCCGGAGAAAGCAGCCTCTCAGCATTTACTCTGTCAAGCCCTCTAAGAATTTTATGTTTCAATGAGATCACCTTTCATTCTTCTAAACTCTAGAGAATATAGGCCTAGTCTTCCCAATCTCCCCTCATAGGACAATCCCCCATCCCAGGAATCAGTCTGGTGAACCTTGTTGCATCCCCTTTAAGGCAAGTAGATCCTTCCTTAGGTAATGAGACTGAAACTGTACACAATACTCCAGGTGTGGTCTCACCAAAGCCCTAGGTAATTGCAGCAAGTGTTCCTTACAAATACTCCAACCTGCTTGCAATAAAGGCTCATCATCATAGGCAGTCCCTCAGAATCAAGGGAGACTTGCTGCCACTCTAAAAATAAGTCCTTAGGTGGCTGAACAGTCCCATACGAGAGCCACAGTCCCTGTTACAGGGGGACAGATAGCCGTTGAGGGAAAGGGTGGGTGGGACAGGTTTGCCGCACGCTCTTTCCGCTGCCTGCGCTTGATTTCTGCATGCTCTCGGCGACAAGACTCGAGGTGCTCAGCGCCCTCCCGGATGCACTTTCTCCACTTAGGGCGGTCTTTGGCCAGGGACTCCCAGGTGTCAGTGGGGATGTCGCACTTTATCAGGGTGTCCTTGTAACGTTTGCTTTGCCCGCTTTTGGCTCGTTTGCCATGATGGAGTTCCAAGTAGAGCACTTGCTTTGGAAGTCTTGTGTCTGGCATGCGGACAATGTGGCTTGCCCAGCAGAGCTGATCAAGTGTGGTCAGTGCTTCAATGCTGGGGATGTTTGCCTGGTCGAGGACGCTAATGTTGGTGCATCTGTCCTCCCAGGGGATTTGTAGGATCTTGCAGAGACATCGTTGATGGTATTTCTCCAGCGACTTGAAGTGTCTACTGTACATGGTCCATGGCTCTGATCTATACAGGAGGGCGGGTATTAATACAGCCCTGTAGACAATGAGCTTGGTGGTAGATTTGAGGGCCTGATCTTCGAACACTCTTTTTCTCAGGCGGCCGAAGGCTGCACTGGTGGACTGGAGGTGGTGTTGAATCTCGTCATCAATATTTGCTCTTGTTGATAAGAGGCTCCCGAGGTCCAGGGCTGCGCCGTGGATCTTGATGACTGGGGGGCAGTGCTGTGTGGCGAGGACAGGCTGGTGGAGGACCATTGTCTTACGGATGTTTAGCGTAAGGCCCATGCTTTCGTACGCCTCAGTAAATACATCGTGGAGTTCAGCCTCTGTATGTGTGCAGACGCAGGCTTCATCCGCGTACTATAGCTCGTCGACAGAGGTTGGGGTATTCTTGGACCTGGCCTGGAGACAGTGAAGGTTGAACAGGTTGCCACTGGTTCTGTAGTTTAGTTCCACTCCAGCGGGGAGCTTGTTGACTGTGAGGTGGAGCATGGTAGCGAGGAAGATTGAGAAAAGGGTTTGGGTGATGACGCAGCCCTGTTTGACCCCGGTCCGGATGTGGATTGGGTCTGTAATGGATCCATTGGTAAGGATCACGGCCTGCATGTCGTCATGGAGCAGGCGGAGGATGTTGATGAACTTTTGGGGGCATCCGAAACGGAGGAGGATGCTCCATAGACCCTCGCGGTTGACAGTGTCAAAGGCCTTTGTAAGGTCGAAAAAGGCCATGTATAAGACTGCCACTGTTCCCTGCATTTTTCCTGCAGCTGTCACGCTGCAAAAATCATGTCTGTTGTGCCCTGTAGGGGATGAAATCCACACTGCGACTCCGGGAGGAGCTCCTCGGCCACGGGGAGAAGATGGTTGAGGAGGACTCTAGCGACAACTTTCCCAGTGGCTGATAGCGGAGATTCCTCTGTAGTTGCCGCAGTCGGACTTGTCCTCTTTTTTAAAGATGATTACCATTTGTCTTCCTAATTGTTTGCTATATCCCTTAACAGTGCTTAAACTGCCATTTCTAGGCTATTGAATTTAAATTTCTGATAGCCAACTGAATGCACTGGATCTTCAGTGAGATGAGGAGAAATTTCTTCACTCAGAGCGTTGTGAATCTTTGGAATTCTCTACCCTAAAGGGCTGTCGATGCTCAGGCATTGAGTATGTTCAAGACGGGGATTGTATGCATTCATAAATCTCTCTGACGTGCATTTTCCTAGGTGTCAGCCCTGGCTCAGTGGAAGCACACTCGCTTCCTGAGTCAGACGGTTGATGGTTCAAGTCCCATTCCAGAGATTTGAGCACAAAATCTTGGTTCATACTCCAGTTCAGTACTGAGGCAGCGCTGCACTGTTGGAGGTGCCATCTTTCGGATGAGACATTAAACCGAGGCCCCATCTTTCCTCTCAGGTGGACATCAAAGATCCCGTGGCAGTATTTTGAAGAAGGTTAGCGGAGTTCTACCTGGGGTCCTAGCCAATGTTTATCCCTCAATCAACATCACTTAAAAACAAATTATCTAGTCATTCCCACATTGTTGTTTGTGAGAGTTTGCTGTGCGCAAATTGGCTGCAGCATTTCCTACATTACAACACTGTAAAAAAGTATTTCATTGGCTGCAACTTCCTGAGGTTGTGAAATGCACGATAGAAATGCAAGACTTCCATTTTTCCTCTCTTGCCCTATTTGAATGTTTCTGAACAATCTTCATTCATTGCTTTGCCAGTGTTGCAATTCCAGTACACGACAAGATCAATTTCAACTTTACGTATTGTAGAGCAATTAAATAAACTCAGCTGATACCTGCCAAAAATTGAGTTTCAGATCCGTGACTTTCATACTCATCCTCATTGCACACCTTTGCATTATTCTTTGGGTCTATGTTGGTGATGAGATCATTCAAAGTTAAACAATGTAGCTCAGTTTGTGTTTGACTGGGAGTTCCTTTTTGAAATTGAAAGGTCAGGAAGTCCCGGTAACTTGTTTTAAAATGAATGGACAGAAAAATCATGGACTAGTAAGCACAGAAACAGAAATCCTTGCAAACAAATCTAAGAACTAAAACAATACTTTTAAAATAACTTTTAAAACACAGTGGCCAGTGTTATGTATGCAACCCTATGTAACCAGTATCATACCGCCACCAGAGGGCGTATCTGTTGGAGTCCCAAGGGATCTCAACATCCCATGGGAGCACTGTATATAAGCTGGCCTCCCATGCTGTACCAACACTCTGGAGTTAGAATAAAGGAGCTAAGGCCACACTTACCCACGTCTACAGTACTCAGTTACATTACTTTATTATGATGATAAAAACTGGCGACGAGATAATGAGCCATCACGCGAAAATGCAGAGAAACTGTTGATATCCTAGAGAAATTCTCAGAAGGTGACAATTGGGAGGCCTTCGTGGAGCGACTCGACCAATACTTCGTCACCAACGAGATGAAAGGGGATGAGAATGCTGCCAAATGAAGGGCGATCCTCCTCACTGTCTGTGGAGCAACAATCTATGGCCTCATGAAGAATCTTCTAGCTCCAGTGAAACCAACAACCAAATCGTACGAAGAACTGTGTACGCTGGTCCGGGAGCACCTAAAGCTGAAGGAGAGCGTTCTGATGGCAAGATATCAATTTTATACATGTCAATGTTCTGAAGGCCAGGAAGTGGCAAGCTATGTTGCTGAACTAAGGGACTTCTTTGTACTTGGCATTAGCCATGAGGTTATCCTTCGCAAACTATTGATTGTTGAAGCACCGAATCTGAGCAAAGCCATAACGATAGCCCAGGCATTTATGTCCACCAGTGATAACACCAAACAAATTTTGCAGCATAAAGATGCTTCGGCAAGTACTGTACACAAAGTAACATCGTTTTCAGGCAGGAATGCATATGGCAGAACGTACACGCCTGCAGCTGCATGACCTCAGATGACCCAGAGTCCGCCATCAAAAATTAATGCGAGGCAGTTAACACCTTGTTGGCACTGCGGAGGTGATCATCGAACCCACCAATACCGCTTCAAACACTATGTGTGCAAAGGCTGTGTAACAATGGGACACCTCCAGCAAATGTGCAGATGAGCTGCAAACCCTGCAAACTACCACGTTGCAGAAGAAGACCGATCCATGGCGGATCAGACTGAACTAGAGACTCGAACCGAGGAGGCAGAAATGTACGGGGTACACACCTTCACCACGAAATGTCCACCGATCATGTTAAAAGTCGGACTGGACGGAATTCCAGTATCCATGGAACTGGACACAGGTGCGAGTCAGTCTATCATGAGCAAAAAGGCCTTTGACAGGCTGTGGTGCAACAAGGCACACAGGCCCAAGCTTAGCCCCATTCATACCAAGCTGAGAACTTACACTAAAGAGCTGATCCCTGTAATTGGAGTGCAGCAGTAAAAGTCTCCTATGATGGAGCGATGCACGAACTACCACTATGGATCGTACCAGGAGATGGCCCCACACTGTTCGGCAGAAGCTGGCTGGGAAAAATTCGCTGGAACTGGGACGACATCCGAGCGCTCTCGTCCGTCGATGACGCCTCATGTGCCCAGGTTCTGAGCAAGTTTCTGTCGTTGTTTGAGCCAGGCATCGGAAGTTTCTCGGGGGCGAAGGTGCGGATTCACTTGGTTCCCGGTACACGACCCATCCACCACAAGGCACGGGCGGTGCCATATATGATGCGAGAGAAAGTGGAAATCAAGTTGGCCAGGCTGCAGCGAGAAGGCATCATCACACCGGTGGAATTCAATAAGTGGGCTAGTCCGATTGTTCCAGTCCTCAAGGGCGATGGCATGGTCAGAATTTGTGGGGACTATAAAGTAACGATTAACCGTTTTTTGCTACAGGGCCAGTACCTGCTACCCAAGGTAGACGACCTATTTGTGACACTGGCAGGAGGGAAGACGTTCACCAAGTTGGACCTGACCTCGGCCTACATGACGCAGGAGCTGGCGGAATCTTCGAAAGGCCTCACCTGCATCAACACGCACAAAGGGTCTGTTCA
The DNA here is from genome assembly GCF_044704955.1 of Pristiophorus japonicus. NCBI lineage: Eukaryota > Metazoa > Chordata > Chondrichthyes > Pristiophoridae > Pristiophorus > Pristiophorus japonicus. The sequence goes on from NC_091985.1 coordinate 130,263,253, forward strand.
TCTACAATAGATGTCCGTTTGGGATTCGATCGGCCGCTGCTATTTTTCAAAGGAACATGGAGAGTCTGCTAAAGTTGGTTCCGCGCACCGTGGTTTTCCAGAACGATATATTGATTACAGGTCGGGACACCATTGAACACTTGAAGAACCTGGAAGAGGTTCTAAGTCGGCTAGATCACGTGGGACTCAGGTTGAAACGCTCGAAGTGTGTTTTCCTGGCGCCAGAGGTTGAATTCTTTGGCAGAAGAATCGCGGCAGACAGCAGCAGACCCACCGATGACAAGACGGAAGCCATCAAGAACGCGCTGAGACCACAGAACGTGACGGAGCTGCGGTTGTTCCTGGGACTCCTCAACCATTTTGGTAATTTCCTACCCGGATTAAGCACCTTGCTAGAACCCCTACATGTGCTGCTATGCAAGGGAGATGACTGGGTATGGGGGAAATCACAAGAGACTGCTTTTGAGAAAGCCAGAAATCTGTTATGTTCCAACAAACTGCTTGTTCTGTATAATCCATGTAAACGTTTAGTGCCAGCTTGCGATGCGTCTTCGTATGGGGTTGGGTGTGTGTTACAACAAGCAAACGAATCGAGAACATTGGAACCGGTCGCTTATGTGTCCAGGAGTTTGTCCAAGGCCGAAAGGGCCGACAGCATGATTGAAAAAGCAGCTCTGGCATGCATTTACGGGGTGAAAAAATGCACCAGTATCTGTTTGGTCTTAAGTTTGAGTTAGAAACTGACCAAAGCTGTTCATATCGCTATTCTCAGAGAGCAAAGGGATTAATACCAATGCCTCTGCCCGCATCCAAAGATGGGCGCTTATGCTGTCTGCATGTAACTATGTAATCCGCTACAGACCACGCACAGAGAACTGCGCTGATGCTCTCAGTCGGCAACCATTGCCCACCACCGAGGTGGAAATGGCACAGCCTGCAGACTTGCTCTTGGTGATGAATGCATTTGAAAACGAAAAGTTCCCTGTTACGGCCCACCAGATCAGGACCCGGACCAGCCAGGATCCTTTACTGTCCATGGTAAAAAACTGTGTCCTTTATGGGAGCTAGTCCAGCGTCCCAGCAGAGATGCATGAAGAGATCAAGCCATTCCAGTGGCGCAAAGACAAAATGTCCATACAGGCAGACTGTCTTTTGTGGGGCAATCGTGTGGTTTTGCCTAAGAAAGGCAGGGAAATGTTCATACCCGACCTACACAGTACCCACCCAGGCAAAGTAATGATGAAAGCTATAGCCAGATCCCACTTGTGGTGGCCTGGCATCGACTCAGATTTAGAGTCATGTGTGCGCCAATGCAACACTTGCTCTCAACTGAGCAATGCACCCAGGGAGGCACCGTTAAGTTTGTGGTCATGGCTCTCCAAACCATGGTCTAGGATCCACGTTGACTTTGCGGGCCCGTTTCTACGCAAAATGGTTTTGGTTGTTGTGGATGCTTATTCAAAATAGATTGAGTGTGTAATAATGTCTGTAAGCACGCCCACTGCCACCATCAAAATCCTACGAGCCATGCTCGCCACGCACGGCCTGCCTGATGTTCTTATCAGCGACAATGGGCCGTGCTTCATCAGTGCTGAGTTCAAGGAATTCATGACCCGCAATGGGATCAAGCACATCACAGATGCCCCATTCAAACCCGCATCCAACGGCCAGGCAGAATGGGCAGTCAAAACCATCAAGCAAAGCTTGAAACGCGTGTCGGAAGGCTCTCTGCAGACCCACCTGTCCCGAGTCCTGCTCAGCTATCGCACCAGACCCCACTCGCTCACCCGGGTTCCCCCAGCCGAGCTGCTCATGAAAAGGGCGCTCAAAACAAGGCTCTCTCTTGTCCACCCTGATCTCCACGATCATGTTGAGGACAGGCGGCATCAACAAAGCATGTACCATGATCGCGCAAACTTGTCACGCAATATTGAAGTCAATGACCCTGTATTTGTACTCAACTATGGACATGGTCCCAAATGGCTTGCTGGTGCTATCATCGCCAAAGAAGGGAGTAGGGTGTTTCAGGTCAAACTTGTTAATGGACTAACTTGCAGAAAGCATTTGGACCAAACCAAACTGCGATTCACAGACAGCCACGAGCAACCCGAAGAGGACACCACCAACTTCGACCCTCCAACACACACACAAGTGGCAACCGACATCACGGTTGACCACGAAGCTGAACTCACCATCCCCAGCAGCCCGGCAAAGAACCAACCAACTCACCTACACCTGCATTTATACTGAGACGATCGACAAGGTAGCGAAAAGCCCCAGATCGTCTCACGCTGTAAATACGTGTACTATTGACTTTGAGAGGGAGTGATGTTATGTATGCAACCCTATGTAACCAGTATCATACCGCCACCAGAGGGTGCACCTGTTGGAGTCCCAAGGGATCTCAACATCCCTTGGGAGCACTGTATATAAGCAGGCCTCCCATGCTGTACCAACACTCTGGAGTTAGATTAAAGGAGCTAAGGTCAGACTTATTCACGTTTACAGTACTCAGTTACATTACTTTATTATGAACATAACAGCCAGGATTTTCCACCAGGCGTATTCAACATTCAGGAATTATAGACAGAAAGGAAAAGGAGGTGGGGTAGTGTTGCTGGTTAAAGAGGAAATTAACGCAATGGTAAGGAAGGATATTAGCTTGGATGATGTGGAATCTGTATGGGTGGAGCTGCGGAATACCAAAGTACAGAAAACGCTAGTGGGATTTGTGTACAGACCACCAAACAGTTGTAGTGAGGTTGGGGACAGCATCAAACAAGAAATTAGGGGTGCGTGCAATAAAGGTACAGCATTTATCATGGGCGACTTTAATCTACGTATAGATTGGGTTAACCAAACTGGTAGCAATACGGTGGAGGAGGATTTCTTGGAATGTATTAGGGATGGTTTTCAAAGCCAATATGTCGAGGAACCAACTAGAAGGCTGGCCATCCTAGACTGGGTGATGTGTAATGAGAAAGGACGAATTAGCAATCTTGTTGTGCGAGGCCCCTTGGGGAAGAGTGACCATAATATGGTAGAATTCTTTATTAAGATGGAGAGTGACACAGTTAATTCAGAGACTAGCGTCCTGAACTTAAGGAAAGGTAACTTCAATGGTATGAGACGTGAATTGGCTAGAATAGACTGGCGAATGATACTTAAAGGGTTGACGGTGGATAGGCAATGGCAAGCTTTAAATATCACATGGATGAACTTCAACAATTGTACATCCCTGTCTGGTGTAAAAATAAAAAGGGGAAGGTGGCTCAACCGTGGCTAACAAGGGAAATTAAGGATAGTGTTAAATCCAAGGAAGAGGCATATAAATTGGCCATAAAAAGCAACAAACCTGAGTACTGGGAGAAATTTAGAATTCAGCAGAGGAGGACAAAGGGTTTAATTAGGAGGGGGAAAATAGAGTACGAGAGGAAGCTTGCTGGGAACATAAAAACTGACTGCAAAAACTTCTATAGATATATGAAGAGAAAAAGATTAGTGAAGACAAACGTAGGTCCCTTGCAGTCAGGTGCAGGTGAATTTATAATGGGGAACAAAGAAATGGCAGACCAGTTGAACAAATACTTTGGTTCTGTCTTCACGAAGGAAGATACAAATAACCTTCCGGAAATACGAGGGGAACGAGGGTCTAGTGAGAAGGAGGAAGTGAAGGATATCCTAATTAGGTGGGAAATTGTATTCGGGAAATTGATGGAATTGACGGCCGATAAATCCCCGGGGCCTGATAGTCTGCATCCCAGAGTACTTAAGGAAATGGCCCTAGAAATAGTGGATGCATTGGTGATCATTTTCCAACAGACTATCAACTCTAGATCAGTTCCTATGGACTAGAAGGTAACACCACTTTTTAAAAAAGGAGGGAGAGAGAAAATGGGTAATTATAGACCGGTTAGCCTGACATCAGTAGTGGGAAAAATGTTGGAATCAATTATTAAAGATGAAATAGCAGCGCATTTGGAAAGCAGCGACAGGATCGGTCCAAGTCAGCATGGATTTATGAAAGGGAAATCATGCTTGACAAATCTTCTGGAATTTTTTGAGGATGTAACTAGTAGAGTGACAAGAGAGAACCAGTGAATGTGGTGTATTTAAACTTTCAAAAGGCTTTTGACAAGGTCCCACATGAGAGATTGGTGTGCAAAATTAAAAGAACATGGTATTGGGAGTAATGTACTGACTTGGATAGAGAACTGGTTGGCAGACAGGAAGCAGAGAGTCGGGATAAATGGGTCCTTTTCAGAAAGTAAGGCAGTGACTAGTGGAGTGCCACAGGGCTCAGTGCTGGGACCCCAGCTATTTACAATATACATTAATGATTTAGATGAAGGAATTAAGTGTAATATCTCCAAGTTTGCAGATGACACTAAACTGGGTAGCAGTGTGAACTGTGAGGAGGATGCTAAGAGGCTGCAGGGTGACTTGGACAGGTTAGGTGAGTGGGCAAATGAATGGCAGATGCAGTATAATATGGATAAATGTGAGGTTATCCACTTTGGTGGCAAAAACACGAAGGCAGAATATTATCTGAATGGTGGCAGATTAGGAAAAGGGGAGGTGCAATGAGACCTGGGCGTCATGGTACATCAGTCATTGAAAGTTGGCATGCAGGTACAGCAGGCGGTGAAGAAGGCAAATGGTATGTTGGCCTTCATAGCTAGAGGATTTGAGTATAGGAGCAGGGAGGTCTTACTGCAGTTGTACAGGGCCTTGGTGAGGCCTCATCTGGAATATTGTGCTCAGTTTTGTTCTCCTAATCTGAGGAAGGAAGTTCTTGCTATTGGTACAGCGAAGGTTCACCAGACTGATTTCCGGGATGGCTGGACTGACATATGAGGAAAGACTGGATCGACTGGGCCTTTATTCACTGGAGCTTATACGGATGAGAGGGGATCTCATAGAAACATATAAAATTCTGATGGGACTGGACAGGTTAGATACAGGAAGAATGTTCCCGATGTGGGGGAAGTCCAGAACCAGGGGACACAGTCTAAGGATAAGGGGTAAGCCATTTAGGACTGAGATGAGGAGAAACTTCTTCACTCAGAGAGTTTTTAACCTGTGAAATTCCCTACCACAGGGAGTTATTGATGCCAGTTCATTGGATATATTCAAGAGGGAGTTAGATATGGCCCTTAGGGCTAAAGGGATCAAGGGGTATGGAGAGAAAGCAGGAAAAAGGGGTACTGAGGTGAATGATCAGCCATGATCTTATTGAATGGTGGTGCAGGCTCGAAGGGCCAAATGGCCTTCTCCTGCACCTATTTTCTATGTTTCTATGTTTTGAGATCAACAGGCCATGATTTTCCACCCATTAAAATGAATGGGCAGAAATTCCAAAAGCAAAATATTGCGGATACTGGAAATCTGAAATAAAAGCAGAAAATGCTGGAAACACTCAGCAGGTCAGGCAGCGTCTGTAGAGAGAGAAACAGAGTTAACTTTTCAGGCTGATGACCTTATGGGTAGAAATCACAGGTGGGCCATCACAGAGCGGAAAATCTTAGCTATTATCTTTTGAAATATTTTATCCATTCAAGGAGTTAGGTGGCCGTTGTCTACGGTAAATTTATAATATTGATAATGGAGGATATGACTGTTTCTTATGTGCTTTTTCATCTTTTATAAAATACAATGCTTGACATTTTAAACTAAAAATGAGGTCTGATGTGATCTTCTATCGTTTGAGAATACTGGATTTCTTCCGGTGTCCTGGCCAACATTCATCGCTTAACCAACACCTAAAACAGATGATCTCGTTATTTATTTCATTGCAGTTTGCGGGATCTTGCTGTGTACAAATTGGCTGCTGTGTTTCCTGCATTCCAATGGTGACTACACTTCAAAAGTACTTCATTGGTTGTAAAGCTCTTTGGGACGTCCTGAGGTCTTCAAAGGCGCTATAGAAATGCAAGCCTTCCTTCTTTCTTTCTTTCTTTCTTTCCTTCTTTCTTTCTTTTATTCTTTCTTTCCTTTTAGGAGTGAGGTACCATGAACGTATAAACTAAGTCCAGTAGATAATTAACAGTTCTACATTTCCCCAGCATATTACCGAATGCTTGCCTCGATCTCAAGGGACGAATTGACATGCTTGAAGGAATGGGAATTGGGATCCGTACATCAGAGTCATCTAAGATATGACAGCCAAAATAATCTAAGGTAAACAAGTTAGAAAAGATCCAAAAATGTAACAAGGTCTAGCATCTTCTTATGGATCTTCTCCCAAGTGCAGTGGGTGAATAACTTCCTATGCATGCTGCCCCTCCAATTGCTGGGCTCTTGTCTCTCTAACCTGGAGGGAGTACTTTGCTGAGATCGCACTTCATCATCTGTAAGTAACAGAGTAGTAAAGGATAAGGTTGTAAGATTCGTATGACTTTCATATTTATACAAAGAAATAAGTTACTTATCAATAAATGTCAGTATAAAGGAGTGGCAAATACAGAGCGTCTCCGTGTTTATCTTATGTAGGCTGCTTTTAGTGACAAAGAATTGCAACAGCACCCGTATTCTTTATGTAAATAAGATCATTGCCCAATAATTGGTTTCAATTGGTGTTTTAGTCTTTTGTGACATTCTTTCCTACTTCGAGTCCTGTTGCTTTATTATTAGGGCGCGCACAATGCTGAGCATTGGTAAGAACCAGAACAGGTACCATACAGCCAGTGCTTGCATACTGTGCCCCTTCCGATCTCTGTAACCTGCTCCAGACCTAACCCTCCGAGATCTCTGCACCCCTTCAATTCTGGCCTCTTGTGCACCTCACCCCCAATTTTCTTCACTCCGCCATTGTTGGCCATGACTTCAGCAGCCTCAGCCCTAAGCTCTGGAGGTCCCTAAACCTCTTCACCTCTATATCTCTCTCCTCCTTTAAGATGCAACCTAAAACCTTCTTCTTTGAACAAGCTTTTGGCCATTTATTCTAATATCTTCTTATATGACTCCATGTCAATTTCTTTTCGATAATTGCTTCTGTGAAGTGTCTTGGGGTGTTTTACTATGTTAAAGGTGCTATATAAATGGAAATTGCTGCTGTAAACACTGAAGGACAAAATAAGACAAATCATCAACTCCTCACTTCTGGTGTATTAATAGTGTATAGATTAAATCATGTAATTTAATCAACTGAGATTGTGTATTAATGTAGGCTGGTTGACCTAGCAATAATTTTTTTTTGTTTAGTTTATTTTTATTCATTTATGGGATGTGGGCATTGCTGGCTAGGCCAGCATTTATTGACCATCCAGAATTGCTCTTGAGATGGTGGTGGTGAGCTGCCTTCTTGAACTGCTGCAGTCTGTGTGGTGAAGTGCTGTTAGGAGCGAGTTCCAGGATTTTGACCCAGCGATGATGAAGGAACGGCGATATAGTTCCAAGTCAGGATGGTGTGCGACATGAACAAATGGTGATTGTGAACTCTGATGTTTGACAATTACATAGTAATATTTGTTATTTGCAGTACTTTTGTAAGATTGACATCAATCAGGAAAAGTTTACATGTTCATTTATGAGGCTGTAAACTGGAATATGTTACAAGAATCATAGAATGATACTGCACAGAAGGAGGTGTGCGACTTGGAGAGGAACTTGGAGGTAACGGTGTTCTCATGTACCTGCTGCCCCTGTCCTTCTAGGTGTTAGAGGTCATGGGTTTGGGAGGTGCTGTCGAAGAAGCCTTGGTGAGTTGCTGCAGTGCATCTTGTAGATGGTACACACTGCAGCCACAGTACATATTACTTAGTGAAATTAGATCTCCAGTTTGCTTTGTAGGCCCAATGACAGCTCCTGCAGATTTGTCGATGCAGCTGAACTATGTACAACATTGTATACGTTCAATGTACTGCACTATACAAGGGAAGATAACAAAATAAAAATAGTTTCTCACTCGGCTCATTCAGAAAATGACTGTAAAATACATGAACAAATGGTGATTGTGAACTCTATGTTTGACAATTACATAATAATATTTGTTATTTGCAGTACTTTTGTAAGATTGACATCAATCAGGAAAAGTTTACATGTTCATTTATGAGGCTGTAAACTGGAATATGTTATAAGAATCATAGAATGATACTGCACTGAAGGAGGACATTCGGTCCATCGCACCTGTGCCAACGTGTATGTGGAGGTTTTTTAAAGGAACACCTCCTTAGAAAGCCTTCCCTTCCTCTAATCATCAATCTTATTAAACAGACACAACTGGAAGGATGTGCACTGATTGGCAAAACTGCCCAGGGCGACACTTGGACCAATTTTGCCTCCGGCGATAAATAAGCCCAAAGAGAGACCACTGCTAAAAAATGAGCTGTGCGATGTTTTCCCATTTCTTTTGGCTTGTGTTGCTGCTCCAGTGAAGCCCTGGCAGATGTTGTAGACCTGCAATTCTCACTGGATAGATGAGATAACCCAGCTCTGTGATTTTACATTTATATAGGGATATAGTGGCAGCTCACAAAGCTGATGAAAATGTCAGTCTCTGATGCTGTCACATCCCCCGAGCCACGGAATCACAGAATGATACAGCACTAAGAATGCCATTCGGCCCATCATGCCTGTGCCAGCTCTTTGGTAGAGCTATTCAAGTCGTCCCAATCCCCCGCTCTTTCCCCATTGCCCTGAAAATTGTTTCCCTTCAAGTATTTATCCAATTGTCCTGCCGCTTTATTGTAGAGCACTGTCAACCTTGGGGGCAGCATTCATCTGCTTAATCGCACGAGCCTAGCCTTAAACTGGGCCTATTTGGCAACACAGGTTTGTGCTTCTCTATTCTAAATCTGATCAGAACAGTCAAACAAACTAAACATTGTCTGGGGAAAACCCCAGCTAGTTCTCATCACAAAAGCTTACGGTATTTCGTTAACTATATGTGAATGAAACTCTGACTATTGCTTTTGTTTTGAATACGTATATTTGTTAAATCTGATAGTCGAGATACTGCAAAGCTAAGATGAGAATTGCGCCTATAATGCAGCAGTCCCAAGTCTAAGCTATTAACCAAACCCAGCAGGTTCCCCATTCAAAAAGGACCAGGAATGAATCAGCACCATCTGGTAGATGAGAAAATGTTCTCTTTAAATGAAAAGTCTCTTTAAAAGCATGGCTCATTAGCTGGTGTGTATTGTCTGCACGTGGGATGCTCAAGGGCTGGTATTTCCTTACATTTGCTATCTATAAGCAGAGGGTTAGGAATTCATTATATTGTAGATATAATGAGCATCCTAATTATTCATAGGGCCCCCAGTATGATGCAGGTTAGAAGCAATGGTGCAATTGTCCTGATTTCGGTCTACAATGGAGCCTCAAAGGAGCCCCCCCTCCCCCCCGCTGGATCATTTAATTGCCCACTTGTGGCATTGCAATTTTTGCATTCTTTTTCCACGGACATCTTTAATTCAGCCATATAACGGATTTCAAATCGGACAGCATAAAGATATTTTAAACAGTTCATTAAAAGTGCTGAAACGTTAACGACAAAGAGCTCCAGGCAGATAACTGAGACCATGGTGTTACAGTTGGGATGTTGCTTTTAAATAATGCATGGGGCCACACAAGCATTTCCACACATATTTTTGTCCCAATTACAGCACAACCACAAGAATACATAAATATTCATTGTTACAAACCAACCATATCAGTCAGACTTTGTCATGAGAATAATTTTTCTATAAAACACCCATCAAATGTTATTAAAAGCAGAAGATTAATTTTGTAGAATAAATCTTTTGATCATGGATAGTTTCTATTAAGGAGTTAATCCAATTTTTGTGGTGTGGTTCATCTGCAGATTTACAACATGTTGATATTGTTATTTTAGCTAATGGAGTATGAAAGCCAAAACTTTTCTTTAATGTGGTAATGCTAATGCCCATTAAAGTCTTAGGCCAAGAAATTCGTCTCGGATCGGATTGGCCACCCGTTATACGCAGCGGCTGATATTCAGTTCCCCTGCAGTCAATGGTAAGCTGCCTTCTTGAAGTACTGTCCCTTTTGCACCATTGCCCGAGACTAATTTTTAGGCCTTATATGTTAAGAGAAAGAAAGAACTTGGATTTATATAGCACCTTTCATAACTGCAGGATGTCCCAAAGTGCTTTACAACCAATAAAGTACTTTTTGAAGTTTAGGAAATGCGGCAGCCAATTTGCACACAGCAAGCTCCCACAAACAGCAATGAGATAATCTGCTTTAGTGATGTTGGTTGAGAATGAATGTTGGCCTGGACACCAAGAAAAACTCCTCTGCTCTTCTTGGAATAGTCCCATGGGATCTTTTACATCCACCTGAGAGGGCATACAGGGCCTCAGTTTAGCATCTCCACTGAAAAGACAGATAATTGTATTGTATCTTCACTGCCCAAAACTACAACAAATAGACTGACCTCAGGGCGCCCCCACTAAAATAAAACGAGAATATGTGCTTATCTTTTTAATCACGCTCATCAAGTTTTTAATTTCAATAATGACATGACAGAACCCTGGCTAATCATAGCACACCTACGACAATGATTCTTTCACATTTCTCTTGTAACTAGATGATGGAATATTTGGTAATCTAACTGTGTGCAATCGTGCATTAGAGCTCAGACCAAGAGACAGCAAGCTTGGAAATGGCGAGGGCTGGACTGGCAACACACATGCAGTTTGGCCAGGGTGCTGTCATCACATCATGCTGGTTATATCTTGGAGAAATTTTGTTTTGAATGTGATTGGTCAGCACTACACTCTGTCCCCTCTTCCAGGTCATCTATGTATATTGTAAACAGTTGTGGTCCCAGCACCGATCCCTGTGGCACACCACTAACCACCGATTTCCAACCCGAAAAGGACCCATTTTTCCCAACTCTCTGCTTTCTGTTCGCCAGCCAATTCTCTATCCATGCTAATACATTTCCTCTGACTACGCATACCTCTATCTTCTGCAGTAACCTTTTGTGTGGCACCTTATCGAATGCCTTTTGGAAATCTAAATACACCCCATCCATCGGTACACCTCTATTCACCATGCTCGTTATATCCTCAAAGAATTCCAGTAAATTAGTTAAACATGATTTCCCCTTCATGAATCCATGCTGCGTCTGCTTGATTGCACTATTCCTATCTAGATGTCCCGCTATTTCTTCCTTAATGATAGTTTCAAGCATTTTCCCCACTACAGATGTTAAACTAACCGGCCTGTAGTTACCTGCCTTTTGTCTGCCCCCTTTTTTAAACAGAGGCGTTACATTAGCTGCTTTCCAATCCGCTGGTACCTCCCCAGAGTCCAAAGAATTTTGGTAGATTATAACGAATGCATCTGCTATAACTTCCGCCATCTCTTTTAATACCCTGGGATGCATTTCATCAGGACCCAATTTGAGAAACTGGCTTTCGGTCAAGGGTGTATCCTTCTGATATTGGAATATTGTTTTAGAAATATGACTACCATTCCATCAATGATAAATGTTAATGTGGAGGAATGGACACTTTATGCATTACCTATGCACTGTGACTGTTGCACATTGGCCAGGTTTGTAACAGATGTTAAAAAATTACTACATAGAAACATGACTTGGCTTTCTCAGGAGAAAATATGCAAGAGTCAAGAGGGGTTAAAGCTGATCTCCTTTTTCAGGGTGAGGGCTGTGTGGGTAAAGTTAAGATCAACCTTTCTGTATATAAATCGCTGCCCGTGAGGCTTGATACATGTAGCACATGTATAACAGCAGTAGCGTGTTGCTACAAACAATTCAAGCACAGTTTACACACTGCTCTCTGGTATGTGTCCTCAATAATTATGCTATGCATTTATAAATGTAGAATCCAGTGCACAATATGAATGGTATGATCTTATAGTGCAGGGGATATGCCGGTAGTGCAGTCTGTAAGCTGTGCATGAACTGTAGTGTGCATGGCCAAAGCAACCATGTACCCTGCAGCACCAACATACATTTGTGTTTCTTCAAGTGTTTTTTTTGTTAAGTTCATACCTATTCGAGTTAAAGATTAGTGGTGAAAACTGCAATTATAATTGGAAATCTTTCTATTCATTGAACTGTCAGATCCCAGGCTCAAACCCAGAGTTCCAAAAACACTGTTCAATCACCTGCACTGCCGTGCAATTCTATACAACTTGCTCCTATGTGGTTTTTGGTAAAGCTTTGATGAGCAAAAAGCTGCTGTTTAGGATAGGATCAATGCATGGAGTACCAGTGCAAATGGCCAAGTGATCTGTCACTGCTTTCTACCTATATTTCACAATGATCAGCCACATCTACTTTTCAGTTGCGATTAAGCCTCCTCACTTCCTCTGACTTTCAAAATGACGTCCGTAATGCCGAGTTCTGTGAAGAACGCCAGGTAAAAGCAGCTTTTCTCCAGCAATGTCCAGCAATCTTATCGGTGAGCGATCAGCCCGGCAATGTGTGGGCAATGTGCCGAAAGTTGCGCTGGGTGATGTGTGGATGATCACTCAGTGATCACCTCGGCGATGTGACATGAAAGTTGGGCCGGCAATTTTCCGGCGATGTTCGGCCTAACTTTCCACTTTTTAAGCGAAAGGGGCGATAGCCTGTCTTTTTGGGCGATATATGGGCACTAGCCCAGCGATCTCAAGTGGAAACTCTAGCCCGTGATAATGGGCCATAATTTGCTGCAGCAGTGAATCTAATGGCGTCTGCTGTTAGTTAGACTTGCCCTTGCACGGTTAGGTTTTTACATTGTTTTGTGTGGCAAGTTGCTGAATGTGTGAGGTGATAACGCTGCAGTGAGAGAAACCGGGCATCTGGGACCTGAGTGAACAGGGCAAGTAACTGTATCTCTTTAACCAATCAGATTGAAGGATTGTGAAATTAACAGTGTCAGGACTGAGAAGGAAGTGTAAATTAGAGTGGCTGAATTCGATGTCAAATCAGGTGCAGAAAGAGAAATAAAGAGAAGGTAAGAAAGATTGGATTGAGAGAGAGAGAGAAAAGAGACAGAAAAGAAATGTAAAATATAACATTTTGCATTTTTAAAATCTCCTTCAACAACCTGAATGAATGAAACTCCATACTTGTAATACTTGATTTTCAGTGCCAGAGAGGTTGAATGGACGTTTAGTTCATATCGACCGTGCAAATACAGCAGCTTTAGGCCATTCAATGATGAGGCAGATGGTGAGAAACCACTTTCGTGAAGCTAACGGCAGAGTGGTGCAACCCAGATTTCTGTGTTTAACCGCGCATCTGCCCCTCGCCTGGAGTTGTTGTACCATTTGTGCATAATTAATGGAGAACGCCATTAGCCTTACTGTTATTTTGACAGCAAAATTCTGGCTCATAAAAATAAATTGAATGTGCAATACAACTAAATACATAATCAAAAATGCTTGGAAATGAAAACCATGGTTGTCAGTTCAATGCCTGCACCAGGCAATTAGCATAGAAATGGTGCCAAGGGCCAATGGGTTTTTAACATATGTATAATTATAGAAAATAATTCTACACTTTGGAGCCCACTTGAGTTGATGCCACTGTTCAATTGAGCTCCTCATATCCTCGTGCCATACAGCTTTCAAAACTGTGTCCCTAAGTGTCAAACAAAATTTGACACCGAACCACAAAGCTCTGCTGCCCGTATCCTAACTCGAACCAAGTCCCTTTCACCTTGTGCTCACTGACCTACATTGACTCCCGGTCTGGTAACGCCTCAAGTTTAAAATTCTCATCCTTGTTTTCAAATCCTTCCATGGCCCCACCCCTTCCCTATCTCTGTAACCTCCTCCAGCCCCACAACCCTCCGAGATTGCTGTGCTCCTCCAATTCTGGCCTCTTGCGCATCCCCAATTTTAAATGTTCCACCATTGGCAGCCGTGCCTTCAACTGCCTAGGTTCTAAGCTCTGGAATTCTCTCCCTAAACCTCTCCACCTCGCTACCTCTCTCTCCTCCTTTAAGACATTCCTTAAAACCTACCTCTTTGACCAAGCTTTTGGTCGTCTGTCCTAATATCTCCTGATGTGGCTCCGTGTCTGTAAAGTCCTGTCCCCTCAGTGCAGATTCACACGAGGCATGTAGTGAAGTCAAGGTCATTCTGGACCTGCACCTTTATTTCACAGCTCTGGAATGCTGCACTTGCCTGAGACCTGTCCTTATATACCTGTCTCTTGCAAGTGCACCCCTGGTGGTAAGGTATGCTGGTGGTTACAGATGATATCTTATTACAGTCATGTATAGCATGTTAGGATACAGTTATATACAATAATGTAAGATACATGACATCACCTTCCCCCAAGGTCTTATTGTCTTTATAGTTTCAGTCTCTCAGGTGGTCTACGCTCTCGCGTGGAGCGTCTGAGTTGTGGTTCAGTTGTTTGCCTTGGTGTCTGTTTTTCTTTGGGTGTGGTTGCTGGTATCTCGCCTGGGCTGTCTGTTGGGATTGCCCTTTCCTCAGGTTGTTCCCTCTGTCTGTCCACCAGGTGTGGTGCGGGTTCCACATTGTAGTCTGCCTCTGATTCCGCAGTGTTGTTGGTAAATCTGCTTTTGACTTGGTCTACATGCCTCCGGCAGGTTTTGCCATTGTCCATTTGTACTACCAGTAGCCTGTTTCCTTCCTTGCCCGTTACTGTCCCTGCAAGCCATTTGGGACCCCTGCCATAGTTTAGTACAAACACTTTGTCTCCTATCTCATTCCATCTCCCCATCGAATTTCTGTCATGGTACTCAGTCAGCTTACGGCACTTTGCCTCTACAATTTCGTGCATGTCTGGGAGGATTAATGAGAGCATTGTTTTTAAAGTCCTTTTCATCAACAGTTGCGCGGGGGGGATCCCAGTCAGTGAGTGCGGACGAGATCTGTATGCCAGTAGCAGTCGCGACAGACGACCCTGCAGCATGGGACCTTAGATTTTAAGCATGCCTTGTTTAATGATTTGCACTGTTCTCTCCGCCAGGCCGTTGGAGACCGGCTTGAACGGTGCCATCTTGACGTGATTTATGCCGTGGTCAATTATAAAGTCTTGGAATTCTGCGCTGGTGAAGCACGGACCATTGTCACTGACCAATATGTCAGGGATTCCGTGCGTTGCAAACATGGTTGCGAGGCTCTCCACAGTGGTGGAGGTTGTGCTTGAGTTTAAAATGGTGCATTCGATCCACTTTGAAAATGCATCTACAACTACGAGGAACATTTTGCCCATGAATGGGCCCGCATAGTCTACGTGCACTCGCGACCACGGTTTGGTAGGCCAGGGCCAGGGGCTCAGTGGAGCCTCTTTGGGGGCATTGCTGAGTTGGGCACAAATGATGCACCTTCGGACACAGAGCTCCAAGTCCGCGTCAATACCAGGCCACCAGACACGGGATCTGGCTATGGCCTTCATGAGAACGATCCCCGGGTGCTCGCGGTGGAGCTCCCGGACAAATGCCTCTCTGCCTCGCAGAGGCATGACTACTCGGCTGCCCCACATCAGGCAGTCTGCTTGCAGTGATAGCTCATGCATGCGCCTGTGAAAGGGTTTTAATTCCTCAGTAAAGGCATCGCGAGCCTCTGCCCAGTCACCGGTTAGGACACATCTTTTTACTAAGGATAACGTGCGGTCGCTGGCCGTTCAGGCTCTGATTTGGCGAGCCGTCATGGGCGAACCTGTGAACTCAAAGGCATTGATTGCCATGACTATCTCACAGTCCTGTCCGTCAGACCTTTCTGTGGTCGCCAGGGATAGCCTGCTAAGCGCGTCGGCACAGTTGTCTGTGCCTGGTCTGTGCCTTATGGTATAGTCGTAGGACGCCAGCATGAGTGCCCACCATTGAATTCGCGCCGAGGCATTGGCGTTTATTGCCTTGCTCTCGGATAGGAGGGACGTAAGGGGCTTGTGGTCGGTTTGTAATGCGAACTTGGCCCCGAAAAGGTATTGGTGCATCTTTTTGACACCGTACACGCACGCGAGCGCCTCCTTCTCTACCATTCCGTACCCGCGCTCCGCCCGCGAAAGTGACCTGGAGGCATAAGCTATGGGTTGTAATTTGCCCGCACTATTGACATGTTTCAAAACGCACCCGATCCCATACGCTGATGCATCGCATGTGAGAACTAGCTTTTTACCTGGGTCAAAGAAAGTCAAAACATCGTTGGAACAAGAAGGTTGCGTGCCTTATTGAAGGCGCGTTCCTGGGCATCCCCCCAAAAGCAATTGCACCCCTTTCTGAGTAGCACGTGGAGAGGCTCCAGCAGCATGCTTAAGTTCTGCATAAAGTTCCCAAAGTAATTGAGTAGCCCGAGAAAGGCGTACAGTTTTGAGACATTCCGGGGCCTGGGTGCCAGGCGAATTGCTTCTGTTTTGGACTCTGATGGACGGATTCCATCAGCGGCAATCCTTCTGCCCAAAAATTCAACCTCGGGTGCGAGAAACAGGCACTTGCATTTCTTGACTCGGAGGCCTACCCGATCCAACCGCTTTAGTACTTCCTCCAAATTACGGAGATGGGAGTCGGTGCCCCTGACCGTGATAAGTATGTCGTCTTGAAATACAACCGTCCCCGGAATGGACTTGAGCAGACTCTCCATGTTGCGCTGGAATATGGCAGCTGCTGACCTGATGCCGAATGGGCATCGATTGTACATGAAAAGGCCTCGATGTGTGTTGATGGTGGTGAGTAGCTTGGATTCCTCGGTCAATTTTTGCGTCATATACGCAGATGTGAGGTCTAATTTTGAGAAAAGTTTACCTCCAGCCAATGTGGCAAATAAGTCCTCCGCTCTGGGCAGCGGGTACTAGTCCTGTAGGGAGACTCTGTTTATGGTAGATTTGTAGTCCCCACAGATTCGTACGGATCCATCAGGCTTCATGACTGGGACGATGGGACTTGCCCAGTCGCTAAATTCCACGGGTGATATAATGCCTTCCCGCAGAAGCCTGTCTAGTTCGTGTTCAATCTTTTCCCTGATCACATAGGGTACAGCTCTGGCCTTGTGATGGACCGGTCTAGCATCCTGTGTGATGTAGATTTTGACTTTGGCCCCTTTGAAAGTGCCCACACCTGGCTGAAAGAGATGTTCAAATCACTTTATAACTGTTGAGCTGGAGGTCCGTTCCTCTACTGACATGGCATGGACATCATCCCATTTCCAGTTTAGTTTTGCCAGCCAGCTTCTCCCCAGCAGTGCTGGGGGGTCTCCGGGGACAATCCACAGGGGAAGTCGGTTCACTGTCCCTTTGTGTGTGACAGAGAGCATGGCGCTGCCGAGGACTGGTACGATTTCTTTGGTATAGGTCCTTAGTGTGGTGTCGACCCTTGTGAGTTTTGGTCTGTCTCTTTTATGCGGCCACAGTTGTTCAAATTGTTGAGCGCCCATGAGAGATTGACTCGCTCCCGTATCCAGCTCCATGTTGACAGATATCCCGTTGAGTAGGACCCTCATCATTATAGGAGATATTCCGTTGTAGGAGCAGCGGCCATTTATCGTGTTAACCCGCTGTACACCGGTGTCCCGGGTACTGTCCCCACCATCTTCTGGTCCGCTTTCCGACCCATCTGATTCGTATACCAGCCGAGCTGCCCTTTTTTTGCACATGCGGGCCAAATGCCCTGTATATTCACAATTTCTGCAAACAGCCTGCTGAAATCGACATCCCCTTGACGAGTGCCCACCCCCACACCTCCAGCACAGACCTGTTCCATTGTTCAAAGAGTTCCCAAAGAATGAGCTGCGTCTGGCTGATCTCTCTTGAGCTTCTCTCAGTTTGTAGTTGATTGCTCGCATTGTGGGTTGATGAGGTGTGAACGGCCGTTCCTGTGGCCCTTGATGGCCTCTGCCTGCTATTGAGAGCCTGTTCTCCCGGTTTTGTCTGTGTGTGGGGGTAGCAGCTTGTTTCGTGCTGTGAACTTCTTCTTCCGATATTTCGTTAGTTGTCGTACCTGCATTGTAAATCAACCTCGTTTCTTCTTCCCCTATCAAGAATGTCTGTGCAACCAGTGCTGCTGCCTCTAAGGTCAGGTTCTTGGTCTCAATGAGCTTTCGGAATATGCCTGCGTGCCCTATTCCTTCAATGAAAACGTCTTTCAGCATTTCTCTCCTCAGTTCATCGGTGAACTCACATAAACTAGCCAACCTCCAAAGTTCCACCACGAAGTCGGGTATGCTCTGGCCCACACAGCGTCTGTAGTTGTAGAACCTGTGTCTGGCCATGTGTAGGCTGCTCGCTGGCTTCAGGTGATTTCTTACCAGTGTGCTCAATTCTTCAAACGACTTGCTTGCTGGTTTCTCGGGTGCCAACAGATCCTTCATTAAAGCGTATGTTTTTGAGCCACAGCTGGTCAAAAGATGGGCTCTTCTCTTGTCTGCCTTATCGTCGCCTAACCAGTCTTTGGTTACAAAGCTTTGCTGGAGCCTTTCTATAAAGTCCTCCCAATTGTCTCCCACATTGTACTTTTCATCTGATCCGTTGTTCGCCATTCTGTGGATTCTGTAATCCCGTAACCCGTCGCCACTGTAAAGTCCTGTCCCCTCAGTACAGACTCACACGAGGCATGTAGTGAAGTCAAGGTCACTCTGGACCTGCATCTTTATTTCACAGCTCTGGAATGCTGCACTTGCCTGAGACCTGTCCTTATATACCTGTCTCTTGCAAGTGCACCCCTGGTGGTAAGGTATGCTGGTGGTTACAGGTCATATCTTATTACAGTCATGTATAGCATGTTAGGATACAGTTATATATAATAATGTCAGATACATGACAGTGTCGATGTTTGTTTGTTAATGCTCTTGTGAAGCGCCAGGACGTTTTACTACTTTAAATGCAAGTTGCTGTTGTTGTCATAACCAAATTTGGAAACCATTGACATAGTGCTACAAAAAACAAAACAAGCACAAAGAAACACAGAAGAACAACCACAACAACAAAGAAGAAACACTGAGGACAACAAAATAGGTATCATACGATAACAGAGGATTACATTGGATATACGACACAGAAACAGGCCATTCGGCTCCACCAGTCCATGCCGGCGTTTATGCTCCACTTGAGCCTCCTCCCGTCTTTCCTCATCTAAATCTATCAGCATAACCCTCCATTCCCTTCTTCATCTCGTCCCTTCTCCCATTAAATACATCTGTACTATTTACTTCAACCACTCCCTGTGGTAGCGAGTTCCACATTCTCAACACTCTTTGGGTAAAAAAGTTCCTTCTGAATTCCCTATTTGATTTCTTGGTGACGATCTTATATTAATGGCCTCTGGTTATGCTCTTCCCCACAATTGGAAACACTCTCTCTGTATCCACTCTATCAAAGTCTCTCATAATTTTAAAGACCTCTATTAGGTCACCCCTCAGCCTTCTTTTCAAATGAGAGAACTGTGTACTAGTATTCCATTCCCTAGTTGCAATGTTATGCAACACTGAGGAAGTTGACAGTGTATCCATAAGGCCACTGCTTTGCTCTAGAGGTGTGAAGGAACTGAATTAAATAAGTTTTCTAGGTGCGTTTGATAGCATCACAGCCAGCAGCAGTGCAGATTGAATAAGAACTTTTGTTTAAGAAACTACAAAGAACTGCATGCAATGGGCTTAAGCATCATGCCTCACTGAGAACAGAGAGCTGCAGTCATTCTTACACTCATGTGAAAGGTGCCCATGGTCTCACAGGATAGAAACTGAGCATTGCATGTCTTTTAATCCACAGATGTAGGGTGACAAAATACATTACAAGTTCTAAACGACAAATGTTTGGACTGTTTCCTCAGATCCCCTAAAGCTCCTGTTCTGACTGGCAAAACCGCATGAGTCATGGTGTTCCCACCCTTCCCACATTGCCGTCAGTAGCTGAGCTGCCTGAAACAGATTGCAGAAATCGGCTGCCCTGCTTATTTTTATTTATTTATTTTTTTAAAAAATCATCAAGCTTCTTAAAACAAATTGGAGTCTGCCGTTTTTAAAAAAAGCTCCATGAGAAGCGTAGACAACGTATTTTATTGGATGCCCCACTTTATTTCCATTTGAATGGTCCAGTTTTTTTTAGTTCTTGATCAGAAACCCACATCTCTATGTCAAAATGCGCCTCCGCAGAACAGGGAAACAAAAGTTATGTTATTTTTGGTACTTATCCTGGTCTGAAACAGTTTGATTCACAGAGGCAATATGATGAGAACAAGTTTGCAATGATCAGGATACTGAGTCAGCCTATAGCCCAAACAAGTCCATAAAAAGTCATTCAGAAGCTCAACGTCCTCAGTTGGAGTGGTCCAAAGAAGGATCCGATGGAAATACTTGCGATTGATTGCTTACTTTATCTTAGAAACATAGAACCATGGCATTCTCCAGCACAGAAGGAGACCATTCGGCCTGTCACACCTGTGCCAGCTCTTTGAAAGAGCAGTCCAATTTAGTCTCACACCCCTGGTGTTTCCCCATAATCCTGCAAATGAGTTATTTTCAAATACATGTCCAATCTGATTCCACCACCCTTTCAGGCATTCCAGATCATAACAACCCTCTGTATGAAATAACTTCTCCTCATTTCCCCTCTAGTTCTTTTACCAACTATTTTAAATCTGTTATCTCTGGTTACCAACCCAGTTGCCAGGGGAAACAGTTTATCCCTACTTACTCTGTCAAAACCTCATGTCATTTTGAATACCTCTATTAGGTCTCCCCTTAGCCTTCTCTGCTCTAAGGAGAACAATCCCAGCTTCTCCAATCTCTCCACATAACTGAAGTCCCTCACCCCTGGTATTGTCCTTGTTACCTCCTCTCTACCCTCACCAAGGCCATGACACCTTCTCTAGCCAGAGATCAGAAGATTTGCTGTTCTCCTTTCCCCAGTACCTAAACACCTGCCATTGCTGTTCTCAGTGACCCATTGGTATCGTACATTGGCAGACCATCGATGAAATAGTGGGATGAAGATTTGAACCTTTCTCACAGACACAACTCTTTTTAATCAAAAAATATATAGATCGGGCATTGGGTAAGGCAACCCATAGTTTAAAAAAATTAACAAGTAAGTAAAAGACGAACCTCAAAACTGCAGAAGAAGTTAACAAGATCCAAAATATTGTAGGTTTGACTGATTTAGGACCTTGCTCATTGTTAATACATTCTTACTACTGAAGTTTTCATAGGGAACATCGGAATTGCTAGATGAAAAAAGTCCAAGGTCCATCTAGTTCACCTTCTACCATCCTGGTAGTTGCATGATACAATGATATTGGAGTTGTTGACTAATCAAAGCAATCAATCTCTAATAATTAGTCTACAACAGACCCAGACATGAGGTGAGGAAAACCCCTGTGGTGGAGAGCTTTGGGAACCATAGGTCCAATGTCACCTAGTATTCCCAAGCATGCTGCACTTACCACATGTCATGTCTCACATTCTTCAGTGCTTGGTCACACATGCTCAAAAAGTTTCCATGAATTTACCACTTTTAAGTAAAATTGTTTGCCTTTGCGTTATGACTATGTTCTCCTCTTATTTGCTGTGTTGAGTGTCTGTTTAGTCAAATGACCAGCTATATAATTTATAGAAGTCTTATTACACATAGCTGTGACTTCCTCTGGGGTACTTGCATTAGTGTGAAGGGTGGACTTTGTTTTAGATGGCAATTTTTAAAAATCATTAATGGGATGTGGGTGTCGCTGGCAAGGCCAGCACTTATTGCCCATCCCTAATTGAAATGGTGGTAGTGATCCACCTTCGTGAACTGCTGCAGTCCATGTGAAGGTGCTCCCATGGTGCTGTTAGGGAGGCAGTTCCAGGATTTTGACCCAGCGACAATGAAGGAATGGTGATATATTTCCAAGTCAGGATGGTGTGCGACTTGGAGGGAAATTGGAGGTGATGGAGTTCCCATGCGCTTGCTGCCCTTGCAACGTAGATGATTTAGAATTGTAAAAGGAGTATTAGTTCTGGTCACATTTCTGTAGCTCCCATTACCAAATTTGTATTTCCCAAAATCAGATACAACCGGATGTCACTGTGAGTTGTGAGCATTAAGATCTCAAAAAAACTGTTATTTCCTTATTAACGAGGATATCACAGCCTTTAGTTTTTTTCAAGTCTGTGATTATTTAACTCTCTGAAATACGTCCTCTGTTTTTTAAAAATGTAATTTGTTTCAGGAAGTGCTCGGTATTTTGCTATAATGTCTCGGTGGCTGCCAGATGCAGAGTGTGAGCTGGACGGAAGGATGAGAGCTAAGTCAGACCCTTCCCATGATGTCACAGGAAGTAGTAAAGTGCTCTTCACATTGAGTCATCCCCATATGGAAAGATGATTTTTGAAAATCAAAACATAATTTTCATTTAATATTTTTTCCACCTGTTGCATTAACAAAAGTCCCAAGGGGAACGATGGAATGCAGATTTAATTTTATTTCTATAATAGGGCTTCATGAGATAAATGGGCCATTTCACAGTTTTCCACTGTGCCTTATCTATATCTAGCTATCACACAACGTCCTTTTCCATGATCTGGCCATGATATACTGAGCAATATAATTTCAAATATCATGGGCCGAAATTGGCCCTTTTTTAGAGGCCCATTAGTACCTCCAGGGGCGCTTAAGAGACTTTTCACCTGGCCGGGGGGGAGGGGAGGGGGCACTACCAGCTCCAGGGAAATTGCCCAGGAGGAAGTGTAGGCGCAGCGCCGTGCCCCGTAGTTAACAACCTGGGCCGCCATGCAACCGGCAATGACATCATCGGTGTGCGTGGTGGCCCCTCACCGTCCCGCGGGGGATATTGCCCCGTGGCCCGCGAGGTTGGCACGAGCCGCTTCACGGGTTGCGGGTTGCAAAGCTGGCCGACATCCGCTCTCGGGGGGCGCTACTTGTGGGGCAGGGTGCCTGCGCCCCACGCCACCATCATTTCTGGATTGCCGACTCACGGGTCAGCTCCACGATGGTGGCCCTGGCGTGATCTGAGCCACCATCATGCAGCCCGACACTCCGTTTTGTTGCGAGGCTGCTGGCCTGGTTCCATGCTGCCGTGGTGATCCAGTGGAGGCCATCAGATGCCATGCAGAGTGTGCAGCGGCCCTCCCTTTTAAGCGTAGCGGAGGGGCGTTGAAGCATGTCAGCGCTACGCGGAGCATCTGCGCAGCGCGTGACTCACCGCCCCAGTAGCGCCCCGGGTCCCGCCCTTAAAGGAGACGGAGTGCTAGAGATTGCGCTCCACTTCCTTTGAGGGGCAGTAAGCCCAATTCAGCTGTGTGGGCGGGACTTCTGCGCCAGGTGCAGAAAGTCTAGGCCCCAGCTGGTTACCGCCCCCAATCTGGGCGCAGGGCAATTTCTCCCCCCAGATCGGCACCCTTTCTTTATTATACTTTTGCTCTCATTGAAATGAAGTGGTCGAACGGCTATTCTGTATTTTACACTATTGTCACTAATGTCACAAGTACTCCCGTTAAGCGTGAAACTGGTGTTATCAGAGGTGCATCAGGACTGGTGAGAATTTGGGCATTAGCATAGATGCATTTAAGGAGATGCTAGATAAACATGTGAGGGAGAAAGGAATAGAGGAATATGCTGATAAGGTTTGATGAAATAGGGTGGCAGGTGACCCATGTGGAGCATATCCGCCGGCATAGACCAGTTGGGCCGAATGGCCTGTTTCTGTGCTGTAAATACGATGTAATTCTCTGTAGCATGAATGCCAGAGTATTCAAAGGTTTCTCCCAGATGAAAATATGGATGATTTCATAAGGAAAAACATTATTAATACTCTGAAAATGAAGATAAAAAGTGTACGTCATTGCTTGCTGTGACTTGCGTTACTCATGCTTTGAGTTTGGCAAAGTCGCACATTTGACCTTAAAAGAAAATCAGCTGTAACAAAGAGAGTACAATGTGGTCATTGCACATTGATTTCCTCTTCCCTCCTTTATTATTATGTAAAGCTTCGTAATGAGGAAATGTCAGGGAAAGGGAAGGCAATGAACTTCACTGGACTATGGGGCATGGAGCCAAGGTGGTGAAGGAGTGTTGCTGAGCCACCTGCACATCCTGAGGAATGACATAATACTATTAATAATATTAAAATATCAATTATTCAGAATTAGCTGAGAAAATGTGTATGCTGAAAATCCAGTCTAACAATATTCCAAAAAAGGCATTATTCCACCATCAGTGTTAACCCTGTATTTTTGCACATTAATGGCATTAATATTAAATGTTTCTATTTTGTTTGCCCTCCCTTGAACAATGTCAAAATCATTATTAGTTTTTCATTGTATTTAAAAACCTTTCTTTAAGCCTAGAATGGGTGAATTCACTCCCTCCACGCCCGGCGCACCGTGGCTGCAGTGTGTACCATCTACAAGAAGCAGAGTAGGCCATTCAGCCCTTCAAACCGGATCCACCATTCAATAAGATCACGGCTGATCTTCTACCTCAATCCACCTTCCCGCACTATCCCCATATATTCCTTGGTTCCCTTCGAGTCCAAAAATCTTTCGATCTCAGTCTTGAATATACTCAACGACTTTGAGCGTCCACAGCTCTCTGGGGTAAAGAATTACAAAGATTCATTACATTTTCCACATTACAACAGTGACTACACTCCAAAAGTACTTAATTGACTGTAAAGCACTTTGAGACGTCTGGTGGCCGCGAAAGGCGCTATATAAATGCAAGTCTTTCTTTCTTTATTTCTTTCATAACTTTTGGAGTGAAGAAATTTCTGCTCATGTCAGTCCTAAAGGGCCAACACCTTATTCTGAGACTGTGACCCCTACTTCTAGACTCCCCAGCCTGGGGAACCATCATCTAAGGAAGCTTAGTGAGTTGCTGCGTTGCATCCTGCAGACTATACTGTAGCCACGGTGACTGGTGGTGGAGGGGGTGGATATTGAGTCCGGGGGTACTGATTAAGTGAACTCCTTTGTTTTGGATGCTGTTGAGCATTTTGAGTGTTGCAGCTGCATCCTGCCAGATGAGTGGTGAGCATTCTAAAACATTCCTGACCTGAGTTTTTCAGATGGCGATGAAGCTTTTAGGGGCAGAGTTTTGGTTTCCTCACCACCTAACACAGGCCCCATCCAACAACTATGTTCTTCAGAACTCGGCCAGTGGTGGTCCAGCTATGAAGCTGCTCCTCCTGTTGGACACTGAAGTATAAAACCCAAAGTATATTCTGTATCCTTGCATTCCTCAATGCTTTCTCGAAGTGATCAACATAGAGGAGTACTGATTTGTTGGTTGATGGGTGGTGACAGTAGATAGTGATCAGGACTTCCAAGGCCACTCCACCTTACTGTATATAACTGTGCTCCCACCTCTAGTGGGTCGACAACTGTCAGTGAAACAAGACATACCCTGGGATATGATGAAGGAGGCTGGGATGTTTGTTGATAGATTTTATTTTATGAGTACAACTGTATCAGCTTCTCCCAATCTGGGCAGTAGGCCCCAGGTATTATTGGGGAGAATTCTGCAGGGTTGGCTGGATTGAGATTGCCGAAGTTTTGTCTTGGTGTGATGCCTGGGTTGTTGGCGATAGATTTATCCAATTTTTCTTGTTATTAAAATTTTGCAACTGCTAGCAGACTCACTTCAAAATATAAATGGTCAGTCCTCACAATAAAACCAACCTCTTCTCACTATATAAACAGTATTATCTTAATATACTTTTATACTTAGTGAGGAGATTTGCAGGTGAGAACCTTATAAACATTAAATAGCTCTTTTTCAGGGCAGTAGCACGTTTATCTTGATTTAAACAACAGTACAAGGTTATAATTGAGTCTATTTAGAAAACAGTTTAAATGAACAAATGAGTTTGACCTCATATATTAAAAATTCAGCATTTTAAAATAAATTATGCAAAGAAAGAAAGACCTGCATTTCTATAGTACCTTTTATGACCTCAGGATATCCCAAAGCGCTTTAAAACTAATGAAATACATTTTGAAGAGTGGTCACTGTTGTAATGTATGAAACGCAGCAGCTAAATTGTGCACAGTAAGCTCCCACAAACAATAATGTTATAATGACCTGACAATCTGTGTTAATGATGTTGGTTGAGGGATAAATGTTGGCCAAGACACAAGGGAGCACTTAACAGCTCTTCTTTGAAATAGTTTTTAAAAATTTGTTCATGGAATGTGGGCATCACTGGCAAGACCAGCATTTATTGCCCATCCCTAATTTCCCTTGAGAAGGTGGTGGTGAGCCGCCTTCTTGAATCGCTGCAGTCTGTGTGGTGAAGGTATTCCCACAGTGCTGTTAGGGAGGGATTTCCAGGATTTTGATCCAATGACGATGAAGGAACGGCGATATACTTCCAAGTCAGGATGGTGTGTGACTTGGAGGGGAACGTGGAGGTGGTGGTGTTCCCATGCGCCAGCTGCCCTTGTCTTTCTAGGTGGTAAAGGTCGTGGGTTTGGGAGGTGCTACCAAAGAAGCCTTGGCGAGTTGCTGCAGTGCATCTTGTAGATGGTACACACTGCAGTCCGCTGGTGGAGGAAGTGAATGTTTAAGGTTTTGGATGGGGTGCCAATCAAGCGGGCTGCTTTGTCCTGGATGGTGTCGAGTTTCTTGAGTATTGTTGGAGCTGCACTCATCCAGGCAAGTGGAGACTATTCCATCACACTCCTGACGTGCCTTGTAAATGATTGAAAGGCTTTGGGGAGTCAGGAGATGAAACACTCACCACAGAATACCCAGTCTCTGACCTGCTCTTGTTGTCACAATATTTATGTGGCTGGTCCAGTTAAGTTTCTGGTCAATGGTGACCCCCAGGATATTGATAGTGGGGGATTCGGCATAGATAATGCCGTTGAATGTCAAGGGCTGATTTTCCCTTGTTGGAGATAGTCATTGCTTGGCTCTTGTGTGGCGTGAATGTTACTTGCCACATATCAGCCCAAGCCTGAATGTCGTCCAGGTCTTGATACAGGAGGGCATGGACTGCTTCGTTATCTGAGGAGTTGTGAATGGCACTGAACACTGTATAGTCATCAACGAACATCCTCACTTCTGACCTTATGATGGAGGGGAGGTCATTGATGAAGCAGCTGAAGATGGCTGGGCCTAGGACACTGCCCTGAGGAACTCCTGCAGTGATGTCCTGGGGCTGAGATGATTGGCCTCCAACCACCACAACCATCTTCCTTTGTGCTAGGTATGACTCCAGCCAGTGGAGAGTTTTCCTCCTGATTCTCATTTACTTCAGATTTACTAGGGCTCCTTGATGCCACACTTGGTAAAATACTACTTTGATGTCGAGGTCAGTCACTCTCACCTCACCTCTAGAATTCAGCTCTTTTGTCCATGTTTGGACCAAGGCTGTAATGAGGTCTGGAGCCGAGTGGTCCTGGTGGAACCCAAACTGAGCATCGGTGAGCAGGTTATTGGTGAGTAAGTGCCACTTAATAGCATTGTCGACGACAGCTTCCATCACTTTGCTGATGATTGAGAATAGAATGATGGGGCGGTAATTGGCCGGATTGGATTTGTCCTGCTTTTTCTGGACAAAACATACCTGGGCAGTTTTCCACATTTTCAGGTAGATACCAGTGTTGTAGTTGTACTGGAAAATCTTGGCTAGAGATGCGGCTAGTTCTGGAGCACATCTTCAGGACGACAGCCGGGATGTTGTCGGGGCCCATAGCTTTTCATGTATCCAGTGCACTCAGCTGTTTCTTGATATCACGTGGAGTGAATCGAATTGGCTGAAGACTGACTTCTGGGATGGTGGAAATCTTAGGAGGAGGCCAATATGGATTATCCACTCAAAACTTCTGGCCGAAGATGGTTGCCAATGCTTCAGACTTGTCTTTTGCACTCACGTGCTGGGCTCCGTCATCATTGAGGATGGGAATATTCATGGAGCCTCCTCCTTCCGTTAGTTGTTTAATGGTCCACCAGCATTCACGACTGCATGTGGCAGGACTGCAGAGCTTTGATCTGGTCCATTGATTGTGGGATCGCTTATCCCTGTTGGTGGCATGCTGCTTCCCCTTTTTAGCATGCATGTAGTTCCGTGTTGCAGCTTTCCCAGGTTAGCACCTCATTTTTAGGTACACCTGGTGCTGCTCCTGGCATGCTCTTTTGCACACCTCATTGAACCAGGGTTAGTCCCCTGGCTTGAATGAGGGATATGCCGGGCCATGAGGTTTACAAATTGTGGTGGAATACAATTCTGCTTCCACTGATGTCCCACAGCGCCTCATGGATGTCCAGTTTTGAGCTGCTAGATCTGTTCTGATTCTATCCCATTTAACTTGGGGGTAGTGCCACACAACATGATGGAGGATGCCCTCAGTGTGAAGATGGAACTTCGTCTCCACAATGATTGTATGGTGGTCACAGATGCATCTGCGACAGGTAGATTGGTGAGGACGAGGTCAAGTAGGTTTTCCCTCGTGTTGGTTCTGTCACCACCTGTCGCAGACCCAGTCCTTCAGGACTCAGCCAGCTCGGTCAGTAGCGGTGCTACCGAGCCAGTCTTGGTGAAGGACATTGAATTCCCCCACCCAGAATATATTCTATGTCCTTGCTACTCTCAGCGCTTCTTCCAAGTGGTGTCCAACATGTAGAAGTACTCAGCTGAGGAAAGGCAGTAGGTGGTAATCAGTCTTGCCCATGCTTGACCTGAAGCCGTGAGACTTCATGGGGTCCGGAGTCAATGTTGAGGACTTCCAGGACCACTCCTTCTGACTGTATACCACTGTACCACCACCTCTGGTGGATCTGTCCTGCCGATGGGACAGGACATACCCAGGGATGGTGATGGAGGAATCTGGGACATTGGCTGAAAGCTATGATTCTGTGAGTATGATTCTGTCAGGCTGTTGTTTGAGTCGTCTGTGGGACAGCTCTCCCAATTTTGGCACAAGTCCCCAGATATTGGTCAGAAGGACTTTGCAGGGTCGGCCAGGCTGGTTGTGCCTTTGTCATGTGTGAGGGCGATGCCAAATGTCTGGTTTTATTCTTATTTCTCGTAGCAGTTTATTACAACTGAGTGGATTGCTAGGCCATTTCAGAGGGCAGTTAAGAGTTGATGCTGTGGGTCTGGAGTCACATATAGTCCAGACCGGGTAAGGACAGCAGATTTCCTCCCCTATTGGACATTATTGAACCAAATGGGTTTTTACGACAATCCGATAGTTTCATGGTTGGCATTAATGATGCTAGCTTTTTATTCCAGATTTATTTCATTAACTGAATTTAAATTCCCCCAGCTGCTGTAGTGGGATTTGAACTCATGTCTCTGGATTACTAGTCCAGTAGCATTACCACTATGCTATCAAGCCCGATAATAGTGCCATGGATCTTTAACGTCCATCTAAGAGGGCAGACGGGGCCTTTGGTTAACGTCTCATCTGAAAGACAGCACCCCCGACAGTGCACCATTCCCTCAGTACTGCACTGGAGTGTCAGCCTGTGCTTAAACCTATGCAGTGTGAGTTGAACCCACAATCTTCTGATTCAGAGGCGAGAGAGGTACCCACTGAGTCACAGCCGACACTGCATATATATAATATATATATAATATATATGCATATAGCACAAGATTGGAGCCTGGGAAATAAATTGGTGCTTAAATAGCTAACTTGATGGTTTATTTGATAGTGCAAATCATTAGGAATTAAAGGTTACTTGATTATTTTTTCCCACGGAGTGGAATTGAACACAAATTGACCTCAAAAGCCAAATTCTCACAGTGTGTGGCTATCTGTGAAGTAACTAAGTCCACAGAGTTAGATTGAGAACAAATCTGTAAAGGAAACTCTCGCATCAGCTGGCTCAATAGGCCGAGAGTTGAGGGAGTGTTTGGTGGATGTACCACACCCTCTCCACCCACTTAATCTGATATTCATACATTATACTGTCAGAGTCTGCTTCCCCTTTCAATAGCTGCTTTGTATATTCCACATTTCAATGGACTCGCATGTATCATTATAAGATTAAAATACTGCTTCCTGGACTTAAAACCTCAGGAAACTGTAGACTTGTATATTTCATATGGAATTAATGAAGTTATGGATAAGCCTTGCGTTTTGATCAGTGCCAGTTTCACAAACACAGCAAAAAGAGAAAAAGCACCTCAAAGTACTGCTTCATTAAGCAAAGCTCGCATTAGTATTGATTAAATAATAACGAGCCATTTTAACATTGTGGGATAGTAAGATGCCAATTCTTGACACATTTGTTTGAAATGCTCTCCTCTGCTATTTTAGTCGAGATACTAGCCCATTTATTTGAACAACTTATTGCCACTACTAAAAGAGCAGAGAGAGGAAGCTCAAATGAAAGTGTTCAGTGTTTATTCACTATTATGATCAGGAATGCACTGCTTGAAAGGGCGGTGGGACCAGATTCAATAATAACAAAAGGGAATTGAATATGTGCTTGAAAAGTAAAAATTTACAGGGTGATGGGGAAAGAGCAGGGGAGTGGGACTAATTGGAGAGCTTTTTCAAAGAGTCTGCACAGGCACAGTGGTCCGAATGGCCTCTTTCCATGCAGCATGATTCTGTTATCCCACAATGTAATTTTCAGGACGCCCGTCAATCAGGGTAGCTGTGCAAAAGCAAACAAGGCTCCTGTGAAGCGCCTTGTGGTGTTTTACTATGTTAAAGGCACTATATAAATGAAAGTTGTTGTTGAAGGTTGCAGTTGTAGTTTATCGCTACTATCTAATTGTTCTTCCACCTCACACATGTTTTTAGATTTCAATGTTATTAAAATATCTAATTTCTTTTTCTATTTCTTGCCAAAGCAAAATGGTTATTTGGAAAGGTGCAAAGAGAGCCGGAGGCAAATTTTTGCTGTTTACTAATGATATCACTTGCCAAGTGGAAAAGGATAATCTGAGCAGAAATGTTACTTTTGGTATGTTTTTCAGACTTGTCTTCCATTTATAATTCAACCCAATGGTAACAGCTTAACAATAGTGACTACAAACATTGATTGAACCAAATATTGAGGAACAATCTCATCTGAATAGTTTGAGCAGCTAATTTTGTAATGTTTTAGAGAAACAAAACATAGGAGCTTTGCTGAATTTGAAGTACCATCCAGTTTAACATTTTTTTAAAGTATAGAGAGCTTTAGCATATACTATGATGTATTTTGGAGGTAGGGGTTGTAATGCATTTTATAATAAGTTTAAACTATTTACTGCAAGTTGCAATGGACAAGTCCAAATATGGCATCCAAACTTGTGTTCCATACTGTACTCATGATTTACCGACTATAATCTCAAATTCCTGGGTTAAAGGAGGATCTAAGTCCACATTTTCACCTTTGTGAGGTCAGGGTTTTGGGCTGAGCTGAGCAACGGAACATACATGAAGACAAAGATAAGAATTGAGTGAATCATTGGGATTCTGAAAGGAAGGTCACTGTGCCTGGATAGGTCTAGGGGTGTCTTGTAGTTGCAACCTTCTTGGATGTTGGTGCACAACAGGATTCCACCACTATCCCAGTCATCTGTCGCAAATCTCACCTAATGGGAGGACCCCTGAGATCATCATCCATGTGCTTTGTGGACAGAAGCTGACATGTCTTCCACCTCTTCTCAGCTACATCAGACTCCAATTCCATATCTGAATCATCTGCCTTCCTTGTGTTCTGTGTCTCAACATGTGTCAAGTCCTCATCTACACTATCCATACCTTCCTGGAGTGAGTGCCTCTGGGCTCCTGAGTGCAAGAGGGAGGATGAATAACAGGGTATGTGAGTAGCCACCAGTGATGCCAGAAGTGGAGGGGACCGCACTCTCTTGCTCATTATCATCCTCCTCTTCACTTTCCTGGGGCTAGAATTTCCTATCAGCCCGCCAGCGCCCGATTGCCGCCCAAAAGACCGCTAAGGTTGGGAAGATTATCGCTGGTGAAAATGTCCCCCCCCCCCCAAAAATAAAAAAATCCGTCGAGCGAAAAACATTGGTGTTGCACCCCCCAATCTGGGCAAAAAGGTGCAATTTAGGGTTGTTTGGGCAGTTGCTAAACAAAATGAGCAATAAATAAAAAATCAATAAAAATTTACCCTGAGGCTGCGGGTTGAGCCTAGCAACAGAAAAATAAAAATAATTTTTCAAAAAACATAACCTAAAAAATCAAAAAATCATTCTCCAGACACTTTTAAACTAAATAGCCACAACAGATTTTTAAAATAATTAGTAAAAAAACAATTACGAACCTTTTTCTTGCAGAGGTACTCACCTACCGCCCAGCTCCGCTGATCCTCGTGGGTGTTTTTTTAATACTCACCTACGGGTCACCGCTGACCCAAATATTGCTCTCAGGACGGTGCATCTGCCGGTCCGCTCCCCAGCGGTACCTCGAAACCGCCAGCATAACTCAGGTAGGGAATTTCTCGCTCATCTGATTACCGCCCACAATGGCCAACACCACCCAGAAACCGGGCGGTAAGCCATTGGAAATTCCAGCCCCTGGCTTTTAGTCTCGAGAGGTAAAAACAATACAGTTAGTTTTGGTCTGATTTATGAGGAAGCTGGTAGTTGCTGGAGAATGGAAGAATACATAGACACAATAAGAAAAGGTATATGTGCTTACAGAGCAACTGAAGGCATACTGACTTTCAGTATCTCTAGCCCCAATTGTCAGGCAAAGTTGTATTTTATATGTGCCAATGCTTCCTCTTTATATTGTGTTAACTAGTGGACTTATGCACTTTCTACCCCATGAAGCTGGTATACCGTGGCATTATGTGCTGTCTTCTCCTGCATTTTTAAAAATTTGTTCTGGGATGTGGCCATCGCTGGCAAGGCCAGCATTTATTGCCCATCCCGAATTGCCCTTGAGAAGGGGGTGGTGAGCCGCCTTCTTGATCTGTTGCAGTCTTTGTGGTGAAGGTATTCCCACAGTGCTGTTAGGGAGGGAGTTTCAGGATTTTCACCCAGTGACGATGAAGGAACGGCGATATATTTCCAAGTCAGGATGTGTGTAACTTGGAGGTGAACTTACAGGTGATGGTGTTCCCATGCAGCCCTTGTCCTTCTAGGTGGTAGAGGTCGTGGGTTTTGGAGGTGCTGCCGAAGAAGCCTTGGCGAGCTAAAGCAGTGCATCTTTTAATAATGGTAAACACTGCAGCCATGGTGCGCCAGAGGTGGAGGGAGTGAATGTTTAAGGTGGTGGATGGGGTGCCAATCAAGCGGGTTGCTTTGTCCTGATGGTGTTGAGCTCCTTGAGTGTTGTTGGAGCTGCACTCATTCAGGCAAGTGGAGAATATTCCATCACACACCTGACTTAGAAACATAGAAACATAGAAACATAGAAAATAGGTGTAGGAGTAGGTCATTCGGCCCTTCGAGCCTGCACCACCATTCAATGAGTTCATGGCTGAACATGCAACTTCAGTATCCCATTCCTGCTTTCTTGCCATACCCCTTGATCCCCCTAGTAGTAAGGACTACATCTAACTCATTTTTGAATATATTTAATGAATTGGCCTCAACAACTTTCTGTGGTAGAGAATTCCACAGGTTCACCACTTTCTGGGTGAAGAAGTTTCTCCTCATCTCGGTCCTAAATGGCTTACTCCTTATCCTTAGACTATGACCCCTGGTTCTGGACTTCCCCAACATTAATAAGAACATAAGAACATAAGAACATAAGAATTAGGAACAGGAGTAGGTCATCTAGCCCCTCGAGCCTGCTCCGCCACCCAACAAGATCATGGCTGATCTGGCCGTGGACTCAGCTCCACTTACCCGCCCGCTCCCCATAACCCTTAATTTCCTTATTGGTTAAAAATCTATCTATCTGTGATTTTAATATATTCAATGAGCTAGCCTCAACTGCTTCCTTGGGCAGAGAATTCCACAGATTCACAACCCTCTGGGAGAAGAAATTCCTTCTCAACTCGGTTTTAAATTGGCTCCCCCGTATTTTGAGGCTGTGCCCCCTAGTTCTAGTCTCCCCGACCAGTGGAAACAACCTCTCTGCCTCTATCTTGTCTATCCCCTTCATTATTTTAAATGTTTCTGTAAGATCACCCCTCATCCTTCTGAACTCCAACGTGTAAAGACCCAGTCTACTCAATCTATCATCATAAGGTAACCCCCTCATCTCCGGAATCAGCCTAGTGAATTGTCTCTGTACCACTTCCAAAGCTAGTATATGCTTCCTTAAGTAAGGTGACCAAAACTGCACGCAGTACTCTAGGTGCGGCCTCACCAATACCCTGTACAGATGCAGCAGGACCTCCCTGCTTTTGTGCTCCATCCCTCTCGCAATGAAGGCCAACATTCCATTCGCCTTCCTGATTACCTGCTGCACCTGCAAACTAACTTTTTGGGATTCATGCACAAGGACCCCCAGGTCCCTCTACACCGCAGCATGTTGTAATTTCTCCCCATTCAAATAATATTCCCTTTTACTGTTTTTTTTCCTAAGGTGGATGACCTCACATTTTCCGACATTGTATTCCATCTAGCAAACCTTAGCCCATTCGCTTAACTTATACAAATCTCTTTGCAGCCTCTCTGTGTCCTCTACACAACCCGCTTTCCCACTAATCTTTGTGTCATCTGCAAATTTTGTTACACTACACTCTGTCCCCTCTTCCAGGTCATCTATGTATATTGTAAACAGTTGTGGTCCCAGCACCGATCCCTGTGGCACACCACTAACCACCGATTTCCAACCCGAAAAGGACCCATTTATCCAGACTCTCTGCTTTCTATTAACCAACCAATTCTCTATCCATGCTAATACATTTCCTCTGACTCCGCATACCTCTATCTTCTGCAGTAACCTTTTGTGTGGCACCTTATCGAATGCCTTTTGGAAATCTAAATACACCACATCCATCGGTACACCTCTATCCACCATGCTCGTTATATCCTCAAAGAATTCCAGTAAATTAGTTACACATGACTTCCCCTTCATGAATCCATGTTGCATCTGCTTGATTGCACTATTCCTATCTAGATGTCCCGCTATTTCTTCCTTAATGATAGCTTCAAGCATTTTCCCCACTACAGATATTAAACTAACCGGCCTATAGTTACCTGCTTTTTGTCTGCCCCCTTTTTTAAACAGAGGCGTTACATTAGCTGCTTTCCAATCCGCTGGTACCTCCCCAGAGACCAGAGAATTTTGCTAGATTATAACGAATGCATCTGCTATAACTTCCGCCATCTCTTTTAATACCCTGGGATGCATTTCATCAGGACCAGGGGACTTGTCTACCTTGAGTCCCATTAGCCTGTCCAGCACTACCCTCCTAGTGATAGTGATTATCTCAAGGTCCTCCCTTCCCACATTCCCGTGACCAGCAATTTTTGGCATGGTTTTTGTGTCTTCCACTGTGAAGACTGAAGCAAAATAATTGTTTAAGGTCTCAGCCATTTCCACATTTCCCATTGTTCAATCTCCCTTCTCATCTTCTAAGGGACCAACATTTACTTTAGTCACTCTTTTCCGTTTAATATATCGGTAAAAGCTTTTACTATCTGTTTTTATGTTTTGCGCAAGTTTACATTCGTAATCTATCTTCCCTTTCTTTATTGCTTTCTTAGTCATTCTTTGCTGTCATTTAAAATTTTCCCAATCTTCTAGTTTCCCACTAACCTTGGCCACCTTATACGCATTGG
Organism: Pristiophorus japonicus; assembly: GCF_044704955.1. Lineage (NCBI taxonomy): Eukaryota > Metazoa > Chordata > Chondrichthyes > Pristiophoridae > Pristiophorus > Pristiophorus japonicus. The sequence continues at coordinate 130,298,796 of NC_091985.1, forward strand.
TTTTGAATTTGATACTCTCCTTTATTTCCTTGGTTATCCACGGCTGGTTATCCCTTCTCTTACCGCCCTTCTTTTTCACTGGAATATATTTTTGTTGAGCACTATGAAAGAGCTCCTTAAAAGTCCTCCACTGTTCCTCAATTGTGCCACTGTTTAGTCTGTGTTCCCAGTCTACTTTAGCTAACTCTGCCCTCATCCCACTGTTGTCCCCTTTGTTTAAGCATAGTACGCTCGTTTGAGACACTACTTCCTCACCCTCAATCTGTATTACAAATTCAACCATACTGTGATCACTCATTCCGAGAGGATCTTTTACTAGGAGATCGTTTATTATTTCTGTCTCATTACACAGGACCAGATCTAAGATAGCTTGCTCCCTTGTAGGTTCTGTAACATACTGTTCTAAGAAACAATCCCGTATGCATTCTATGAATTCCTCCTCAAGGCTACCCCGTGCGATTTGATTTGACCAATCGATATGTAGGTTAAAATCCACCATGATTACTGCCGTTCCTTTTTCACATGCCTCCATTATTCCTTTGATTATTGTCCGCCCCACCGTGAAGTTATTATTTGGGGGCCTATAAACTACGCCCACCAGTGACTTTTTCCCCTTACTATCTCTAATCTCCACCCACAATGATTCTACATTTTGTTCATTAGAGCCAATAACATCCCTCACAACTGCCCTGATAGCATCCTTTATTAACAGAGCTACCCCACCTCCTTTCCCTTCTTGTCTATCTTTCTGAATTGTCAGATACCCCTGTATGTTTAATTCCCAGTTTTGGCCACCCTGCAACCACGTTTCTGTAATGGCCACCAAATCATACCCATTTGTAATGATTTGTGCCGTCAACTCATTTACTTTATTTCGAATGCTGCGTGCGTTTAGGTAGAATGTTTTAATACTAGTTTTTAAACCATTATTTTTAGTTTTGACCACTCCTGCAGCCCATTTATATTCATACATATTGTCCCTTCCATCACCTTGTGGTTTACACTTACCCCTGTGCTACTCTGCTCTGTTGCCCACTGCCTTTTGCATTCTTTCTTGGGGTTCTGTTCATCTGAGCTCTCACCCACTCTAACTAGCTCAGAGCCCTCTCCTGGGTTCCCATCCCCCTGCCAAGCTAGTTTAAAGCCCTCCCAACCGTACTATCAAAACCACCCGCGAGAACATTGGTCCCATCTCTGTTGAGGTGTAACCTGTCCGACTTGTACAGGTCCCACCTTCCCCAGAAGCGGTCCCAATTGTTCAGGAAACTAAAGTCCTCCCTCCTACACCAACGGGAGAGTGGAGAGCACCAGTTCCAACTGTCACAGGACGGGAGCGTGGAGAGCACATTTCCAACTAACACAGGACGGGAAAGTGGAGAGCACCAGTTCCAATTGTCGCAGGAGAGAGATTGGAGAGCACCAGTTCCCACTCTCACAGGATGGGAGAGTGGAGAGCACCAGCTCCAACTGTCGCAGGAGAGAGAGTGGAGAGCACCAGCTCCAGCTGTCGCAGGAGAGAGAGTGGAGAGCACCAGCTCCAACTGTCACAGGACAGAGAGTGGAGAGCACCAGTTCAAACTGTCACAGGACGGGAGAGTGGAGAGCACCAGTTCACACTGTCGCAGGATGGGAGTGGAGAGCACCAGTTCCAACTCTCGCAGGAGAGAGAGTGGAGAGCACCAATTCCAATTGCCTTGTAGATGGTGGAACGGCTTTGGGGAGTCAAGATGTGAGACACTAGCTACAGAATACCCAGCCTCTGACCTGCTCTTGTTGCCACAGTATTTATGTGGCTGGTCCAGTTAATTTTCTGGTCACTGGTGAAGCCCAGGATATTGATGGTGAGAGATTCAGTGATAGTAATGCCCATGAATATCAAAGAGAGGTGGTTAGACTCTCATTTGTTTGGAGATGCTCATTGCCTGGCACTTGTGTGATGCAAATGTTGCTTGCCACTTATCAGCCCAAGCCTGAATGCTGAGCAATCCATTGTGTTAACTGGTTCCTGCAGTCTCTCGTTCCGGCAGTCACAATTTGTCAGAATTCATAGAAGGGGTGGTAATAATGATAGATGAAAGGGAACAGTGCACGCCTAGGATGTGAGATTTCAATGCATTGCAAGGCTTGAAACAATTGTCATAAGTGCTGCCAAGTTATATTGTGGGACAAGGAACAAGGTGTCCTGTAAAACCCCAAAAGGCATTGCTTATCTGTGGGTCCAGGGACATTTGCTTCTTTGTATTTCAATTAGCTGCCCTGCTATTCAGCTGCCAGCACATCTCCCACTGCTGAGCTTGTGAGATTATTAACAGCATTGTAAGGCAGGGGGGGGCTAGGGGTTATGGAGGTACCAGTTGCAGCGATATCTCCTTTTAAATGAGCTGTGTTGCTGCAGGTGATGCTTCTTCTGAGCTACTCCAACAATTGAATCCCTCCTTTCTCTAATTTGTGCCAGCAACACTTTAACATCGGCTTTTGAGGAAGTAGAAGCTTGCCTTTTCCCTTCTGTTGCAACAGTCCCTCTTGCAAGAAACTGCACAGCCCATTAATTGGATGTAAACCTTTAAGTAAGGAACTTTCACCCTTCCTCCTCTAGCTCCCATTCCAATCCTTTCCTCCAGCATATTTGGCCTATTTTAGGTGACACTTTCACTGTTATCCTGTCAGTAATATGGAAATTGGCTGACCACATTATTTCTCCTAGCACTGCCACGCTTAGGCCACCCCATTGGGAATCCATGAATTTCCAGGCCTATGTATTTAGCAAATTAAGATCCTGACGATAGCATCAGATGACATTACCAGAACACATGAGTTGGACACAGATCTAGCCAAAGCACATAAGATGGAAACAGGTCTATCCAGAACATGAGAGATTGACACAGATCTACCCAAACAACAACTTGTATTTATATAGCACCTTTTACGTAGTGAAATGTCCCAAGGCATTTCACAGTATTATGAGACAAAAAAAATTTGACACCGAGCCACACAGGGAGAAATTAGGGCAGGTGACCAAAAGCTTGGTCAAAGAGGTAGGTTTTAAAGAGTGTCTTGAAGGAGGAAAGAGAGGTAGGGAGGAGGAGAGGTTTTAGCAGAGCTTGAGGCCTAAGCAACAGAAGGCACAGCCACCAATGGTTGAGCGATTATAATCAGGGATGCTCAAGAGGGCAGAATTAGAAGAGCACAGACATCTCGGGGGGTTGTGGGACTGGAGGTGATTACAGAGATAGGGAGGAGTGAGGCCTTGGAGGGGTTTGAAAACAAGGATGAGAATTTTGAAATCGAGGCGTTGCTTAACTGGAAGCCAATGTAGGTCAGCAAGCACAGGGGTGATGAGTGAGGGAGACTTGGTGCGAGTTAGGAAACGGGAAGCCGAGTTTTAGATCACCTCAAGTTTACGTAGGGTAGACTATAAGAGGCCAGCCAGAAATGCTTTGGAATAGTCAAGTCTAGAGGTAACAAAGGCATAGATGAGGGCTTCAGCAGCAGATGAGCTGAGGCAAGGGTGGAGATAGGCGATGTTACAGAGGTGGAAATAAGCAGTCTTAGTTATGCCATGGATATGTGGTCGAAAGCTCATTTCAGGGTCAAATATGACACCAAGGTTGCGAACAGTCTGGTTCAGACAGACAGAATTTGGGGAGGGGAATGGTGTCAGTGGCTAGGGAACGAAGCTTGTGGTGGGGACCAAAAACAATGGCTTCGGTCTTCCCAATATTCAATTGGAGAACATTTCTGCTCATCCTGAACTGAATGTCGGACAAGCAGTCTGACAATTGAGAAAGGAGAAGAGATGGACACAAGGATTGGCTGTAACAGATTGCATTCTTGAAAATAAAAAAAAGTATTTCATTTTTAAATATGAATAAATATTTTTATTGTTGATTTCACTATTGTCGTATTTAATAAAACAATTTTGAGAAAGGCATATGGAGCACTGGCAGGAATTGAGCGAAAGGGCATGACAACTATGAGGGGCTTCCAAAAATCCTGCCAGGTTGATCTTCACATGGCTCATTAAGCTCTGGAAAGCAATGTTCCTGGGTTACCAGGAGGTTTATTGGGTGCAGACCAGTCTCGTAAATAAATTGAACAGACAAGTGCACCCAGATTATGGCATAATTTGATTTTACAAGCAAGACATGTCAGTATGCATTGTGGAAGCCAGACACAGTACCAGGAACATTATAAGTACACTGAGTGATTGACATGTATGCAAAGGGAAAGTTATTGATTACCATAGATAAAATGGTGCAAAATTATGAGATGGGAGAGTTAGCTTTTTCTACCAATGATCTTGTCAGGATCTCCTAAATGTAGTGATGTCTTCTGGTTATTTTGGGATCCTGGCTACATTGTGATCATCATCATCCTCAACTTCATTTTCATCATCACCTTCTTCATACAATCAGGTCTACCAGCAACAGCAAAGAACATGATATAGTCTGTAAGGATAATATAAAATATATGCATGAACCAATGATCTTAGTTTCTGAATTAGCTGAGATTTTTAAAATCAAAATGACAGGATAAGGCATTGAATTAATGTTGCCTTGCAAAATATTCTGGAATTCTCTCATATATATGGACAATCAACACTACAAATGCGTTTATATGCTACACAAAGTGATATTCACCTGCATGGTAGTCAGCATTATATTGATTTGTTGGGTATGTGACATGAAATAATAAATCATAATGTAAAAACCTCACTAGAAACAAAAGCATGAAAAGAACTGTTAAAAAGTTTCATATGTCAGGTCAGTTCTCCATTAGCTGAAATAAGCCCATGTTTTGTTGTAGTATTGTTCACTGTGGACCACTTTCAAATTTTGACCACTCTATTCAAGCTGTTCGAGCCTGTACTGCCAATCAATATGATCATGGCTGATCATGCAACTTCAGTACCCCATTCCTGCTTTCTCTCCATACCCGCTGATCCCCATAGCCGTAAGGGCCACATCTAACTCCCTCTTGAATATATCCAACGAACTGGACTCGACAATTTTCTGTGGTAGAGAATTCCACAGATTCACCACTCTCTGGGTGAAAAAGTTTCTCCTCATCTCGGTCCTAAATGGCTTACCCCTTATCCTTAGACTGTGACCCCTGGTTCTGAAATTGCCCAACATCGGGAACATACTTCCTGCATCTAACCTGTCCAGTCCCATCAGAATTTTATATGTTTCTATGAGATCCCCTCTCATTCTTCTAAATTCCAGTGAATATAAGCCTAGCCGATCATATATCAGTCCTGCCATCCTGGGAATTAGTCTAGTGAACCTTGGCAGTATTCCTTCAATAGAAAGCACATCCTTCCTCAGATTAGGAGACCAAAACTGCACACAATATGCAAGGTGTGGTCTCACCAAGGCCCTGTACAACTGCAGGAAGACCTCCCTGCTCCTATACTCAAATCCTCTTGCCATGAAGGACAGCATGCCATTTGCTTTCTTTACTGCCTGCTGTACCTGCATGCCTACCTTCAGTGACTGATGTACCATGACTCCCAGGTCTCGTTGCACCTCCCCTTTTACTAATCTGTCACCATTCAGATAATAATCTGCTTTCCTGTTTTTGCCACCAACGTGGATAACCTCATAATTATCCACATTATAATGCATCTGCCACGCATTTGCCCATTCACCTAACCTGTCCAAGTCACCCTGCAGCTTCTTAGCATCCTCCTCATAGCTCACACTGCCACCCAGCTTAGTGTCATCTGCAAACTTGAAGATATTACATTCAATTCCTTCGTCTAAATCATTAATGTATATTGTAAATAGCTGGGGTCCCAGTACTGAACACTGACTGCCATTCTGAAAAGGACCTGTTTATTCCCACGCTTTGCTTCCTGTCTGTCAACTAATTCTCTATCCATGTCAAAACATTACCCCCAATACCATGCGCCTTAATTTTGTACACTAATGTCTTGTGTGGAACCTTGTCAAAAGCCTTTTGTAAGTCCAAATACACAACATCCACTGGTTCTCCCTTATCCACTCTATTAGTTACATCTTCAAAAAACTCTAGAAGATTTGTCAAGCATGATTTCTGTTATATATGTAAACTTGTATTTACTCTGTACAGCCACCAGAGGGCTCATCCCCTGGAGTCCCAAGGGATCCCATAAACCCTTGGGAGCACAGGTATTTAAGGAGGCTTCACAGGTCGGAGAGGCACACTGGAGACCTGCAATAAAAGACTAGGGTCACACTTTACTTTGAGCTCACAGTGTTCAGTCTGACTCTTTCTCCATACACAACAACTGACGATGAGATACAGATAGTGAACCCAAAGATGCAGAGAACAGTGGGCATCCTGGAGAAATTTTCAGAGGGAGGTGATTGGGAAACGTTTGTGGAGCGACTCGACCAATACTTCGTGGCCAACGAGCTAGATGGGGAAGAGAGCACTGCCAAATGAAGGGCGATCACCGTCTGTGGCACAACAAAGTATGGCCTCATGAAGAATCTGCTCACTCCAGCGAAACCCGCGGAGAAATCATACGACGATTTCTGTACACTGGTCCGAGAGCATTTGAACCCGAAGGAAAGCGTTCTGATGGCGAGGTACCGGTTTTACACCTACAAAAGGTCTGAAGGCCAGGAAATGGCGAGTTATGTCGCCGAGCTAAGACGCCTTGCAGGACATTGTGAATTTGAAGGACATTTGGAGCACATGCTCAGAGACTTTTTCGTACTTGGCATTGGCCACAAAACCATATTTCGCAAACTTTTGACTGTAGAGACCCCAATCTTGAGTAAGACCATAGCGATAGCCCAGGCATTCATTGCCACCACTGACAATACGAAGCAAATCTCTCAGCACACAAGTGCTGCTACAAGTACTGTGAACAAAGTGATGTTGTTTTCGAATTGTAACGTACAGGACAGGTCATACATACCTGCAGCTACATGTCCGCAGATATCTCAGAGTCCACCATCAAGGGTGATGAATGCAAGGCCATTAACACCTTGTTGGCGCTGCGGGGGTGATCATCATTTCCATTCATGCTGATTCAAAGAGTACGTTTGCAAGGACTGTGGAACAATGGAACACCTCCAACAAGTGTGTAGGTGAGCTGCAAAGCCTGTTAAACCTGCAAATCATCATGTTGCAGAGGAGGACAGATCCACAGAGGATCACGATGAACCAGAGCCTCAGATCGAGGAGGCAGAGGTACATGGGGTGAACACATTCACCACGAATTATCCCCCGATAATGTTGAATGTTGAACTAAATGGACTCCCGGTGTCAATGGAGCTGGACACGGGCACGAGCCAGTCCATCATGAGCAAAAGGACTTCTGGAAAGTTGTGGTGCAACAAGGCCTCAAGGCCAGTCTTAACTCCAGTTCGCACAAAAGTAAGAACTTACACGAAAGTGATTCCTGTAATCGGCAGTGCTACCATAAAGGTCTCCTACGATGGAGCGGTGAACAAGCTACCACTCTGGATGGTACTGGGTGACGGTCCCACGCTGGCTGGGAAAGATACGCTGGAACTGGTACAATGTCCGAGCGCTATCGCCCGCTGACGACACTTTGTGTGCCCAGGTCTTAAACAAATTTCCTTCATTCTTCGAACCAGGCATCGAGAAATTCCAAGGAGCAAAAGTGCAGATTCACCTAATTCCGGGGGCGTGACCCATCCATCACAAGGCGAGAACAGTACCGTACATGATGAGAGAAAGGGTAGAGATCGAGCTGGATCAGCTGCAAAGAGAGGGCATTATTTCACCGATCGAGTTCAACAAGTGGGCCAGTCCTGTCGTCCCAGTCCTCAAGGGAGACGGCACCGTCAGAATCTGTGGCAATTACAAAGTAACGATCAATCGTTTCTCCCTGCAGGACCAATACCCACTACCAAAGGCCGATGACCTCTTTGCAATGCTGGCGGGAGGAAAGACATTCACAAAGCTGGATCTGACTATAGCCTTCGTGACGCAGGAACTGGCGGAATCATCGAAGGCCCTCACCTGCATCAACACGCACAAAGGTCTTTTTGTTTATAGCAGAAGCCCGTTTGGAATCCGATTGTCGGCGGCGATATTCCAGAGAAACATGGAAAGTTTACTGAAGTCAGTCCGGCACACTGTGGTCTTCCAGGATGACATCTTGGTCACAGGTCGGAACACAGTCGAGCATCTTCAGAACCTGGAGGAGGTTCTTAGTTGACTCAACCGCGTGGGGCTCAGGTTAAAACGCTCAAAGTGTGTTTTCCTGGCGCCTGAAGTGGAGTTCTTGGGAAGGAGGATTGCGGCGGAAGGCATCAGGCCCACCAACGCGAAGACAGAGGCAATCGAGAACGCACCGAGGCCACAGAATGTGACGGAGCTGCGGTCGTTTCTAGGACTCTTGAACTATTTTGGTAACTTCTTACCGGGTCTCAGCACACTGCTAGAACCACTGCATGTCTTACTATGAAAAGGGGGCGAATGGGTTTGGGACAAAAGCCAAGAAAATGCCTTTGTAAAAGCGAGAAAATTGTTATGCTCAAACAAATTGCTTGTGTTGTATGATCCATGTAAGCGTTTGGTACTAGCATGTGATGCGTCGTCATATGGCGTCAGGTATGTATTGCAACAAGCTAATGATTTTGGGAAACTGCAACCAGTTGCTTATGCATCCAGGAGTCTGTCTTAGGCTGAGAGAGCCTACAGCATGATTGAAAAAGAAGCGTTAACGTGTGTCTATGGGATAAAGAAAATGCATCAATACCTGTTTGGGCTAAAATTCGAATTGGAAACTGACCACAATCCACTTATAACCCTGTTTTCCGAGAGTAAAGGGATAAATACCAGCGCATCGGCCCGCATCCAGAGATGGGCGCTCACACTGTCCGCATACAACTATGCCATCCGCCACAGGCCAGGCACAGAAAACTGCGTCGATGCTCTCAGTAGGCTGCCATTGCCCACCACGGGGGTGGAAATGGTGCAGCCCGCAGCTCTAGCCGTGGTTATGGAAGCATTTGAGAATGAGCAATCTCCTGTCAATGCACGGCAGATCAAAACCTGGACAAGACAGGACCCCTTATTATCTCTAGTCAAAAGCTGTGTGCTTCACGGGAGCTGGTCCAGTGTCCCAGTGGAAATGCAGGAAGAGATAAAGCCATTCCAGCGGCGCAAAGGCAGACTGCCTTCTATGGGGCAATCAAGTAGTGGTTTCCAAGAAGGGCAGAGACACTTTCATCAATGACCTCCACAGTACCCATCCAGGCATCATAATGATGAAAGCAATAGCCAGATCCCACGTGTGGTGGCCCGGTATCAATGCGGACTTAGGGTCCTGCGTTCACAGATGTAATACATGCTCGCAGTTAAATAATGTTCCCAGGGAGGCGCCGCTAAGGTTATGGTCTTGGCCCTCCAAACCACGGTCTCAGGTACACATCGACTATGCAGGCCCATTCTTGGGTAAAACCTTCCTTGTGGTTGTAGACACGTACTCCAAGTGGATTGAATGTGAGATAATGTCGGCTAGCACGTCCGCTGCCACAACTGAAAGCCTGCGGACCAGGTTTGCCACACACGGACTACCTGATGTCCTGGTGAGCGACAACGGGCCATGTTTTACCAGTGCTGAGTTCAAAGAATTCATGACCCGTAACAGGATCAAACATGTCACATATGCTCAGTTTAAACCAGCGTCCAATGGTCAGGCAGAGAGTGTAGTGCAAACCATCAAGCAAGGCTTGAAGAGGGTAACTGATGACTCACTGCAGACTCGCCTATCCCGAGTTCTGCTTAGCTACCACATGAGACCCCACTCGCTCACTGGGATCCCACCTGCTGAACTGCTCATGAAAAGAGCACTTAAGACAAGGCTCTCGTTAGTTCACCCTGATCTACATGAACACGTAGAGAGCAGGCGGCTTCAACAAAGTGCATACCATGATAGCACAAATGTGTCACGCGAGATTGAAATCAATGATCCTGTATTTGTATTAAGTTATGGACAAAGTCCCAAGTGGCTTCCTGGCACTGTCGTGGCCAAAGAGGGTAGCAGGGTGTTTCGGATCAAACTTTCAAATGGACTCATTCACCGGAAACACTTGGACCAAATCAAACTCAGATTCACGGACTATCCTGAGCAACCCACCTTGGACCCTACCTTTTTTGATCCCCCAAAATACATACCAGTGGCAACCGGCACCACGGTTGACCACGAAGCAGAACCCATCATCCACAGCAGCCCTGCAGGGCCAAACATACCAAGCAGCCCAGCAAGGCCAGCTACAGCAGCCCAGCAAGGGCCCAACAAACGATTCAACAACACCAGCTTTCACACCAAGACGATCAACCAGGGCAAGAAGGGCCCCAGATCGACTCACATTGTAAATAGTTACATTATTGACTTTAATGCGGGGGGGGGGGGGAGTGTTGTTATATATGTAAACTTGTATTTACTCTGTACAGCCAATAGAGGGCTCATCCCCTGGAGTTCCAAGGGATCCCATAATCCCTTGGGAGCACAGGTATTTAAGGAGGCTTCACAGGTTGGAGAGGCACTCTGGAGACCTACAATAAAAGACTAAGGTCACACTTTACTTTGAGCTCACAGTGTTCAGTCTGACTCTTTCTCCATACACAACAATTTCCCTTTCATAAATCCATGCTGACTTGGACCAATCCTGTCACTGCTTTCCAAATGCGCTGCTGTTACATCTTTAATAATTGAATCCAGCATTTTCCCCACCAGCGATGTCAGGCTAAACGGTCTATAATTCCCTGTTTTCTCTCTCTCTCTTTTTTAAAAAATGGATTTACATTAGCTACCTTCCAATCCAAAGGTACTGATCCAGAACCCATGGAATTTTGGAAAATGACCACCAATGCATCCACTATTTCTAGGGCCACTTCCTTGAGTACTCTGGGATGCAGACTATCAGGCCCTGGGGACTTATCAGCCTTCAGTCCCATCAGTTTCCCTAACACCATTTCCTGACTAATATGGATTTCCCTCAGTTCCTCCTTCCCGCTAGACCCTCGGTCCCCTAGTATTTTCTATTCATGTCTTCCTTAGTGAAGACAGAACCAAAGTATTTGTTCAATTGGTCTGCCATTTCCTTGTTCCCCATTATGAATTCAACTGATTCTGACTGCAAGGGACCTACATTAGCCTTCACTAATCTATTGTTCTTCACATATCTATAGAAGCTTTTGCAGTCAGTTTTTATGTTCCCTGCAAGCTTACTCTCATGCTCTATTTTCCCCCTCCTAATTAAATCCTTAGTCCTCCTCTGCTGAACTCTAAATTTCTCCCAGTCCTCAGGTTTGCTGCTTTTTCTGGCCAATTTAAATGCCTCTTACTTGGATTTAACACTATCCCTAATTTCCCTTGTTAGCCACGGTTGTGCCACCTTTCCTGTTTTATTTTTACGCCAGACAGGGATGTACAATAGTTGCAATTCATCCATGTGATCTTTAAATATCTGCCATTGCCTATCCACCGTCAACCCTTTAAGTATCATTCACTAGTCTATCCTAGCCAAATCACGTCTCATACCATCAAAGTTTCCTTTCTTTAAGTTCAGGATCCTAATCTCTGAATTAACGTGTCGCTCTCCATCTTAATGAAGAATTCTACCATATTATGGTCACTCTTCCCCAAGGGGCCACGCACGACCAGGTTGCTAATTACTCTTCTCTCATTACTGAAGACCCAGTTTAGGATGGCCTGCTCTCTAGTTGGTTCCTCGACATATTGGGTCTAGAAACCATCCCTTATACACTCCAGGAAATCCTCCTCCACAGTATTGCTCCCAGTTTGATTAGCCCAATCAATATGTAGGTTAAAGTCACCCATGATAAGTGCTGTATCCTTATTGCACGTGTCCCTAATTTCCTGTTTGATGCCATCCCCAACCTCCCTACTACTGTTTGGTGGCCTGTACACAACTCCCACTAATGTTTTCTGCCCTTTGGTGTTTCGCAGTTCTACCCATATAGACTCCACATCATCCAAGCTAATATCCTTCCTTACTATTGCGTTAACCTCCTCTTTAACCAGTAATGCTACCCCACCTCCTCTTCCTTCCTATCTATCCTTCCTGAATATTGAATACCCCTGGATGTTGAGTTCCCAGTCTTGGTTACCCTGGAGCCATGCCTCTGTAATCCCAATTACATCATATCCGTTAACAGCTATCCGCGCAGTTCATTCATCCACTAGAATTCTACCATATTATGGTTACTCTTCCCCAAGAGGCCACGCACAACCAGCTTGCTAATTAATCCTCTCTAGTTGGTTCCTTGACATATTGGTCCAGAAACCATCCCTTATACACTCCAGGAAATCCTCCTCCACAGTATTGCTACCAGTTTGGTTAGCCCAATCAATATGAAACTCAGAGCCTTCGGGCTTGTTTTTTTAACACTCTTTTCCTGTTAGAATTATGTTGTATTGTGGTCCTTGTTGATTTTTGCCCTTGATTTCTCTGCCCTCCACTCTTGCTTTTCTCCTTCCTACCTTTTTCTTCTGCCCCCTTTTTACTTCCCTCAGTCTCCCTGCATAGGTTCCCATCCCCCTGCCATATTAGTTCAACCCCTCCCGAACAGCACTAGCAAACACTCTGCCTAGGATCTAGGTTCCGGTTCTGCCCAGGTGCAGACTGTCCGGTTTGTACTGGTCCCACTTCCCCCAGAACCGGTTCCAGTGTCCCAGGAATTTGAATCCTTCTTCCTTGCACCATTCCTCAAGCCATGTATTCATCTGAACTATCCTGCAATTCCTACTCTGACTAGCACGTGGCACTGGTAGTAATCCTGAGATTACTATCTTTGAGGTCCTACTTTTTAATTTAACTGCTAGCTCCCTAAATTCAGCTTGTAGGACCTCATCCCATTTTTTACTGAAATCATTGGTACCTATAGGCACCACGATAGCTGGCTGTTCACCCTCCCACTCTAGGATGCGCTGCAGCCGCTCCGAGATATCCTTGACCCTTGCACCAGGGAGGCAACATACCATCCTGGAGTCTTGTTTGTGGTCGCAGAAACACCTATCTATTCCCCTTACAATAGAATCCCCTATCACTATTGCTCTTCCACTCTTTTTCCTGCCCTCCTGCGCAGCAGAGCCACCGATGGTGCCATAAACTTGGTTGCTGCTGCCTTCCCCTGATGAGTCATCTCCCCCAACAGTACCCAAAATGGTGTATCTGTTTTGGAGGGAGATGACCACAGGGCATTCCTGCACTACCTTCCTTCCACTGTTTTTCCTGATGGTCACCCATTCCCTATCTGCCTGTGTAACCTTTACCTGCGGTGTGACCAACTCACTAAATGTGTTATTCACGACATCCTCAGCATCGCGGATGCTCCAGAGTGAGTCCATACGCAGCTCCAGTGCCGCAATGTGGTCTGTCAGGAGCTGCAGCTGGACACACTTCCTGCATACATAGTAGTCAGGGACACTGGAAGCGTTCCTGCTTTCCCACATAGCACAGGAGGAGCATGACATGGGTCTGGGCTCTCCTGCCATGACTTAACCCCTAAATTACTTAATTTGCCAACAATGCCAAAGGTTACCTACTGATAAGAAAAGAAAAAGAAAATGTTTTCACATTTTGGAAGTTTAGATTTTTAATCCCAGCTCTTAATTTAAACCAATGCCCAAGAAAAAGAGAGAAATACTGACCAACCAATCACTTCCCGGCTTTCCAGTGGCGTCACACTTTGAATCTTTTTATTTCTTATCCTCCCAGGTCAGTTAGTGCTGGTTGGGCTGGCTCCCTTTATCTCCCATTCCAATCGGCTGCTGGTCTCGCGGTGTTTGTGTCCCGGCTCCTGCTCGCGCTCCCTTTATCTCCCGCTCCGATCAGCTGTTGCTCTCGCGGTGTTTGTGTCCCGGCTCCTGCTCGCGCTCTCTTTATATCCCACTCCGATCGGCTGCTGCTCATGGTCTACAGAGCAGTAATGATACCCGCCCTCCTATATGGCTCAGAGACGTGGACTATATACAGTAGATATCTCAAAGCACTGGAGAAGTGCCACCAATGCTGCCTCTGCAAGATCCTGCAAATCCACTGGGAGGATAGATGCACCAACGTCAGTGTTCTCACTCAGGCCAACATCCCCAGCATTGAAGCGCTGACCACACTTGACCAGCTCCGTTGGGTGGGCCACATCGTCCGCATGCCCGACATGAGACTCCCTAAGCAAGCGCTCTACTTGGAACTGCTACATGGCAAGCGAGCCCCAGGTTGGCAGAGAAAACCTTTCAAGGACACCCTCAAAGCCTCCTTGATAAAGTGCAACAACCCCACTGACACCTGGGAATCCCTGGCCCAAGACCGCCCAAAGTGTAGGAAGAGCATGCAGGAGGGCGCTGAGCACCTCGAGACTCATCGCCGAGAGCATGCAGAAACCAAGCACAGACAGCGGAAGGAACGTGTGGCAAACCAAACTCCTCACCACCCTTTCCTTCAAACACTGTCGGTCCCTGTAATTACCGCATTGGACTGTACAGTCACCTGAGAACTCACTTTTAGAGTGGATTTTTCAATTTCGAGGGACTGCCTATGATGATGGTGAAGCTGTTGATCACTTGTGAAGATCTTCAACATCCCTGGTTATTGTGGTGACCTTGGAGTTGAGTCTCTCCATTGGGCGCAATCATGAAATTGCCCCCAAATGCGCTTGAAATTGCGCTAGTTGGATTATGGGGTACTGAAGTTGCATGTTCAGCCATGAACTCATTGAATGGTGGTGCAGGCTCGAAGGGCCGAATGGCCTACTCCTGTACCTATTTTCTATGTTTCTATGTTTCTATGGCCACTTCTCCCTCTTTTCTGCCCCATACCTTACTCAAAGCAGGCCATGACTGTACAGGGCCTTGGTGAGGCCACACCTGGAGTATTGTGTATAGTTTTGGTCTCCTAACTTGAGGAAGGACATTCTTGCTATTGAGGGAGTGCAGCGAAGGTTCACCAAACTGATTCCCGGGATGGCGGGACTGACATATTAAGAAAGACTGGATCAACTGGGCTTGTATTCACTGGAGTTCAGAAGAATGAGAGGGGATCTCATAGAAACGTTTAAAATTCTGATGAATTTAGACAGGTTAGATGCAGGAAGAATGTTCCCAGTGTTGGGGAAGTCCAGAACCAGGGGTCACAGTCTAAGGATAAGGGGTAAGCCATTTAGGACCGAGATGAGGAGAAACTTCTTCACCCAGAGAGTGGTGAACCTGTGGAATTCTCTACCACAGAAAGTTGTTGAGGCCAATTCACTAAGTATATTCAAAAAGGAGTTAGATGTAGTCCTTACTACTAGGGGGATCAAGGGGTATGGCGAGAAAGCAGGAATGGGGTACTGAAGTTGCATGTTCAGCCATGAACTCATTGAATGGCGGTGCAGGCTCGAAGGGCCGAATGGCCTACTCCTGCACCTATTTTCTATGTTTCTATGTTTCTATGCTTCCAGTTTTCACTAAGATTCATTTGCATAATCACAAATATAAAATCTTCCATAAACCAGTGCAATTGAGCAACCTAAGAGAATGTAATTGTTTTGTTTCTCTTTCTTTCCATTCATAGGTATTCTGCGATGTATTTAGGAGTGGTAACCTGGTGCAGTTTTATTAATGTGCCCGAAAATTGGTTTATCAGCAAAAATATGCATGTTTAATAAGGTTGTCCAGCAACGTTCCCTCTAAGCTGTGGGCGCAGCAATCTGGAGTGTCCTGCACAGGACGCTCACAAGTGTTCAAATACCGCATGTGCACAGTCGCTATTTAAAGGTACCATGCATTGAAAAACTGGCCACGCACAACAATTAAACTTTAGAGGGAGCATTGGTGTCCAGTTCTCCGCCTTTTAGTAACCAGATTTAAAATCACTGAAAACAACTTTAAAAAATCTATACTGAACCATTTAATTATTTCATTGGTGTATACTGGTCAGTTTCGTAGTAAACTAATATTTTTTGATACGAAAACCTTTTAAAACGTGTCGACTAGTCTCTGTGCGGCTAGAGAAATGAACGCAATTCCCAAACCAACGCAATCGGTGAAATCACGCAATGCCGACCTGGGGCGAGGCCTGATTCGGGCAAAATGAATCTTCAACCAATGCAAAAGATTGCAGAAAGCATGAACATAAATGGTTTTGAGTGTAACTCACCTATATTTTAAATTCCCCGATCTTTTGAGTTGATTCGCCCGATTCCACCCAGATTTCACTGGAATCTGGACGCAAAACTAACGGATACAAGCGGAAACTTCCTCTCTCTTATTTACTTTGTTTGAATATCATTGACACAGAACAGTTTAGGCATTTTGGTTACTAAGATTAGTCTTTTTTTTTTAATTAAGTGATTTGTTAATGTTTAAAGCTCTAGTTCTCCAACAGGAGGCTTTCTGGTGTTGT
Organism: Pristiophorus japonicus; assembly: GCF_044704955.1. Classification (NCBI taxonomy): domain Eukaryota; kingdom Metazoa; phylum Chordata; class Chondrichthyes; family Pristiophoridae; genus Pristiophorus; species Pristiophorus japonicus. The sequence goes on from NC_091985.1 coordinate 130,315,175, forward strand.
TGAGGATTGCATCTGCTGCACTTTAATGACTGTGCTGGAGGTCAAAGGCGAGACTGATTTGTAAAGCTCAAGTGGCACATTTCTGATTATTAAAGGGCTAAATTTAGATAATTTCAACCAATTTTTTGTTGGATGGCAAAGATAAACAAACAGTGGAAAAATGGCATTCTTGTGTTTTGGCAGTAAATGTACATAGTTAACAATTATTTACGACCAAAAATGTTAACACCTACATGTCTAAATAATCTGTCCAGATTTATTGAAAGATTGTTATCAACAGGGTCTAGTTCAGGGTGGTGATGTGGGAATCAACAGTAGCAGTGAACATATAAAGAACAGTACAGTTTTCATAATCATCTAGCTTGCATTTCTGAGGTGATTTCAAGGCATGGTGCATTACCATGATGTGGCATCTGGCTTTGAATCAAACCTAGATTGATGGGATGAAAGTGTCTTTTGCCATCAACTGTAAGGATCCAGAATGAAGTAGGGCAACCTCAACTCAGTTTTTAATCGACTCAAGCCCACAGAACCAAACTACACAAAGTTTGACACCAATTGGTACTAAATTTGTAATCTTACTCAGATACTGTGTAAGAATAATTGATGTGGAAAGTGAAAAAATTCACAGTAGTAGAGTAGCAACCTTCTTCCAAAATTATAACAGTGTTATAGATTTTTTAAATAAGAACCACAATCCCAACTTACATCTTGCTCAAGGGCCATTCTTATGAATGTTGCAACCCACTACACGAAGGAATGATGGGTTGCAGGTCTGTGCCTGTCATTCTCCACTTGTTGAACTCCTAGTTTGATCATGCCACTGTTGGGAGCTCCCAGGAGGACACCAGCCACATGAAGAGAGGAAAAAAAGCAGGACTAATGGTTCTGTTTCAATAGATATCCTTTCACATCTAACAGCATTCCTTTTTCTTCTTTTGTCGGAATTCAACAAAAGGAGAGAGGTCAACTTAGTCAACTTCCCACAGTCAGACCAGTCATGAATAGAATCCCTGAGGTAAATGGAGTGCCTAAGATGGCAAGGACCACAAGTGACAGGGCAGTGTGCCTCAAAGAGCCCTTATACTATATCTCTGAGCTAAGCTAAAGGCCCATTGTTGAGTAACAATAGAATAAACTTTATTCTACACCTGGTGTGATGGTGGCCAATGCAGACACTGGGTGACGGAAGTGGAATAATGCTCTGTTCACAAGAACTAACATTCCTCACCTTGGAGAACATATTTAAAATGTATATTTATAAAACATCATTGAAGCTATTCAAAGATATCAGCCTGTGAATAGCAGGGTAGATGAGTAAAGCCAGTGCAATTTTGAAGCCCACTCAGTTGGATGCTGTTTACAGACTGGTCCCGATTTTAACTGCAGGCCAGTTTTCGGTGGGCCTATTTTGCTGGAGAAAAAATAAATAAATTAAAACTTACCTTTCTGAGCCTCTCCTTTTCCCCAATCCACTTCCTCACTGAGTTGGCCTGGCGGGAAATTCACTGGCGCTCAGCCCAGCTGGTAAAAATTGCAGTCGGGTGCCGATGATGTCATGCCCGCCCAGTTTCCACTGGATGTTTCCTCTGGGTAGGTAGGGGTCAAATCGCTCTCCAGGAGTATTTGGCTTGTAAGCCACAAATTCCTCAACAAATTCACTTCATGGATAAATGATGTAAGGCTTTGCAACATAGTTTGAATATTTTCCTGATTAGATTGGACAGTTTTCATCTTATTTGTATAAACTTCTATATGCATGGTCAGATTAGCTGATAGTGGAATTGCCAGTTGAATAATTGCCGTTCAATGTTTCCGGATAAATATGCATTCAAGAAAGATTAGAATTAAGATTAATGGAATGTCCTTTACAAGTTTCACTTTTAAAATATTGGCCAGATTTACAAAGATATTGTGTGATTTCACTATTTCATGTACAAATGCTTTTAAGATTATTCATTTTTAACATTGGTCAACCATGATGGTCTTCATATTATAAAAAGGACATAGAAGTACTGGAGAATGTGCAAAAAAGATTTACTAGAATATTACCAGAACTGAGAGCTTATACCCATCAGGAAATATTGAACAGGCTGGGGCTCTTTTCTCAAGAATAGAGAAGTCTAAGAGGTGACCTGATAGAAATCTTTAAGATTATGAACGGGTTTGATACGGTAGATGTAGAAGGTGTTTCCTCTTTCCGCCATACATATAAGATAGTCACTAATAAATCCAATAGGGAATTCAGGAGAAACTTCTTTACGCAGGGGCCTAGTTATAATTTGAAACGCACTACCCACAAGGAGTAGTTGAGAGGAATAGCATAGATACATTTAAGGGGAAGCTAGGAATAGAAGGATATGTTGATGGGGTTGGCTGAAGGTTGGGGGCAGGAGGATCATGTGAAGTATAAACACCAGCATGGACCTGTTGGGAGGAATGGCCTGCTTCTGTGCTGTAAATACTTTGTTAAACTTTGATTCAATCAAGCAGCTGGAAAAAAACGATAAGCATTCAAGTCCTTGTGAGGCATGAACTCCCAGCTGGAGGCACACAACATGGAATGGAACACAAGGCAGCCGTATGAAGATACTACAGTCTACTAGAATGATGGGCTTCCTCATTACACACCATCGATAACCAAATCCATTCCTAAATCCATTCGGACATCTTAAATTGTCTATTGCTGAATCTCTTCAGAGTCTTGGAGTATCTTGCTACATAGGCTAGAACAGTTAATCAGACACATGTAATACAAAGCCTTCTAGTGCACCAATCAGATTGCTGCATATTATGGTATATTATTCTAATACAGTTCAGATCTCATTGATGAAAAAGGGAAAACAAGCCAAATTTACAAGAAGGAAATCCATTATTATAATATGGATAATTACTCTTTACATGACTGTACTTAATTAATAATAACATTGATAAATTCATATGCATGATAACAAAGCCTCAGTTTTAAAATTCTCATCCTTGTTTTCTAATCCCTCGATGGCCCTTGCACCTCTCCTTATCTTTGTAACCTCCTCCAGCCCTACAATTCTCCGAGATCTCCGCGCTCCTCCAATTCTGGCATCTTCCACGTTCCAGATTTTCATTGTTTCACTATTGGTGGCCATGCCTTCAGCTGCCTAGGTCCCAAGCTCTCAAATTCCCTACCTAAACCTCTCCGCCTCTGTAGTTCACTTTCCTCCTTTAAGATGGTCCTTAAAACCTATCTCTTTGATTGAGCATTTGGCCACTTGTCCTAAATATCTCTTTATGTGGCTCTGTGTCAAATTGTGTCTGATAATCGCTCATGTGAAGTGCCTTGGGACATTTAAAGGTGCTGTATATATAAATGCAAGTTGTTCTTGTAACATTAACTCTTTATTGCTATCAGACCATGCCCAAAACGTTCATTTAATGTAACGGATGTTTTGCAATAACCAAAAGCTTAAATTTCTGGTCGGGAGAAAACCCTAAGAGAAAACGCATTGCAAAGCACGATTCGCGCTCGCCCAGCAAGGAGTAGCCTGGCCTCACTAGAATTACTGGAATCAGCCTAATCAACATAATGAGCTTCTGGTGTCAGGTCACCATTTGAGGAGTGGAAAGCTGTGGACTGCTGCAGGATTTAAAGGGGGATCACCACCAAAAGCATCTCCGAAAAGCTTTGAAGGGAAATACCTCCATTAGGTCCTGCAGCAGGCGTGTGATACCCCAAATTCATTAATGAGGCCGTGCAAGTGCTTCTCAGTGAAATTAGGCACTGGAAGTAAGCATTTTCTGGATAATGTCCCACTAGGAGAGCAGCACAGCAGCAGTTGCAGGAGGGACCAGGACAGTCAGTGCTGATTCCATCCCATTCAGTACAGTTCAGTGCTGGATAAAGTTTAAAGATCTTTCCACTTCTGGCAAGGCAAAAGCAACCAGCTTCATCTTTCAAGAATGCAATGAATCAAGCATATCCACAACTAAACAATCATATCCCCTTCTCTGTGTTAAAGTGCTTGAATAGCATACCGTCAATGCCCTTGAGATACCGTGGAACCTTTTATACCTAGAAGTATTCCTTCCCTTGCATCCTTACCTTCTTTGACCCCACTCAAAGCCGTTGGTGGTTTGCAATTGCTTGATTCACAGACCTGTCAGCAGTCCCAGTATGGTCTGAATGCTTTCCACGGGTTCCAGTGTACTTCTTGGTAACCAGAGCTCACCTTTGCTTTTGCATTCTTCTTAATGTAGCAGGCAACCAACAACAGCAGAGAGAGGTTAGTTACAGATGATGAACCCCTTCTCCCCCAAAAAAACATTCGCCCACTCACCATCCTACAAGGAGGAAGCATTGAAATTTCTGAGAAGGGAGGTCATAGAAAACGTTGGAGACGAAGAATTAGGGGGGTAGGTGCCCACTGTGGGTTTGCCATGACATTCAGCTTCTCTTCATTCTCATCCTATTTTTCTCCACGTTAACGATCAGCAAATTCGATCGGGAAACCTTCACGCCACTACTGAAAGTCACAAGTGAAATCTGCATCACAGTAATCCATTCCAATGGCTGTCCTTCTATTTCTCATCTAGGTGTGCAGAGGCAGAAGAATAAAAGAGGGATTAGATCCATCTTCCACTGGCTGTGCCAACACTTATCGCATGCACTGCCAATTCCTCTCTCCCAAGCACCAGCCCAGAGACATCCATTTTGGGTTGGGGGGGGGGGGGGGCATTAGGACTCAACACTTTCCATGCCCAATATTAACCTTCAGGGTTCTGGAGGCAGGTGAGGCTCCCACTTAATGCAGCCGAGAGCCTCAAGAATTTGGGCAATTCAGTGTCTAATTACGGCATTGGACGTTGATGACCTTTTAACCAGTGCTTGAGCGAGGAAGCTGCCGTGGATGTTCCACCAGACTGAAGCAGGCCGATGGCTGGTAGGAAGGACAAAGAGACCCTTCAAGTGAGTCACAAAATGTCCTTTGTAGAAGCAGAATTGCTCCACCGGCCCCCACACTGAAAGTTGTGGTCTTGCCCCGCCCCGGCTTCCCTCCTTCCCTCCCACGAGACCTTCCTGAAAGACCCTCCTCACCAGTTACCTAGAAGTGGAATGCGGCCAAAGGCTGCTTGATCTTTGCCTGATGGCAACCGCTCGGCTCCCTCTTCAGACCCATTCCATGCAGGAAATGGATGTGACATTTCAATGAGGCCCGGATATTAAAAGAAACATTGAAAATGTATTGTGGCTGTCATTTTAAGCGACCTTCATAGGTCCCTTTAAGCGTCGCTGGTTAGGCCACTCAGGACCTGCTACAACTAGGTGGAGTTTGCATAGCACTAGTTCCACCCATTTGAACCTGAATTTTGCATCCAGATCCTACAACCGGTGGGATGTATAACGTGCGGCCTCTACCACCAATTTTACCGCCCTCATTGAAAATTAAACCTACCCCAAAGGTTCTGCAAAGCTTTAAAATATCTTGAGATTTGCCTTAACCTTTGCCCCATTGCCAACTTCAAGCAAACTCAGCTGCCCATTCCATGTCATTTTAGGGGAAGCATTTTCACTCGTTCACCAAAAATGACAGGGGGAGATCGGGCAGGCACAAAAGTGGAAAGTAATGATTTCAAGCCCTGTAAATTGGGTATTATTGGTAGGCAAATTTGGGATATAGGTTAGACCACACTAAGAATACTGTGTACAGTTCTGGTCACCATATTGCAAGAAGGATATAGAGGCACTGGAAAAGGTGCAAACAAAAATTACAAGGATGATACCAGTACTGAGAGGTTATAATTATCAGGAAGGATTGAACAGGCTGGGGCTCTTTTCTCTAGAAACCTTTCAATATCCCTTTGCAGCCTCTTTGCATCATCCTTACAGCTTACATTCACACCTAACTTTGTATCATCAGCAAACTTGGATACATTACACTTGGTCCCCTCATCTAAGTCATTGATATAGATATCAACATAGACCGATACAGATCATTTTGGTCTCCTTACCTAAGGAAGGATATACTTGCCACAGAGGCAGTGCAACAAATTTTCACTGGACTGATTCCTGGACTGGCTTATGAGGAAAGATTGAACAGTCTAGGCCTGTATTTCCCAAAATTTAGAAGAATGAGAAGTAATATCATTCAAACATAGAATTCTTAAGGGGCTTGACAGGGTAGATACTGCTAAGGCGAGATGAAGTAGGTGAGAGGTTGCTTGTGTGGAGCATAAATGCCAGCATCGACCTGTTGGGCTGAATGACCTGTTTCTGTGACGCAAATACTATGTAATTCCCTGAAAAGTCTCCTAGCATGAGCAAAGAGTTAATGACTAACATGTCATAGCTTGCCAGAAAAAAACAACCTTTGAAATGAGGCTGACTATGAGAAGCATTATTCTGCCAACAATCAGCTTCAGGGTGTGTAGAGCTCCTTAGTTAATATGCTGCAGGATTAGTTTGCTGTTAACTTTTCCTGCGAATCTTAATGATTATCTGTTAGTGCACATGTTGCTCATTATCCCTGGCAAATAAGGCAAGTAATTTAAGTAGTGTGAACGCTCATTCTAGCCAATGACCTATGTTTGATTCATGTTTTCCCTGCTTACCCAACTGTGTTGCAGGTGTTATAATGAATGGTGTGACTAACTAGAACCAAAGGAAATCACAGACTGAAGGGCAGCATGATCTTCTAACATAGGAACAGGGGCAGTCATCCCTTCGAACCTGCTCCGCCATTCAATTAGATCATAGCTGATCTGCATTGCAACTCCATCTACCCTTCTTCATTCATTAACTCTTAATACCCTTGCCTAACACAAATCTATCAATATCAGTTTTGAAAATTTCAATTGACCCCTCCCCCCCCCCCCGCCTCAACTGCCTTTGGGGGTGAGAGTTCCAGATTTCTACTACCCTTTGTGTGAAGTGCTTCCTGACAACACCCCTGTGATATATTCTTAGAACATCACTAACAAACACACTCTACAAGATGGCTCTTAACACAGAAACTGTCGTTATGTGACTTTGGCACATGACCTTTTATTGTATTGTATTTATATCAGTAGTTGCATTACCACAGTAGTCCACTAGGTGGAGCAGTAGTCCACTAGAGAGAGCTCTATATTAAACTTCTCCCTACTTAATGAAGAAGTAATCAGAACAAAATAATCATCATGCATAACTTGCATGGTTATACATAACAAAAGATATGAACTTATTTTACCATATTTACAAATCAAACTTAATCACTGGTTTTCTGTTTCAAAGAGGATGCCTTTGCTTTCGAACAGAACTTTCCAAATGTGGTGTCAAACTTAGACTCATTCTAGGCTGATCCTGAGGAGAGTTTTTCTCCAAGGGCTGACCTTGATCTAGATTTGGACTCTACTTCAGACTGTTTGTCTGCCTGACTCGGACTCAGACTTAAATTCTGACTTGCCCATGGACTTGTTTCTAGTACGTCTGATGTAAAATGTGCTACTGGTACTGTACTTGTAACAAGATTATTTGACTCATCAGAAATAATCGAATCATTCCAACTTTCAACTCCTTCCACATCTGTAGGTAAAATATGATCAATGTGAATAAACCTAACTTTTCCATGATCAAATATCTTGACCAAATATGTGCGAGGGCTGGATATCTTCACTACTCTTCCTGGTAACCACTTTAACCATTTATGGTGAGGTTCTTCACTCTCACCTTCTGATTCAATTTCACACTTCTCTCTCTTACTCTGCCTTTGTCATGACTCTTTCTGTCTTAATCATTACTCTTCTACTCACTGTGCCAAGTTCGGTTTTAGCAACGAGAACCTGCTTCGTGGCTGTCATTTGAGAAACAACTCTGCTGGTGTTTTACCAGTAGTGTATGAGGAGTATTATGATACGTAATTAGAAAATGTGCTAATTTGTGGTCCAACAACAGTGGCCGTTTCCTTGGATTTGGATCCAACATTTGCTCGATGAAGGCACGTTTAACAGTTTGTTATGTGCGCTCTGCTGCATCATTTGAAGCAGGGTGGTATGGTGGAACTTTGGTATGTTTTGATCTGGTTTTTATCCATGTTTATTAATTATTCTAAAACTGCTTAGAAAATAATCAGTGCTCCTCCTAGACTCGAAGTGCCTTACAGGCACCACAGAAGTATCCACGGTTGATATGTTTGGTAATTTTGATAAAGTCATCTGTTGCGTCTTGCTGTAGTCGGAGCATCGAAACACTTACAAATAAAGAGGATCGCTCGCAGTGACTGAAGCCTCCGACTGCAATTTCTGCACCCACATCTTTAAAATGTAGTCTAAAGGAAACTAGCTGGAATTTACCTAAAGAGCTCCTCTGTTTCTGAACTTCAATATCAAAAAGTTAACTGCTTTGGCATAATGGAACATTTCTACATTGTTGATTATGCAATACCTGAGTATATTTACATATAAATCTAATTTTCTTGGAGGTGTTCAAACAGGTTCAATTTAATGTTAGTCGATGGCAGAAAATCTTGATAATTCAACTGTGTAATCATAATATTCAGAATGTAAATATCTATTGTTGGTAATAAGAATGCTATTCTGAGGTTGAGTGCCTACACTGCTGCTGGAGGCTCTCGCACCTATCCCTGGCTGAAGGGCATTGCCGGTGCGTGCTCCAGTCGGGAAGGTAAAACTCTTTACTATTATTATTTGACTTATTTTACATTTTCTATTATTTCTTAAATGCTATGGTTTATATGGTTCTTTATTGGTTACAGTGATGTGTTTAATGCTCTAATGCTTAGTGTTTAATGCTTCCCACCCCCTGTCTCTGGCTACCTGGGCGCTGAACTCTTAACTCACTGCAGGGTTTTTGAGAACGTACAAAAGTGGACAATTGCTCTGGCATAAGATAGTTTGGTGTAAGTTTTAACTGTCGAAATTTGCATAAATGGCCAAAACAGGGGTAAGTGGTTGGTATCACCCCCTTTTGATAAAAAAAACCTGAACTAAAAAAAAACCTAACTAACTCGATTACACTGGAGCAACTTAAAAGTGGAGAATTGTGATTTTTAAGTTACTCCAAAAAAATTGAGTTGTTCCAAAAAAACCGGAGCAACTCCAGTTGAAACTTGGGCTCAATATTTTCTTTTGAGTTCTTGCTCAAATTTCTCCTTAAGTGCATATGGTATGGGACGTGACTTGCAGTAAACTGGTCTATCGCCCTTCTGCACTCTGACACTCGCCTTGAAGCCTTGGATCAGACTGCCTGCATCATGGAACACCTTTGGATACTGTTTGATGATGTCATTTTTCGATGCAAATCTTGCTTCAACACGAAAGATCTCATTCCAATCCAGTTTCAGTGAACCCAACCAATTTCTATCTATCAAGACAGGCTTGTCTCCTGCCACTACTATGAGAGGCAAACTCTGAGACTGATCCTTGTATTTCACCAGTATGGTGATACGTCCTACAACAGGGATTTGCTCTCCTGAGTAGCCTCGCAGCTCTATCTTCGATTTCTCCAGTGGAAAATCACGCAACTTGTCGAGATATAGCGATTCCGGTACTATGCTCATGGATGCACCAGTGTCAATTTCCATGGATATCCTGGTTTCTGCAAAGTCTACTTAGATGATGATACTTTGCGAATTGCTGTCAGGTACCCTTGTGCTCCTGATGACGTGCATCTCCAGAAGCGGTGGTGGTACTTCTCCAGCATTTTGAGGTGTCTGCTATATATAGTCCACATCTCTGAGACATATAGGAGGGCGGGTATCACTACTGCCCTGTAGACCATAATTTTGGTGCCGGATTTGAGGTCTTGGTCCTCAAGCATTCTCTTCCTCAGGCAACTGAAGGCTGCACTGGTGCACTGAAGGTGGTTTTGAAACTCGTCATCAATGTCTGCTCTTGCTAACAGTAGGCTCCCGAGATATGGAAAATGGTCCACGTTTTCCAAGGCCTCGTCATGGATTTTGATAATTGGGGGGGCGGTGTTGTGTGGTGGGGTCAGGTTGGTAGAGAACCTTTGCTTACGCATCTTTAGCGTAAGGCCCATGCTCTCGTATGCCTCGGTGAAGATGTTGACGATGGCTTGGAGTCCGGCCTTCAAATGTGCAAAGCCGCAAGCCTCGTCTGCGTATTGTAGTTCAATGACAGAGGATGGGATGACCTTGATTCTGGCCTGGAGGCTGTGGAGATTTCATCTGTTCTATAATTTAGCTCCACTCCAGCAGGGAGATTGCTAAAGGTGAGATGAAGCATTGTAGCAAGGAAGATCGAGAAGAGCGTTGGTGCGATGATGCAGCCCTGCTTGACCCCGGTCCGGATGTGGATTGGGTCTGTGGTGGATCCATTGGTCAGGATCAGGGCTTGTATGTCATCGTGGAGTAGACGGAGGATGGTGACAAACTTTTGAGGGCCTCTGCAAGATCCTGCAAATCCATTGGCAGGATAACCGCACCAACATCATGTTCTCGCTCAATATCCCCAGCATCGAAGCATTGATCACGCTCGATCAGCTCCGTTGAGCAGGCCACATGGTCCGCATGCCTGACATGAGACTCCCAAAGCAAGCGTTCTACCCGGAGCTTCAACACGGCAAGTGAGCCCTAGGTGGGCAGAGGAAATGTTTCAAGGACATCCTCAAAGCCTCCTTGATAAAGTGCAACATCTCACCGACTCCTGGGAATCCCTGGCCCATGACTGCCCAAAGTGGAGGAAGAGCATCCGGGAGGGCGCTGAGCACCTCGAGTCCCATCGTCGAGAACAAGCAGAAACCAAGCGTAGACAGCAGAAGGAGCATGCATCAACCCAGGCTCCCCACCCACCCTTTCCTTCAACCACTGTCTGCCCTACCTGTGTCAGAGACTGTAGGTCCTGCATTGAAAGTTGGTTTACTCTTCAGTCGATACGCTTTCGCAAGATGCCCAGTTTTCTTGCAGAAGAAACATTCTACCTTCACATATGGACAGCTTTGAGCAATGTATTGTCCCAGGCACCAATAAAATGACTTCAATGCGCTGTTACCTTGGCCAGTTGCTGAGGCCTCGGGGCCCAACTGCCTTTTACTTTTAACCTGCAGGCGATTCACCTCGGTAGTCTGACGACTGGAAATGGGGCAAAATTCTTGAGAGTACTGTTCGGCCATATCCATCGACATAGCTGTCGGAGAAGCTAAATCAAAAGTCAAGTTAGGGGTTGTCAACAACTTTTTCTCATTGCTTCATTTTTCATTCCACAGACAAAGCGGTCACGCAATGCTCGGTCCTGAAAATTTCCGAAATGCCAGTGAATGGATAGCTTCTTTAAGGCTACAATGTACTCACTGATACTCTCGTCAATTAATTGATCTCGTATTCCAAAACGATAACTTTCAGCAATTTCCACTGTTCTAACTTGGTTACAATCTCCGTTAGTGGTGTGTCCTTTGGCTTGACAGGAACAAGCACACTTTTTAGGGTTTCATACACCCCAGGACCTGCTTCAGTGAAGAAAATAATCTGTTTCCTTTCTAACACCACCCGGCTATGGTTTTCATCATCGGGGACTTCGACGATACTATTTGCTGTGAAAAACATTTCTAGCCGCTCCACATATGCTCTGAAAGTTTCTCGGTCACAATGGAACTCGCCCAAGCACCCAATTATTCCCATTGGACTCTTCAGTTCAGCCAAGAGTGCTTTTATTTACCTTGGATTTTTAGTTGTTCTGCAAAACAAAAAGCCTCTCCAAGTCTTTTTGTCGGTTGGCTGGACCATCCATCAACAAAAATTTCAGATAGGGAATCCGATAATCCCATCTTTGTCACCAATATTTTTATGACATCACGAACAAACACACTCAACAGGATGGCTCTTAACACAGAAACTGTCATCATGTGACTTTGTCACATGACCCTTTTATTGTATTCACATTAGTAGTTGCATTACCACAGTAGTCCACTAGATGGAGCAGTAATCCACTAGGGGGAGCTCTATATTATAACCCCTGAACACCCTAGCTCACAGTTCACCTTCTGCCATATTAGCAGTGTCATGACAATAACTTACCTTATTTAAAAAAAAATTTTTCATGTATTCTGATGTGATTGGAAACTCATAAAAGAGAGAACAATAAAGATAAGTATTTTGTAACTGTACTGCATTCAAGTGCTCTTATTCTTCAGTGTGAGGATGCCAATGGAGTGATGTTGCATGCATGGGACTGTGTACCTCTTGTTCCTATCCCAACACATCCAACATGGCTTCTATTGCTCGGAAACGGATCATAATTGGGGGAAAAAACACATGGATGTCATATCATGTATAACTGGCCACTACATTGGTCCTGAAAACTCATGGCAGCTGCACCCCAGCATGAGTGTAGGGATTTGCCCCACTGGCAAACTCCCTCTGATCTCTACTTACTCCAGTGGGGTCAAGTAGAAGTCAGAGGGAGGTCACCTAATCAAACGCAGTCAGCAGATGCCCGTGCCATTAGGGGTGCATATCGAGTGCCGGCCATGCTGAAGAGACAGGAATTTTTTCTTATTATTAATTCATGGAATGTGGGCCCGCTGCCAAGACCACCATTTATTGCCCTTGAGAAGGTGATGGTGAGCCGCCGTCCTTGTGGTAAAGTTATACCTACAGGGCTGTTAGGGAGTGAGTTCCAAGATTTTGATGCTAATGACAATGAAGGAATGGCGATATATTTACAAGTAACAAAATTTGACTTGGAGGGTTGTTCCCAGGTGCCTGCTGCCTTTATCCTTCTAGGTGGTAGAGGTTGCAGGTTTGAGAGGTGCTGGCGAAGAAGCCTGAGCGAGTTGCTGCAGCACATCAGCCACGGTGCACCCATGGTGGAGGGAGTGAATGTTTAAGGTGGTGGATGGGTTGCCGATAAAGCAGCCTGCTTTGTCCTGGATGTTGTCGAGCTCCTTGACTATTGTCGGAGCTGCACTCACCCAGGCAAGTGCAGAGTATTCCATCACACTCCTGACTGGGGCAGGTTGCCCATTCTGGGGGTGCCAGGTCTCTATGCCCCTCATCACCACAGAAAGAAATAGTAAGACCCTTCACCACCTTCCCACCCTCCACTCAGCCCACTTAAAAAGTAAAATTAAAATTCCAGCCTTAAATGTTTGGGGGTCCAGGCCACAATACCTTTGCAATCAGGAGAGAGCAACAATGTCGATCAAAAAAATCTTGTTCTCATGCTCTTCCACTGGAAAGCATCTCAGGTCAATGGTGTGAGTCGACACTTCCCTCACTTGCTGTCATTGATGCTTTTGAGTGCCAAATCATATAATACAATTCAAAGCGATCAGAATCAGGACATGTTAAGTTAATTCAGTAGAGCCTAGACAAGAGCCTGTCCATTTAAAGCAAATGGCACGTGCATGGAGCCAGATGTTTGTGTCCAGCCTTTGTCAAATGCTTGAAAAAAGGGACATTTAGCATCACCGTGCACATATACAACAACTTTGTTTTGTCTCCTATCATGCTCAGTGTTGAGTAGGGGCTACATATAGTGGAGTTGAATGGAGTTGATTAGGTAATTCCCCCGTCAATCACACCTGGAGACCGCACAGCTGTAAGTGACTGGATTTGATTTTACGCACAGAATTTATATTATATAACTATCCTCCACTCACTGAATTTTACTGGAACAAGAACTCTGCTTTTATTGGGAGACTTTGCTGTAGTTTCGGTCAGGAGCTCTGTTTGCTGTAGTTTGTAGAGACTCTTTTAAAATAAACTCTGTAAATAGTCTCTCTTTGCTGTAAAATAGACTATTTGCCCTGAGTCCTGCTGTATGTCCCACCCCGCCTCCAACTCATTGGCTGACACAGTTGTGTTAATAAACACTCTGAGTGAGTAAGTGTCTGTGACTGGAAGTCAATGGAAAAGATCATTGGGAGAGGCTATTACCTGTTTTTTGCCCAGCAGTAAAACTTAAAAAGACCCCGCTGTCTTTTATCAGCTCTGATGCCACAATGTAAATACCTCGGGGTCGAAATTGGCTCTCGCCTCGATTCGGGGCGGTAACCTCTCCGGGGCCGGACAATCAGTGCCCGCCACAGAAGTCCCGCCCAGGAAGCGAGCTTGACTTTACCGCCCCTCACAGGAAGTGGGGCGCAATATCGCGCGGTCCACTTGCTCTCGGGGTGGGATCAGGGGTGCTACCCGGGGGCATCGCGGAGCGCTACGTAGCCTCTCCGCATAGCATTGACGCGTTTCAACTCCCCTTCTGTTAAAGGGGAGGGACGCTGCGAGCTCTGCGGGCCCTTTGATGCCTTCCACTGGGCCACCACATGGCAGCGGACCTGCACTGAAACGGAGTGCCGGGCTGCTTGATCGCAGTCCGGACCGTGACAACCCCGCACAGTGGCCCGGCTGGTAAGTCGGGAAGAAAAGAAAATGGCAGCACATAGAGCAGCGCACCTCTCCTTTAACTTTCGCCCCATGATGGATGGGAGACCCAGTTCGTGACCCGCGAGGCTGGCATGGGCATTGCCTGTGGTGGCCTCACGGGATGCTGGCCAATTTCTGTTGTGGGGTGGAAAGGGGCCGCCGCCAGGTGAAAAGAGATCGTCGCGCACGTCATCATCACCAGCGCAGCGGCCCAGGGCACTACCAGCGGGGTGTGGCGCTGCTGCATTCGCCCATCCCGCTAACTCCCGTACAATTTCACAGGTGCCGGTAGCACCCCCCCCCCCCCGCCGGCCACCCCAGGCGAAAACACTTTCGCACCCTGTTAGTGCCCCCTGGAGGTGCTAACGGCAGGAGCACAACAGGGGAATTTCGGGCCCATGTTTTTTACTCTTGCCCTGTGACCAAGGATAGGCTTTGTTTTTAACGTGAATCAAGTTCTAAAACTTATCAGACTCCATTAATAATACAAAATGCAAACACTCCAGCTTTAGAATATGGTCAAATAACAGCTTTATAAAGACCAAAGCAGAATTACAGGTAGCTGGCACTTCTTAAACAATGACTTCTCCTTTCATCCCCTTACAGTCACCTCTGGTGTACCCCAAAGTTCCATCCTTTAACTCCTCCTTTTCCTCATCTATATATTGCCTCTTGGCAATATGGCTCAGTTTCCATATGTTTGCTGACAACTTCCAGCTCTATTTCTCCCAATATTCCCTTGACTCTACTCTACGTTGTCCACCCTCCCATCCAACATTAAGTCATGGGTGGGTGAGCCAGAAATTTAAATCTGCGATCGATAGATTTTCGCTAGACAAGGGTAGAAAAGGATATAGAGCCTAGGTGGATGGATGGAGTTAAGATATAGTTTAGTCATAATCAGAATGAATAGCAGAACAGGCTTGAGGGGCTGAATGGCCTACCCCTGTTCCTGTGTTCCTCCAACTGAACACTGGTGTAATGTCTGTAGCTCCACACTGTGGACGCCTGTGTTACTGCAGCTAGTGCTGTTTAATAACGAGCAGGTCATCTGACCAGCTGGTCAGAAGATTCCGGAACCTGCAGCCATCTTACAGGTTGTGTGTTGTGGGCGCTCTGAAGATATGACATAAGAGAATGGGATGTAATTGGATAATACAAAGCTGAAATTTTTGTTGGTGAAGGATTCAGCCAGCCAACAGAGAGACTTTGAGAGCTTCTCTGTTTTTGGAAACAGCTACAAATCCGAGATAAATTACGAGCACACTTGGCTAAACTGCCAGAGTCAAAATGGCTGCTCCTATGGGAGTTATAGGGCATTTGGGGGAATTTCAATGCGACCATGAAAGTTTCAGAGTGTATGTAGATTGGCTAGAAATGTTTTTCACTGCAAATAATATCATTAAAATTCCCGGTAATGAAGAAAATAACCGGGTGGTGTTGGAACAAAAAAGAGCTAGATTCTTAACTGAGGCCAGGCCCGAGTTGTATGAAACGCTGATAGATTTGCTTGTGCCTGACAAGCCAAAGGATACAACGCTGAAACAGATTCTAACTAAGCTAGAACAATATTACAGCCCCGTTCCATTAGAAATTGCTGAACGTTATCGTTTCAGAATACGAAATCAGAAGGCCGAAGAAAATATCAGTGAATACATTGTAGCATTAAAAATCTATCTATTCACTGTACTTTCGGAGACTTTCAGAACTGAGCATTGTGAAACCGCTTTGTTTGTGGGAAGAAAAATGATGCGATCAGAAGAAAGTTATTGACGACGCCTAACTTGACTTTTGATTTAGCTTGTCAGACAGCTAGGTCGATGAGCATGGCCGACCAATATTCCCAAGAATTTCATACTAATTTCAGTCATCAGACAATCGAGGTTGACTGCCTGCAGGTTCAAAGTAAAAGGCGGTGGAGCCCCAAAGTTTCAGAAACTGGAAATGAGAACTGAGCATTGACGTCCTGCTATCGGTACCTGGGACAACACAGTGCTCAAAGTTGTCCATATGTAAAGGCAGAGTGTTTCGTCTGCAGGAAAACTGGGCATCTTGCGAAGACATGCTGACTGAAGGGTAAACCAGCTCTCAAAGCTATGAGTAGAAATCTCCAGAGACTACATAGCTTGGAAGAACAACAACAGGACGAGGAGATGTTAGAGTTAAATGTCACGAGGTTAACAGATGGCGATTCAAAAAGTATCATAATCCACATAGATGTTGCAGGATTCAAGATACCCATGGAAATCGACACTGGTGCATCCGTGAGTGTAGTACTGGAGTCGCTATACCTTGACAAATTGTGGGATTTCCCATTGGAGGAAGCCAAGATAGAGCTGCGAGGCTACTCGGGGGAGACCATTCCAGTGGTAGGTCGTATCACCGTACAGTGAAAAACAAGGATCAAGTTTAGAGCTTGCCTCTAATAGTAGTGGCAGGAGACAAGCCTGCCTTACTAGGAAGAAATTGGTTGGGATCACTGAAGCTGGATTGGAGTGAGATTTTTAGTGTTGAAACGAGATTTGCTTCAAAGGATGATGTCATCAAGAATTATCCGATCCAAGGCTTCAAGGCGAGTGTCAGGGTATAGAAGGACGCTAGATTGGTTTACTGCAAGCCACGTTCTGTACCATATGCACTCAAGGAGAAAGTTGAGCAAGAACTCAAAAGACTAGATACTGAGAACATTATTTCTAAGATAGATCGATGTAATTGGGCTACACCCATTGTCCGATGGTAAGGTAAGATTGTGTGGTGATTATAAAGTAACCTATGTCCTTACTATGCAGTATAAATGCACACGAGGACCATGCTTGAGAAAAGGTCAGTCTGTTCCTGTGACTGTCCTTGAGTGCGCCATTAACAGGTGTTGATGGCCCCATTACTGGCCGCATTGTCCCTTGCAATGTCGTGAATCGCCGTTCAGCTTGCCATTGTCTCTGTCGAACTCCCCTTCTGGGTTCGACTACATTTTGGGGAATGCCCGATTGCCCTTGTCTGCCTGGAGAACTGTGTGCTGCTTTAACAATGTTGAATCTCTGACCCAACCATTCCTTAACACAGTACCTCTCATCTGTTCTGCTAGTGGCCATACTTGCGTGGTTTAAATCCCAGTTTGTTGTCGCCATTGATACGTCCTTACTATACAGTATAAATGCACACGAGGCCCATGCTTGAGAGAAGGTCAGTCTGTGACCTGTCCTTTATTCCTTAGCACTCAAGTGATGGAAGTGGGTGGAGCTTCCCCTTTTATACTTGAAGGTCCAGGTTAGGAGTGTCTCCCACAAGTTCACCACCTAGTGGTCATTGTTCTCACAGTGTACAACTTAGGTCAGATTATACATGGATTACAATGCTGGTTGAATACATGACATAACCGTCAACCAGGTTCTCGAGGGTAATTTCCCCAATACATTGCCAAATATAGAAGATTTGTTCGCAACACTGATAGGGGGTCAGATTTTCTCAAAGTTGGATCTTACGAATGCCTACTTACAGCTGGAACTAGATGAGGAGTCCAAGTCATGCTTGACTATAAATACTCATCTAGGCCTATATCAATTTAATAGGCTACCATTTGGAGTGTCTTCCGCCCCTGCCATATTCCAAGGGATAATGAACCAGATTTTGCAAGGTATTGAAGGGGTAGTATGTTATTTGGATGACATACTAATTTCAGCACCAAATAGGCAAATTCAGAATAACAAAATTGAATTAAGTCGTCAAAAAGCTAGAGAAGCACAGAGTATGAGTGGCTGCTCGCAAGTATGAGTTATTTCAAAACTCAGTGGAGTACTTAGGGTACAGAGTAGACAAAGATGGTTTACATCCAACCATGGAAAAATTGAATGCAATCAGAAATGCACCCAATCCCAGGAATGTCACTGAACTTCGATCATTTTTGGATCTTTTGAATTATTATGGGAAGTTCCTACCAAATTTGGCTACAGTATTACATCCACTGAATGACCTATTGAAAAAACAGGTCCATTGGAAGTGGTCAAAATAATGCGATGCAGCATTCAAGGAGTGTAAAAGCAACTTGGCAGAGAGGATCATATTAGTTCACTATGACGTATCTCAGGAGATCAAGCTAGAATATGATGCCCCCCCGTATGGAGTTGAGGCAGTCATCTCTCATGTATTATGTAGTGGGGAGGAAAGACCAATTGCTATTGCTTCACGCACTCTCAGTGCCAGTGAGCATAATTATGTGCAAATCGAAAGGGAAGCTTTGGCATTAATTTTTGAGGTCAAGGAGTTCCACAAATACTTGTATGGTCGTAAGTTTACCATCGTTATGGACCATAAACCCTGACAGCAATCCTCCATCCAAAGTCCCCAGTTCCAACATTAGCTGCAACCCGAATGCAGAGATGGGCGTTGATTTTGTCAGCATATACATATGATATTGAATACAGACGATCAGCTGATCACAATAATGCTGATGCTATGTCTAGATTGCCTTCCCCATCACAAGTTACACCCGATAAGGAAGAGGTGTTCTATTTTTCATACATCGATGGACTGCCAGTCACAGCTGAAGAGATTGGGAGGGCAACCAAACGTGACCCAGTTATGTCAAAGGTGCATGATTATATTGCAAATGGATGGCCAAACCAGGTAACAGACAAAGATATTCATTCATTCTTCATTCGTAGGAATGAATTATTAGTCGATAAAAATTGTATCATGTGGGGTGCAAGAATGGTTATACCAAATAAATTCAAATTATTAGAAGATCTCCATGACTAGCACCTGGGAATGTGCTTGACCAAGAGTTTTGCACGCAGTTACTATGGTGACTAGGTCTTGATAAAGATATAGAGTACATCGTCAGTCAGTGTATGATATGTTAATTGGTAAGCAAGCAACCACCGTCAGTACCATTACAGCCATGGAAATGGCCTCCCAGGGTGTGGCAAAAGCTACATATCGATTTTGCTGAGCAAGAAGGACAAGAATTGTTCATTGTGATTGATAGCCATTCGAAGTGGGTCAAGGTGTTTCCAGTGTAGAAAATAACAAGTAATACATTCGACATTTTGCAAAGATTATTTTCTTCATTTGGCTTCCCAGAAGAAATTGTTTCGGATAATGGACCACAATTTTGTTCAGAAGAATTTGCACAGTTCACAAGCAAAAATGGTGTGAAACATACCAAGGTTCCACCGTACCATCCCGCTTCAAATGGTGCAGCAGAGCACACTGTACAAATTGTCAAACGTGCCCTCATCAAACAAATGTTGGATCCAAATCCAAAGAAATGACAGTTGTCATTGGACCACAAGTTGGCTAATTTTCTAATAACATATCGTAATACTCCTTACACAACTACTGGTAGAACACCAGCAGAGTTGTTTCTCAAACGACAGCCATGAGCCAGATTCTCATTGTTAAAACCAAACTTGGCATAGTCTGTAGAAAAGACACAATTAAGACAGAAAGAGAATCATGATAAAGGTAGAGTAAAAGAGAGAAGTGTGAAATTAAATCAGAAGGTGAAGGTGAAGAACCATCACCATAAATGGGTAAAGTGGTTACCAGGCAGAGTGGTGAAGACATGTGGTCCTCGCACATATTTGGTCAAGATGTTTGATAATGGACAGGCTAGGTTTGTTCACATTGATCATATTTTACCCACAGACATGGAAGTAGTTGAAGGTGGGAGTGATTCCATTATTTCTGACTCATCAGATAGTTTTGATATACCAGTAGCATATCCTACATCCAATGTACTGGAAACAAATCCAAGAGAAAGTCAGAATTTAAGTCTGAGTCCGAGGGGGGAAAACAACAGTCTGAAGTTAGAGAGAGTTCAAATGGAAATCAAGGGCATCCCTTGGAGGAAAACTTCCCTCAGGATCAGCCTCGAATGAGTTTAAATTCGACACCATTTTTGGAAGGTTCTGTTCGAGAGCGAAGGTATCCTCTTTGAAACAGAAAACAAGTGGTTAAGCTCGATTTGTAAATATGGCAAAATAAGGCCATATCTTTTGTCATGTATAACCATGCAAGTTATGTGTGATGGTTATTTGTTCTAATAACTCTTCATTCAGGAGTGAGAAGTGTAATGTCTGTAGCTCCACACTGTGGACGCCTGTGTTACTGCAGCTAGTGCTGTTTAATAAAGAGCAGGTCACCTGACCAGCAGATCAGAAGATTCCGGAGCCTGCAGCCACCTTACAGGTTGTGTATTGTGGGCTCTCTGAAGATATGACAACTGGGAAGGCTAAAGCCATCTTATTTCACACTCACCCAAACTCCCCATCCCTGTTAGCAACTCCATGCCTCTCCCTGCCTGCTCACTGCGGCTGAACCAGATGGTGTGTAATCTTCAGGTGTCCTGTTTGAATATGATGTGAGTGAACTTTAAATCCTGCTTATTGCCATCTCAACATTTCCTGTCTTCACCTTTCCTCATTCCCACTATCACCAAAATCCTCATCCAACCTTTGCTACCTCTAGATTGGACTTCTCCAATGTCCTCCTTGCTGATGTCCTGAGCTTCTCATCCTCCAATTAATTCAAAGGCCTGCTGCCCATAACTTGTGCTGTTTGCACTGAGGCCTGTTTGTACGTTACCTTATCCTCACCCATCTGCACAGACGTCCTCATCTCGTTTAAAATTCACGCTTTCATCGACAAATTCCTCCATTGCTTCGCCCCAACCTACTTCTGCAACCTCCTGAAGCCTTACATCCTATTCCATGCTCTTTGGTCACGTGACTCCGGCCTCTTGTGCATCTCCTCCTCCTCCTCCTCCTTCCTGTGATTCACCACTGGTAGATGAGCCTTGAGCAATCTCAGCCCTTCTCTCTTGGACTCCTTCCCTTAACCCTCCTCCTCACTGACTGTTTCCCTAAATGGAAAAGTCTCCTTAAAACCTATCTATTTGAACGCACATGTAGTCACCTTACCTGACTCTCATGATGTCCGTTTAAATCTCTGTGAAGCCCTTGAGACATTTTTACATTGGAGGTGCAAGAACCGAAACAGTTCTGTATAACACTGAAGATGTGAATAGGATGAAAAACCATTTCCCCTGCAGACAAAACATTAGACTCTTTTTTATCTTCTTACTGTTTTTCTTGGCTTGGGTTTGGCGTTCTTTCTGCCAAGAGTTTCTGTGAGAGCTTGATTGAGAGGGGAACTCAGCTTCACTGTACTCTCCTGGCTTGCGAGAAAAATAATAATCTCCTAATGTCATTGGTCTGAATATGCCCTTAGATCTAGATTTGGCATTTGACATTTGATCATTTTCTTAGCTTCTGCGGTGGAATAAACACTATCATCATTCCTTTTTAAATTCAAACAGTTTCTCTCAAGTATAGGATTCAACTTGTTTACAGTTTCATTTTATTTTACTTTACAAGACGTACTTTTTAGCAACAGTAGACTGAGCTACGCCATTGATGAGATAGCACTGTTTATGTGAAGGTGGCAATTAAGACATGCTTGGGCAAAACTTCATCGTTTTTTTTTTGAATGCTTCACAATGACACCAGATATTGTCATTTCACCTCTTGAAAACATTTATTGATAAGAACGCAAGAACATAAGGAATAGGAGCAGGAGTAGGACATTCAGCCACTCAAACCTGCTCCAACATTCAACAAGATCATCACTGATCTTCTACATCAACTCCACTTTCCTGCCCTATCCCTATATCCTTGATGGCTTCAGTGCCGAAAAAAATATATTGATCTCAGTCTTGAACAAACTCAACCACTGAGCATCCACAGCCCTCTGGGATTCAGAATTCTAAAGATTCACCATCCTCTGAGTGAAGAAATTTCTCCTCATCTCAGTCCTAAATGGCCAACCCTTTATCCTGAGATTGTAACCCCTAGATCTAGACTCTCCAGTCAGGGGAAAAAATCTCAGCATTTACCCTGGTAAGCCCTTTAAGAATTTTATATGTTTGAATGAGATCATCTAAATTCTTGATAAAGTATATTGACCGAAACCCATTACAATCCATTCCAACAGCTCTTTATAAAACAGAATAATGATTATTATAACCAAGCAAATTTTACAACTGCAGAGACATCAGGGCATATATTCTATGCATCTTCACATAATTACAAACATTATACATATTGGGCTGAATTTTCGGCTTTGCCATTTTCGGGGTAAAAACGGAGGCGGGGGCAGTTAAAGTTTGCGCTGTGTGGAACAACTTTTGTCATTTGGACCTTGTGCCAGGGGTGTGGCGCAAAGGGAGGCGTTGTACGACTTTCGTGGCAATAAACGCTAACCTCGCCAACTAAAGTGCAGAGCTGGGAGCACTCCGAGAGAGGCCTGAGGAGGGGGGAAAAAATTCACAGAAACATTCGAAAAACATTGCTAACAACCTTACAACTCAAATCGCTACAAAAATATTAAAGAATAAAAAAACTGGAACTTACCTTTTTTGCAGTTTATCCACTCACTGCCGCCGACAGGACTGGACCGCTGTGCTTTCCCTGGCGGTCATCGCGGGGCGCACGATTCGGGGCGTACGGGTCGAGTGTTTGTCAAAACTTCTGCCGGTGTCACAAGGAGAGCCGTTGCACACCCGGTGCAGCTCTCCCCGGCAGTGCTTCTAAGCGCCGCCACAAAACCCGACCGGAGGATCGCGCCCGGAGGCAAAAGAGCTCACCGCCCCATTTTTCACCGCGAAGAGTCAAAACCCGGCGAAACCCGGGTTGCAAATGGCCGGAAAATCCAGCCCATCATTCTGGGAGTTAGCATCTTTTCCACTGTGTGGATCAACAAGAACTACTAAAATATTACTTCGTCCATCCGTTCCTTTCATTTTGCCTCTTGAAGAATCTTTAGAGGTCAGGCATCTTGACCCCTCATGGCCTTTAGGAGTCAAGAAGAATAGTGCTGTTTGTGGGAGCTTGCTGTGCACAAATTGGCTGCCATATTTCCTACATTATTGTTATTACACTTCAAAAGTACTTCTTTGGCTGTAAAGTGCTTTGGGACATCCGGAGGCCCTGAAAGGCCTTTAGAACAATTGCACAACCCATTGTTTGCGGTCCACCTCTGTGGTATTGTCCTATTATTGTTCCATTCCTACCTGTCCCAGCGTATCCAACACACTTACATTTGCTTCTGCTCCCGAATTCGCACAGTCACCTCATCCATGCCTAAGGCTCTTCCAACCATAGCCTACTGAATCTCTTCCTTTCTCTGCTGCACTGTGCCTCTGCACTCTGGTACCCTCATTCCAAACTGCCCATCTCCAGAAAAACATCTTCAAAACCTGTATCTTCATTCACATTTTGGTCACTTCTTGCTTGGTGTCCATTTCTTTTGCCCTATGAAGCACCGTGGGATGTTTTGCTACATTAAAGGCATTGTATAAGTGCAAGTTGTAAATGTCTCCTTCAATGAAACCGAACTATTGGCTTTTGTTCAATGGGTGTGGATCATAATTTATTGCCAAGCAATGTGCTAAATTGCTATTTTAAATTATGAACAATAAACTTTGGAAATTCTGACAAGCTATGGATCTTGTTACTAAAATAATTATATCACAGAGATTTCACCTGTTGCATTGAAGGAAAGCTTGTTGTCACGGATGACAGAAAATGCTGTAAGAGAATAACAATGTACCTTAATTGCACAAAATGCTGTGGAATTTTCTCATACTTTTTTTAAAAACTGTGTTTGCAGTAATATTACAAATCTGAAAATGATCTTGATTCACTGGTAAAGTGGGAAAGAAAGAAAGAAAGAAAGAAAGAAAGAAAGAAAGAAAGAAAGAAAGAAAGAAAGAAAGAAAGAAAGAAAGAAAGAAAGAAAGAAAGAGAAAAGAAAGAAAAAGAGAAAGAAAGAAAGAAAGATAAAGGGAAAAAGATAGAAAGAAAGATATGGATTTATACAGCGCCTTTCACAACCTCAGTGCATCCCAAAGTGCTTTACAACCAATGAAGCACTTTTGAAGTGTAGTCACTGTTGTAATGTAGGAAACAAGGCAGCTAATGTGTGCACAGAAAGCTCACACAAATAACAATGTGATAATGACCAGTTAATCTGTTTTTGTGATGTTAATTGAGGGATAAATATTGGCCAGGACACTGGCGGAAACTCCCCTAATATTCTTCGAATGGTGCCATGGTATCGTTTTCCTCCACCTGAGAGGACAGATGGGGCCTCGATTTAACATCTCATCCAAAAGACGACACTTCCGACAGTGCAGCACTCTCTCAATACTGCACTAGAGTGTCAACCTAAATGTTGTGCTCAGTCTCTGGAGTGGGACTCCATGAAAACCTGAACCCATCTGATTTGGCTCACTTTAAGTCAGGCTTGCTGGTAGCACTGAGCTCAACAGATGTTATGAGGAGGTCCAAGGCCCAGACTGGCCTATGTTCCTGACTATAGGAGGATGTGTAACAGTGTTTGGCTCACACAGAAAATCAGCAAAGAAGAGAATAATTAGAAATACAATAAACATGAAGTGAATATTGTTATGTCTGTAATGTACTTATGAATGACTCCACGAGGTAATGTGTTGTACTCAAACTGTAGTGACCTTGGTCCTTTATTCGTAACTCCAGAGTGAGGCACAAGCATGGTGAGCAGCCTTTTATACTGGGCCCTGCACATCTATGCAGGTGACTCTCAGGTCTCCCACTGCAGTGCCCTCTGGTGAACAGCCTCTGCCACAGGAGCAGGAAACCCCAGACTCCACCAGTTGCACCCTCTAGTGGTGCCAGTATAGTATATATACAGTGTAAACCTTATTGATAGTACATCAGGTCTCCATCTTATGCAACTATACAGTGACTACACAGGGAGTATATCTATACTCTGCATAGATAACAAATATCTCTCAGTTTATGTCATAGTTCTATATTCAATGTCATCGCTTATTCTTTCAGCACACAAAAATAGGGAAAAGATGATTTTAAAATGCATTTTTGAATTACTTTGGCAAGATTAATCTGGTTCTGGGGAAATGGAAGAAAGGTTTAGGGATAAAAGGAGATTGTGGCATGCGTAAACTGATACTGTCCGATACTCATTTCACTACACAACTGACTATTTTAAGAACATTGCAATTGAAAATGTTAAAGAGGTCATATGGGACACCTCAAAGATTAAATTGGATATATCTAGAATCCTTTGATGTATGCTGGTGGTGAAAATTTGATATGGGATCTTTGCTGTATACAAATGGCTAATGCCCTGGGATTTCCATCTTGTGGAAGGGGTTGTAAGTAGTATTGAACAGATTACTGTGATACAAACACCTCATAACCCCAGGGTAGTTGTTCTGATGGATTTAAGCCAAGTGAAGTCATTGAAGCAACAAAATCCTTTCGTTGTGACTGGGTTACAAGTAGCGAGATGTTCGCTAACATCTAAGTAGGTTTCTCACTCTGGGACTGAGGACTCAATACCTCAGTGAACATTTCAAAAGAACAGTCTTGTTGGATAGAGCGCAGATCTCCCCTGCATACATGTTCAAAAAGGAAAATTAATACCCGGCTAAATTTAGGACAGGAAGATATAACAGTTTTCATCCCCTCTTCCCTCTCACCACAGATTCCCATGGCACATATATAAATTAAATAGTTTAAGTCTAATTAACTAAAATTGAACAGTATGGCGCTGTCAGATCTACCAAGTCATTTTTAGATATTTTTGTGCCATGAACAATAAATAAAATGATAATCTAAAAGGAGCAATCTAATATTCTGGCATACAGTGACCTGGCTGTTAATGCAGTAGTGTATGGCTTTTATAGTTCTCTGAATTGGCCAAATAAAACCTTATTGCTCAATGTCCATGCGGTTAGTTCCCTTGTGGTATCATCGCCCCTATGCTCGGTGACCTACATTGGCTGGTGTCAAATTTTGTTTGATAACACCCCTGTGAAGCGCCTTGGGATGGTTTACTACATTAAAGGTGCTTTATAAATGCAAGCTGTTGTTGTTAATGTCCCAATTCTTTGCACTTTATTAATGCTAATCAGCATCTGTGTGAAATCTCTTTCCTTCTGAGAGCAATTTCTCACCACGTTGGGGTCAATGTTAAGTCCAGAAGTCTCAATGTAATCTCTAATAATTCCAGTTTCACACTTCTGGACTGGGTTACTGGGCACGTTCATGAAATACTGCAACATTAAATTAACTGCACAAAGCGCACATCTGGCATCACTATCTTTCACGGACAGGTTTCTGACTAAACCCGTTGATGTGGCCCCGGAGAGTGAAGAGAGCTTCTCTTTCTAGTTCAGTGGGGATTAGCACTCTCAAGACCATGACGCCTGGCAAGAACATACTAATGGGATGAAATCTGTGTGTCCCCTCAGACTGGCAGACAAGGTCAGCGTGAAG
This sequence comes from Pristiophorus japonicus, assembly GCF_044704955.1. Lineage (NCBI taxonomy): Eukaryota > Metazoa > Chordata > Chondrichthyes > Pristiophoridae > Pristiophorus > Pristiophorus japonicus. The sequence goes on from NC_091985.1 coordinate 130,341,867, forward strand.
GTCAATAATCTGCCCACAAATACAAGCCCTCACTTTGCAATCCTGTCAACATTTGAGGGCTGTGGCGCAAATTGAGCTTAATTTTTAAATCTGAGGCCATGTCGTTAATTTGCCTTGGCTCCCCATGCAGGGAAAATGTGCAGAGTCAGTCCTGAAATCTGGCTGGCAGCCACTTACAACATCTAGCCAGAAAGCAGTATTTAAAGGGACGGTGCTCTTCCTTAAAGGGGGAGACACTTGCACTGCTGAATAATACCGGGAAGGAGGAGCAAAAGCGAAACAGTCCCTTTTACTGAAAAGACCCTGGATGTCCCACTATAGAAGGGTGGGTCTTTTCGGGGCAGAGGGCCATACTCCTGCAAAGAAGGCAACTACATCTGGCTGGAAAGAGGCGATGGAGCAGGTTGACATGGACTCGGAGCAATTGCAGGAGAAGTTTTCAGGCATTTGCAAAAGTACCAGTGAGAAAGAAAGACTATAAGAGAAAGATGAACCATCCCTGGCTAACTAAGGAAGTAAAGGATGGTATCAAATTGAAAACAAAGGCATACAATGTTGCGAAGAATAGTGGAAGGCCAGAGGATTGGGAAATTTTAAGATACCAGAAAAGGACGACTAAAAAAATGATAAAGATAGAGATGATAGCATATGAGAGTAAACTAACAAGAAATATAAAAACAAATAGTAAGAGCTTTTACAGGTATATAAAAAGGAAGTGAGTAGCTAAAGTAAACGTTGGTCCCTTAGAGGATGAGACTGGGGAATTAATAATGGCCAACAGGGAAATGGCAGAGATTTTAACAAATATTTTGTATCGGTCTTCATGGTAGAATTTATATAGCACCTTTAACATAGTAAAACATTCCAAGGTGTTTCACAGGAGCATAAGTTAACTCTTCTTTGCACACTTGTTGCCTTACTCCATTGAAGGTGTGGCACACAGGTTTGGTGCCCCCCGACTCCTCAGGGACATAGAATGAGGACAACATATCTCCCTTTCTACAGCACTCTTGTATGCAATAAATGGTGTAGGATACAATTGCAGTGGGACAGCCAAACACCCTAACACCTTCCAGTACTGCCACCAATAAGTCCAGATTATCTCCTTTGCAAAGTGGTGGCCCCGGGTGGGGAGGTACTGTGGTCAGAGGGTTGCTGCTTGCCTTGTCTCTTGGGTTTGTCTCATACTCTTCACTTTGTGCATAATCACTAGCAGAGCATCATGACAGACAGGGAAACCCTCTAACCCTCAAGATCCTGCATTTCTATAGCTCCTTTCATGACTTCATAGGAACATAGGAACAGGTGTAGGCCATTTAGCTACTTGAACCTGTTCTACCATTCAATGAAATCATGCCTGATCTGTGACCTAACTCCATATACTCACCTTTACCCCATGTCCCTTAATACCTTTGGTTAACAAGCATTTATCAATCACAGATTTTAAATTGATAATTGACCTAGCATCAACTGCCGTTTGCGGAAGAGAGTTCCAAACTTCTACCACCCTTTACGTGTAAAAGTGTTTCTTAATTTCACTCCTGAAAGGCCTGGCTCTAAATTTTAGGTTGTGTCCATTAGTCCTAGATTCCACAACCAGTGGAAATAGTTTCTCTCTATCTACCCTATCAGTTCCCTTTAAAATCTTGAAAACTGCGATCAAATCATCTTTAATCTTCTAAATTCCACAGAATACAACCCTAATTTGTGTAATCTCTCCTCGTAATTTAACCTTTGGAGACCAGCTATCATTCTGGTAAACCAACACTGCACTCCCTCGAAAAGAAAGAAAGAATTACATTTCTGTCGTGCCTTTCATGACCACTGGACCTCTTAATGAAGTATTTTTGGAGTGCAGTCACTGTTGTAATGTGGGAAACACAGCAGCCAATTTGCACACCAAGCTCCCACAAACAGCAATGTGATAATGACCATATAAACTGTTATGTTGATTGAGGGATAAATATTGGCCAGGACTCTAGAGATAACTCCACTGCTCTTCTTCGAAATAGTGCCACAGGATATTTTATGTCCACCTGAGAGAGCAGACAGGGCCTCAGTTTAATGTCTCCTCTGAAAGACAGCACTTCCGACAGTGTAGCACTCCCTCAGCACTGCACGGGAGTGTCAGCCTAGATTTATGTGCTCAAGTCCCTGGAGTGGGACTTGAGCCCACAACCTTCTGACTCAGAGGTGAGTGTGCTACCCACTGAGCCACAGCTGACACTGATGTGGTGCCCAGAACTTCTCACAGTACTCCAGCTGTGATCTAACAAGGGCTTTGTATAGCTGCAGCATAACTTCTGCCCCATAACTTCAGGACGTCTCAAAGCGCTTTAAAGCCAGTGAAATACTTTTGAAGTGTAATCATTGTTGCATTATAAGGGTGTGTGTATTTACTCCACAGCAACGCTGGTTGCAAGAGCATCTGTTGGTCCTTGGCATCCAGGTGGCACCTTTTCAAGGCAGCTCCACATCTGGGCACTCCAGCCAGTTTCCACAAAGGAGTGAGCCTGTGCTTAAAAACGGGCAGCTGCAGTGTTGGCACCTGTGGCTCCAGCTATTGTGGGGACATATGATGTTTCTGCACCCTGTAGATTATGCAGAAGTAGATCAAGAAAACCTGATGCATTCACCAAAGGGAAAAACAGATGTAAGAAATAGGTAAGCACTTTTCTGTAGGAACTTAAATACTTCATGAAACATTGATTTCCCCTCCATTTGGAGGTGGGCATCTAGGGGAGTCTAGAACTAGGGTTCAAAGTCTCAGAATAAGAAGCCATTTAGGACTGAGATGAGGAGAAATTTCTTCACAGAGGGTGGTGAATCTTTGGAATTCTCTACCCCAGAGGGCTGTGGATGCTCAGTCATTGAGTATATTCAAGACAGAGATCGATAGATTTTTGGAAACTAATGGAATGAAGAGATATGGGGATAGGGCGGGAAGATAGAGTTGAGGCAGAAGATCAGCAATGATCTTATTGAATGGCGGAGCAAGCTCGACCAGCTGGATGACCCACTCCTGCTCCTATTTCTTATGTTCTTATTAATAGAATCTTAGAATCATAGAAACTTACAGCCCTTCAACTCTCCAAGTGAAAACAATTCTTCTCATCTCCCCTCTAGATCTTTTGCCAATGATTTTGAATCGATGACCTCTGACTATTGACCCAGTCGCCTGAGGGAATAGCTTTTCCCTCTCTACTCTATCAAAACCTCTCATCATCTTGTAAACCTCTGTTAGATTACCTCTTAACCCTCTCTGACTCAAGGAGAACAGCACTAACTTTTCCAACCTCGTCGCATAACTGAAGTCCCTCAGCCCTGGTAACATCCTGGTAAACATAGTATGGGAGTTGATACAATCGACTCCATCATTCGAACCATCCTCGATGCTATTAGTTTTGCTGCAGCTTTTACCAATTTAAATGCAAGTGCAGCACAAGTGAGTGACAATTGTGCTAAAAGTGTCACCAGGAAACCCCCAAAAAGCTCTGCAAAATGATTAATGCACAATCTTCAAAAATGCTCGCTGGGGACATGAAAATGCCACCAAAACAACAGCAAACTAATTTTATTTGGCCCCACGGTGCAGTCCTTATCGAGCCACGCCTGACATTGAGGATTATCTGGGCATCTTGTGCAAATACAGGAGATCCACACCATTTGGCACCGCAGGCACCATGGCCTGGCCTAGAGCAGCTGTCGGAAAATTAGGGTGTGTTCAGCAAATCGGGCCTACAAAATAAACTGATACTAACCTGTAAGCTAAGGGCTAAAGGACACTATGTATGCTGGGGACACCTGCAAAACACACATACATGGCTGTTCGCCACACTTTATGCAGAGAAGACTGAGAGGTGACCTGATAGAGGTCTTTAATTATGAAAGGGTTTGATAGGATAGACGTAGAGAAGATGTTTTCACTTGCAGGGGAGCCCAGAACTAGGGGCCATAAATATAGGATAGTCACTAATAAATCCAATAGGGAATTCAGGAGAAACTTGTTTACACAGAGAGCGGTTAGAACGTGGAACTCACTACCACAGGGAGTGGGTGAGGTGAATAGCATAGATGCATTCAAGGGGAAGCTAGATAAACACATGAGGGAGAAAGGAATAGAAGGATATGTTGATGGGGTTAGATGAAGAGGGGTGTGAGGAGGCTCGTGTGGAGCATAAACACCGGCATAGACCTATTGGGCCGGATGGCCTGTTTCTGTGCTGTAAATGCTATGTAATACTATGTACTATATATGTTAGTGTTTGGATAGTGTTTGCTCTATCTGCATTCGAAAATCGGCACACTAGGAAATCCTAGGCCCTTCCCTTTTACTTTGTTGTCGAATGGATTAGATAGAGTGGATTCCTCATTATGTTCAATTCATCAGCATGTACAAAACCAGTTGAAAAACAACCTTGAGAACAACACAATGACTGCAATAGGTTTAATTCAGGAACAAGTTCAATATTTGAGAATGACCAACATTGTGTATTTGGGGTTAAATTCCAATGGGACGAAATAGACCCGGTAAAATCATAATGAGATCTGGGCAACTGCTTTGTTTTCATATTTAAAATATCTGTAATCCATCAGGATAAACTATTTTGGCTGCAAAAGCAGAACTACAGCACTCCAAAATCACTGGCAAATGTAGCAAATAAAATGTTACAGAACAAAACTTTCTCAGGAGAGCACACCCTAGACATCCCACAAAATATAAGCCTTGAATTTTTAAATACTCGCATTTCAATGTCAGGCTTTCAGTGCATTTTAGAGGGTAACAAATTCTTAATCCTTCCACGCAACCTTAGTGCCCACTCGTGGCTCGCATGGCGCCTCCCCATGGACATAGACTGTAATCGCATGTTAGGTGTAGCAGCAGCTCATTGCGTAAGAAGCCTGTAGGACTGCACACTCAGATTAATTAATTGCATAGATTTACATAGTATTTGCAGCACAGAAACCGGCCATTGGGACCAACTGGTCTGTGCTGGTGTTTATGGTCCACAGCAGCCTCCTCCCACCATATTTGATCTCACCCCATCAACATACCTTCTACTCCTTTCTTCCTCATGTGTTTATCGAGCTTCCCCTCAAAGGCACCTATGCTATTTATCTCAACCAATTCTTGTGGTAGCAAGTTCCACATTCTCACCACTCCCTGGGTAAAGAAGTTTCGCCTAAATTCCTGATTAGATTTAAGAATATAAGAAATAGGAGCAGGAGTAGGCCATTTGGCCCCTCGAGCTTGCGCCGCCATTCAATAAGATCATGGCTGATCTGATCATGGACTCAGCTCCACTTCCCTGCCTGCTCCCCATAACCCTTTACTCCCTTATCACTCAAAAATCTGTCTATCTCCGCCTTAAATATATTCAATGACCCAGCCTCCACAGCTCTCTGAGGCAGAGAATTCCACAGATTTACAACCCTCTGAGAGAAGAAATTTCTCCTCATCTCAGTTTTAAATGGGCGGCCCCTTATTCTATGTTTTAGTTTCCCCGATGAGTGGAAATGTAATAATGACTATCTTATATTTATGGCCTCTTGTTCTGGTCCACCCCGCAAGTGGAAACATCTTCTCTACGTCTACCCTCTCAAGCTGTTTCATAATCGTAAAGTCCTTTATCAGGTCACCCCTCAGTCTCCACTTTTCTAGAGAAATGAACTCCAGTCAGTTCAATCTTTCCTGATCGCTTTAACCTCTCAATTCTGGTATAATTCATGTCAATCTTTTTTGCACCTTCTCTAATGCCTCTGTATCCTTTTTCTAATTTGGAGACCAGGATTGTTCACAGTACTCCAAGGGTGGTCCAACCAAGGTTCTCACAAGTTTAACATAACTTCTCTGCTTTTTAATTCTATCCCCCTAGAAATGAACCCCAGTGCGTTGTTTGCTTTTTTATGGCCTTATTAACCCTCATTGCTACTTGTAGTGATTTGTGTATCTGTACGCCCAGGTCCCGCTGCTCCTCTACCCCATTTAGACAAGAGTAAGTGGCTTCTTTATTCTTCCTACCAAAATATACCACCTCACACTTATCTATATTGAAGTTCAATATAGTTGGTTTTGCACATCCTAGGACCATCATCAGGGTTTGAGCTTTTCTGGGGCTTGGTCAGGTGCTTCGAAGCTTTTGATCAGCTTTTGTTGGCTTTTTACTTTAGCGCATATGCAGGCTGCTCATCATCTGTGTCCCATTACCATCACAACGTGATAATAACAACATAAGAACATACAAAATAGGAGTTGGAATAGGCCATTTGGCGCCTGGAGCCTGCTCCGCCATTCAATAAGATCATGGTTGATCTTCTACCTCAACTCCACTTGCCTGCACTGTCACCATATCCCTTGATTCCCTTAATATCCAAAGATCTATCGTTCTCTGCCTTGGATATACTCAAGGATTGAGCTTCCACAGCACTCTGGGGTAAAGAATTTCAAAGAGTCACCACCCTCTGAGTGAAGTGAAGCAAGTATGTTTGACAGTTTGAAAATAATATGCAAATTGTCTACAAATAATGCAATCTGCCACAAGTGGGGAAAACTTGCTATTTGAATTAATATTTATAAGGAGAAAGTATCACTGCCCAATCAAGGTGATAACGCTCTGAAATTGGAGAGAGGAGTGCTCTATGGGAAAAGACTGTATTCCCATTGTCAGTCATATCCCAGCTTTACCTCTCCACCAACCCCCGCCCTCCCGCCTCCCCCCACTCCATGACTATCACTGCTGTTTGACTCTTGTCCAACATCAAGTCATGGAGGGGTCAGAACTTTCTCCAGCTTATAGAATTGACAAGACATTGCTATCAAGCTCAGATCTCACCAAAAAATTATTCCCTGATAGGGTCTTCATCTCTTGCTATTCAATGACACTATTTCGAAGAAGTCCAGGGAAGCTATGCCCGGTGTCCTGGCCAATAGTTATCCTTTAATCAACATCGCTAAAACAGATTATATGGTCATTATCACATTATTGTTTGTGGGAGCTTGCTGTATGCAAATTGACTGCCACATTTCCTACATTGCGACAGTGACTATACTCCAAAAGTACTTCATTGGCAGTAATGCACTTTGGGACATCCTGAGGTTGTGAAAGGCGCTATAGAAATGCAAGTCTTTCTTTCTTTCTATTTGCATTTCCATAAATTCACTGGCTACCTGTACCCCCAACACATTCAAAATCCCTGTACTGCACTGCCACGTTACACAGCATTGGACTCTGAAAATGACATCAGAATTTTAGTGTTCTTTTTTTAACAAGACAGAAAATTCAGAGTACCACTGAAACTGTCAGTTGATGCTATTTCCCTCAGCTTCCCACCCCTTTTAGCACAGGCCTTCCTGAGCACTAGCAGCTGAGAACATACGCACAAAAGTGCTGCGCTCATCATAGGACCCAGATTTGCATAATATGAAAACAAAATCTACTGTCTGAAACAGGTAGGTGCTTAAGCGACTCACTGTCAAGCCTTTCTGAAAGTGGCAGTGACCCGATCAGGCACTAATGGGTCGGTAAGCCCACTGACCTCATTTTATCTCATTGGCTAGAGATAAAGATAATAAAGGATCACTAATAGGGCTAGTCTACAGACCACCTAATAGTGGAAGGGAGGGAGGAAGAAATATGCAAACAAATTAGGGAAATGAGTAAAAAACATAGAATAATATCATGGGGGATTTCAACTACCCCGATATTAATTGGATAGAAGAGGTACATAAGAACATAAGAAATAGGAGCAGGAGTAGGCCATTCAGCCCTTTGAGCCTGCTCCACCATTCAATAAGATCACGGCTGATCTTCTATCTCAACTCCACTTTCCTGCACTATCCCCATATCCCTTGATTCCCTTAATATCCAAAAATCTATCGATCGCTTTCTTGAATATACTCAACAACTGAGCCTCCACAGCCCTCTTGGGTAGAGAATGCCAAAGATTCACCACCCTCTGAAGAAATTTTGCCTCATCTCAGTCCTAAATGGCCGACCTCTTATTCTGAGACCGTGACCCCGGTAAAGTAAAGGAGGTAGGAGGTAGGTAAAGGGGATAAGGGAATGGAGTTCCTACAATGCGTACAGGACTTCTTTCTAACCTAATATGTGAAAAGCCCAACAAGGGAAGATTTGCTATTGGATCTAGTAATGGACAAGTAAGAGAAGTAACATTAGGGGAACTTCTAGGCAATAGTGATGATAATATAACACACTTTAAGATAATAATTGAAAAGGACATAAGTATAACAAAGTATGACAAAAACCAGGGTAATCGATTGGAGAAAAGCTGATTTTGAGGGGCTGAGAATTGAACTTGGGAAAATAAAATGGACAATATTGGCAAACAATGACATAGAACAGCAATGGGAAACATTTAAAACGGTGTTCAACGGAGTCCAGGAAAAATATATTCTGCTAAAAAACAAGAACAAGCTAAACACTAATGAGACACCCATGGATGAATAAAACCATATGGGAAAAATAAGGAAAGAGGCATACATTAAGTACATGAATAGCAGGGGAGAGCATGATAAGGGAGAATATGAAGCGATTAAGAGAGAAGTAAAAAAAAACAATTAGCAAGGCAAAGAGGAACTATGAAATTAAATTAGCAAAGAAAATAAAACAAAGTGGTAAAATATTTTACTGGCAAATAAGTAAAAAAGGAAGTTCAGGATGGGAGTGAGGATGGACAGGATAATGCCACAGGCAGTGATAGAGAGATGGCAGAAATGTTAAATAATTACTTTGCTTCAGTATTTACCAGGCAGACAATTGCTCCAGAGTTAACAGGGAGGACAATTATTTTCATTACCTTAAATTACTAAATGGGGTGAAAAAAATCCTGCATGTGATATTTAGAAAATATGTTGAAAATGATCCAACAGAAGGAAAGTAAGGATCAGGCTCACAACTCATTAAAATAGAATTAAAAAAGACTTGCACCATACAACACCTCTTAATAATATATTACAGCATTTCAAACATAATGAATTACTGTGAAGTGCAGTGACTCGTGTGATGTAAGCAGACATGGTAGCCATTTGTGCATTGTAAGATCACACATACAACAATGAATTAAATGACCAGTTAATCTGCTTTTGGTGGTGCTCTGGAATTCTGGAATTCTCTCCCCAAACCTCTCCACCTCTCTCTCCTCATTTAAGATGCTCCTTAAAACCTACCTCTTTGAACAAGCCGTTGGTCACCTGACCCAATGTCTCTTTCTGTGGCTCGGTGTCAAAAATGTTCTTATTGATATTGTTCTTGTTAAGCGCCTTCGATCGTTTTGCTACATTGAATACGCTATATAAATGCAATTTGTTGTTGTTAGTGTTGATTGAATAAGAAATGTTGGCCAGGACATCAGGAGAACTTCATATTCTTTTTCAAATAGTCTCAGAGGACTTTTAACATCTACCTGAACTACTGGAACAGCTATTTAAGAATGGTGAGAGAAGGAAACCAGGTAATTATAGACCAGTTAGTCTGACATCTGTTGTCGGGAAATTGCTGGAGTCTATAATTAAGGATAGGGTGACTGAACACCTAGAAATTTTTCAGCTGATCAGAGAGATCCAGTATGGATTTGTGAAAGGTAGGTTATGCCTGACAAACCTGATTGAATTTTTTGCAGAGATTACTAAAGTAGTGGACAGGGGAATGTCTATGGATGTTATTTATATGGACTTTCAGAAGGCATTTGATAAAGTCTCTCATAAGAGACTGTTAACCAAAGTTGAAGCCCAGGAATTGAAGGCAAATTATTGACCTGGTTAGGAAATTGGCTGAACGGCAGGATGCAGAGAGTGGGGGATAATGGGCAGGTACTCTAATTGGCTGTATGTGACTAGTGGTGTCCCATAGGGATTTGTGTTGGGGCCTCAACTATTCACAGTATTTATTAACGACTTAGATGATGAGATAGAAAGCCAAATATCCAAATTTGCCGATGACACAAAATATCCCTTTGTAGATGAAATTACAAAGGGATATTGATAGATTAAGTGAATGGGCAAAAGCCGTGGCAAATGTAAGCAAATGTGAGGTCATTCACTTTGGATCTAAAAAGAATAGAACAGGGTATTTTCGAAGTGGTGAAAAGCTAAAAACAGTGGAGGTCCAAAGAGACTTGGGAGTCCAGGTATATAGATCATTAAAATGTCATGAACAGATACAGAAAATAATCAAAAAGGCTAATGGAATGCTAGCCTTTAGATCTAGAGGACTAGAATACAAGGTGATAGAAGTTATGCTACAGCTAAACAAAGCCCTAGTTAGACCACACATGGAGTACTGTGAGCAGTTCTGGGCACTACACCTTAAGAAGGATATATTGGCCTTAGAGCGAGTGCAGTGCAGGTTTACCAGAATGATACCTGGACTCTAAAGGTTAAATTATGAGGAGATATTACACAAATTAGGGTTGTATTCCCTAGAATTTAGAAGGCTAAAGTGTAATTTGATTAAGTTTTCAAGATATTAAGGAGAACAGATAGGATAGATAGAGAGAAACTATGTCCGCTGGTTGAGGAGTCTAGGACGAGGGGGCATAGTCCAAAGATTTATGCCAGACCTTTCAGGAGTGAAATTAGGAAACACTTCTACACACAAACGGCAATTGATGCGAGATCAATTGTTAACTTTAAATTGGAAATTGATAGTTTTTTGCTAACCAATAAATTGTGTTAAAACGTGCATTAGGCTGGGGAAAATCTAGCCTCTTGTTCCGATCCCGTTAATTTGGCTACTGCTCTGAGTGAACACCAGTCGCCAATTATAATCCGTACATTTGTGACTGATAGCTATATAAATAGGTTGACTTTCAGTGATTTCCTACCTCTGATATCATCAATTATATACGAGGAAATGCATGGACCAGACAAGTAGAATGAAAACCCTGTTGTTCAGGAAGTGATTTAGTCTTACAGTTCAACCAAGTGTTAGAAATATTGATCACTGGGCGTTAAATGAATTTTATCCATCCATGACCTTTGAAATCAGCCCATCAGCCGGTGGGGGATGCGGGGACGAGGGACTGGGGGGGACGGGGGCGTGGAGGTTGGGAAGGTGTGTGGGGGAGTGGGGTTAATATTTCCATTTTTTGCATCAGAGGTGCTTTGTTTCACAAGTGCAAAGGTAATGTCAATAAAATCAGTCAGGCAGCTCTCTGTGCTGTGAAACATACTGACAGCTGTATTTGTTAGCGACACCTTATTGACGCTGCTTTGTCTCAGTTTGGACTTCAAAGCAGAGTGCGTCAAACTCAGTATCCAGGTTTTTCTTGTGAATTTTCACTCGCTGGGGAACTGACGTGCTGGGGCTAGCAGACGCACTCCATGACTACCTGAATTCATCTACGAACTTTACCTTATGGACAATGACCCCAGCAGTCCTTGATAAATAGGATACAGTCATTCAATCCCTCCTCCTTATTGTTAAAGCTGTTTTAGTGAAAATAAAAACACTTAAGCTGAATCAAAGGTTAATAGAATGCATCCCAAAGTCATGTCATGAAAATATTGTACAGCTTGTACTGACTAGGCATTAACGGAAATAAAACATACATTTGGCAGGACACAGTGCATCCTCACACACACACATCAAACAACTGAAAAGCTATCTGCTACAAAGCAAAGGAAGAGGAAAGCCCAGATCTCACATCTTAAACTGGGCTAGTTTTGAATGAATCAGATTGTCTTAAGATTAATCTCTTGCATCAGAGGGCAGACAGCCTGGGCTTTTCCTGCAACACAGGAACTGCCAACTGTATCATCACAATGACATGCTTCATTCAAAATACCTTAGGTAGTCCATTCAGAATGGAAACATCACTGTTGTTTAATAAGGTATAAGGGGAAATGTTCTGAAGAACGACGTTCTCCTTCAGAGTATTGGCAAGCTTTAACTTGAATCTAAAACAAGACAGGAAATGCTGCTACTGACACTTTATTTACCTTACATTATAAATAAGGATATATCTGCAGATAGATATAGATATATTCAGTCACGTTTTCAAAAAGCTACTACTTTTGATTTATTAGGCTAAAGTGGATGTTTTAAAATTAAAACTAGTTCAATATGCTTTGCTCGGACAAATGTATAATCAGTGGTAGAATGAACAAATACTTTATTGTTCACTGAATGATGGATCGTTATTTTCACATTATGAAATGTTTGAGGGATTCCCCTCTTCCCTCCTCTGCTAAACACTCGTGCTGAAGCTTCGAGGGCACTGGCAGTCTTTCCAGTCCTCATCCCTGCCAACATTCTTCATGCGCGGGCCTAGTCCGTGACTGCCAGCAAGCTATTCCTGACAGAGACATCACAGTCAAACATGGTCCCATCCTCAACTGATGTCACCAAAGGAAGTGGAATCTTTTATTTTTATTTTTAGCCAGGGGATGCTGAGGCCAATTGGGGTCTTAGTGTCAAATTTTTTGTCTCATAATACTCCTGAGAAGCGACTTGGGACGTTTCACTATGTTAAAGGCGCGATATAAATACAAGTTGTTGTTGTAGTTCGGTTCTAATTTTGAGATACTAACAGACCTGCTAGAAAGTGCGGCCGGAATCTTTACCTGAGTGTCGGGGCGGGTGCGTATGGGCCGCGAAGCGAGTCGCCATCCCGAACTTTCCAACAATGCGTTCGACATTGCGCGTTTAGCTCAATTGCATCAATTGAAAGAATCATGAAGGTTTCCCGGACCAATTAAAAGCAGTGGGTCTGATAATGCCATCGATGACTTGTTTTCAGCATGGATATTTAAAGCAGCCTTGCACGCATTTCATTTGAAGGTTGCTGTAGGAGAGATCAAGGTGTTTTGAAGAGCTACAAATTGCTGAATAATAATAAGATTTCTGTAGGTGAAGGAGACACACAGTCAGAAGGCTGCACCAAGATTCCCAGATGCCTCCCTGGAAGTGCTGGTCCAGGGAGTGAGAGCACGCAGTGAAGTCCTCCTCCCTGCAGATCACCAAAAAAGACCAGCCAGAGACACTAAGAGAGCATGGCTAGAGATCGCGGAGGAGGTCGGCAGCAGGGATGTGGTGAGGAGGACTTGGATCCAGTGCCGCAAGAGATTCAATGATCTCATGAGGTCAGGAAAGATGCGTGCAAAGCCACAGGCACCTACATCCTGATGTGTGTGTCACCAAATCCCCATCACTCTGCCTTTCCAAGCATACTCCTGCATGTCATTCCTCACACCAACTTACGTTGCAGGTGCACCCATCCCTCACTCTCTATGCACCTACTCACATCCCTATCTGACTAACCACCCCTGACACCCACTCTCATCTTAATGCAATCATAGCAAGTAACACCACAGAAGGAGGCCAGTTGGAAATGTCATGCCACTCCCTTATAGTCACCCTCTACAGATGTAGCCCATCTGTTCCTTACACTCATTCCATCACTCTCACTCAAAGTTCTCTTCTTTCCCTCCTTGCAGGAGAGAACCCAGAACAATAGGGAGAGGCAGAGAACCGGAGGTGGCCCTCAAGTATTCACAAACTTGAATCTTGCAGAAGAGGACGTGCTGGATATTTCTGGAGTTGCAGAGCAGCTGGCGGTGGGAGATAGAGAGTGGAGGACATCCCAGCAACCTGGTGACTGAATTACATCCCATAAAGCCACATGGCATACTGCAGTCTGATGTGACATGTCATCATGTACACAATCGTAATGTTTTAGTGAAAATAAAAACACTAAAGCTGAATCAAAAGTTAACAAAATGCATCGCAAAGTCGTGTCATGTACTTTTGGGATCACTAGCCACTAGATGGCATCACTGTTGGAGGCCATTGGGCTGCGCGCACTGGTGTGCAGCCCAAGTATAAAAGGCCAGCCATTTTATATATAAGCACTTTGGGCCTTAATAAAGCAGAGCCAAGGTCATACCTCTTGGAGTTAAACAGTACTCAGTCTACAGTGATTACATACACAACATTGGGCGACGAGGCAACAAGAACCTTAGCATGCAAAAATGAGCACAATTGGATTGTTGGAGCAATTTGTGGAAGGAGAAGATTGGGCAGACTTTGTGAGCCATTTGAGCCAGTTCTTCGTGGCCAACAAAATGGAGGTCGGTGACGCAGATCGGCGCCGGGCGGTGTTCCTCACGGTTTGCGGTCCAAAAATTTATGGTCTGATAAAGAATCTACTCCTGCCTGTGAGTCCAACAGAGAAGACGTATGAAGAACTGTGTACACTGGTACAGGACCACCTTAAGCCAGACGAAGGTATCATCATCTCCAGATACAGATTTTACATGCATGTTCGCTCAGAAGGCCAGAATGCGGCAGAATCCGTTGCCGACCTGAGACGTCTAGCGGGGCCGTTTCAGTTCAGGGCTGTGTTGGTATCAACCATGAGGTGATCCTGCGTAAACTACTGGCGGTGGAGACGTTGAACTTGAACAGGGCCATCAAGATCGTTCAGTCATGCATGACGATGGATAGAAGTCTAAAGCAGATATCAGTGAAAAATCAAAACTTAGCAAGCACTGTAAATATGATTGATTCGGCATACAGCAGAGCGGCACATGGCAGGGCCTACCTGACTGCGTATGCGAAACCTGTGGCTGCCAGCGAGAATGCATCCGATTTTTCCATGTTGGCGTTGTGGGGGAAATCACCGGCATCAGCAGTGCCAATTTAAGCAATATAGTTGCAAAGGCTGTCTGAGAGTGGGGCATCTCCAGCACAAGTGTCCGCAAATGAGCAAGCGAGCTGCGACACACCACGTGGAGGATGATGGTCAGACGGATGAGGATCCAGATACTCAATCTGAATACCAGAGGAGGAAGTGTATGGACTGTACTCGTTCCTAATTAAGAGCAAACCGATAATGATCAACGTGAAATTTAATGGGGTGCTGGTATCGATTGAACTGGACACGGGGCGAGTCAATCGATAATGAGCCAGAGGACATTTGACAAGCTGTGGGATACTAAGGCTGTGAGGCCCACCCAGGCTGAGTCCAGTCAATGCCAAGTTGCACACGTACACCAAAGAATTCACATAACGGTGATTGGCAGTGCCGCAATTAAAGTGTCGTATGACGGTGCAGTTCACGAGTTACCGCTATGGATTGTCCCAGGCAATGGCCCATGCTGTTCGGCAGGAACTGGCTTGAAAAAAATCAGATGTGATTGGAACGATATCAAGGCGTTGCTGTCGGAGAAAGATACATGTGCCCAAGTACTGAGCAAATTCCCCCCACTGTTTGAACCAGGCATTGGCAACTTCACGGGAGCCAAGGTGCAGATCCACGTGGACTCCGATGCAAGACCCATCCATCATAAAGCTCGGGCAGTTCCGTATATGATGAGGGAGAAGGTCGAAATTGAACTAGACAGACTCCAGCATGAGGAGATCATATCACCGGTTGAATTTAATGAATGGGCCAGCCCCATTGTTCCTGTGCTGAAAAGTGATGGTAGAGTCTGAATCTGTGGAGACTACAAGGCTACGGTCAATAGGGTTTTGAAACAGGATCAGTACCTGTTACCGAAGGCTGATGGCTTGTTTGCAATGCTAGCCGGGGGGAAGTCGTTCACCAAACTGAACTTGACGTTGGCCTACATGACACAGGAGCTGGTCGAGACGTCAAAGAGACTTACGTGCATTAACACACATAAAGGACTGCTTATTTATCAAAGGTGCCCTTTTGGAATTCGCTCAGCTGCAGCAATATTTCAGAGGAACTTGGAGAGTCTACTGAAGTCCATTCCCAGAACCATCGTGTTCCAAGATGACATCCTGATCACAGGTCGTGACCCCGAGGAACATCTGAACAACCTGGAAGAGGTTCTACATCGTCTGGACAAAGTGGGACTCAAACTGAAATGCTCGAAGTGCGTCTCCATGGCACCAGAGGTCAAATTCCTGGGGAGGAAAATTGCTGCTGACGGCATCAGGCCGATGGACACGAAAACCAAGGCCATCAAGAATGCACCCAAGCCGTAGAATGTGACGGAGCTGCATTCGTTCCTGGGTCTACTCAACTACTTCGGTATCTTCCTACCTAAATTGAGCACCTTATTAGAACCACTGCACATGCTGCTAAGAAAAGTCGACAACTGGGTGAGGGGTGCATCTTAAGACAGAGCTTTTGAGAAAGCCACTAATCTGCTTTGCTCTAACAAGCTGCTAGTACATTATGACCCATGTAAACGTTTAGTATTGGCCTGTGATGCTTCGTCATATGGAATTGGTTGCGTACTCCAACAAGCTAATGATTCGGGAAAATTTCAACCAGTCGCATATGTTTCAAAAAGTTTGTCTAAAGTGGAACGAGCCTACAGCATGGTAGAGAAAGAAGCACTAGCCTGTGTGTGTGGGGTTAAAAAGATGCATCAGTACCTGTTTGGTCTTCAGTTTGAACTGGAGACAAATCACAAGCCGTTCATTTCACTGTTCTCTGAAAACAAAGGTATCAATACCAATGCTTCATCCTGCATCCAGAGGTGGGCGCTGACATTATCCACTTATGATTATGTAATTCACCATAGACCTGGCACCGAGAATTGTGCCGATGCTTTAAGCCGTCTGCTGTAGCCCACACCGGAAGTGGAAAGCCACAACCGGCGGACCTATTGTTAGTTACCTCTGTCACGGCTCAACAAGTTAAGACCTGGACCAGCCAGGACCTGATTTTATCAGTGGTGAAGAGTTGCATCCTCAAAGGTGATTGGTCTGCCATACCCAAGCAAATGTGCGAGGAGACCAAACCTTATATTCGTCGCAAAGACGAACTGTCTATTCAGTTGGATTGTATACTGTGGGGCAATCGTGTTGTTATGCCAAAGAAAGGGTGAGAGAATTTTGTACGTGAGCTACATTGCACACATCCCGGCATTGTAATGATGAAAGCCATCGCCAGGTCCCATGTATGGTGGCCGGGAATTGACGCTGAGCTGGAATCATGCGTGCATCAGTGCAACACTTGCATGTAGCTCAGCAGAATCGCCGCTGAGTCTGTGGTTGTGGCCGTCCAAACCATGGTCCAGGATCCATATAGACTTTGCAGGTCTCTTCCTGGGGAAGATGTTTTTAGTTGTGGTGGATGCTTATTCAAAGTGGATAGAGTGTATAATCATGTCATCCAGCACATCCACAGCGACATCTCAGTGTCGTGTTCGCGACACATGGTCTGCCTGACATCGTTGTTAGTGACAACGGATTGTGCTTCACCAGTCAGGAGTTTCAAGAGGTCATGAAGCTCAATTGTATCAAACATGTAAAGTCAGCACCGTTCAAACCTGCATCCAATGGGCAAGCAGAACGTGATGTCCAAATCATAAAGCAGAGTATAAAGCAAGTAACCCAAGGGTCACTGCAGACCTGCCTGTCATGCATACTGCTTAGTTACAGGACAAGACCACACATGCTTACCAGGATCTCGTCTGCTGAACTAATGATGAAGAGAGGTCTTAAGGCCAAGCTATCTCTTGTACACCCTGACTTGAATAATCATGTTGAATATAGAAGGCAAAATCAGCAAGGGTATCACGATCGCGCAGCTGTGTCACACGATATTTCTGTAAATGATCCTTTATATGTTCTGAATTATGGTCAGGGTCCCAAATGGATCGCTGGTACTGTCATGGCCAAGAAGGGCAACAGAGTATTTATTGTCAAGCTCAAAAATAGGCAAACATTCAGGAAACATATGGATCAGACAAAACTGCGGCACACAGGCCACCCGGAACAGTCGGAGGAAGAGACAATCGACGACCAACCAACCTACCCCCAGTCATCAGAGGACTCGGTGGTCATCAGTGAATCGGGATTTTCAATCACTGACGTGTTCAATGAAAATGGACTTTCAATCCCTGACATGGTGATTGCCACTCCCACCAGGTCAGCCACCCAGCCACCAGTCACAACAGACACTGAACACTCACCCAAGACTGGAGTTGAACTGAGACAGTCAACCCGGGAGCATAAAACACCGGACCGTCTCAATTTGTAAAAGACTGTGTTAATACCTCAGAGGGGGTATTGTCATGTATGTACTTTTGGGATCACTAGTCACTAGATGGCGTCACTGTTGGAGGCCATTTGGCTACACGCAAATGTGTGCAGCCCAAGTATAAAAGGCCAGCCATTTTATATATGCACTTTGGGCCTTTATAAAGCAGAGCCAAGGTCATACCTCTTGGAGTTAGCAGTACGCCGTCTAACAGTTATTGCATACACAACACATGAAAATAACATACAGCTTGCACTGACTAGACATTAACGGAAATAAAATGTACATTTGGCAGGACACAGTGCATCCTCACACACACACATCAAACAACTGAAAAGCTATCTACTACAAAGCAAAGGAAGAGGAAAGCCCAGATCTCACATCTTAAACTGGGCTAGTTTTGAATGAATCAGACTGTCTCAAGATTAATCTCTTGCATCTGAGGGGGGACATTTCAGCAACCTGGTGACAGAATTACACCTTATACAGCCACATGGGATACAGCAGTCACTCATGTGAAATGTCATCATGTGCATAATCGTAATGTTACCCATTCTCATCATAAGACTTTTAATACATCTCTTTCCTCTCCCACAGGTCCATCAAGTGCCCCACCCACTATCCAGCCAGAGGAGGAAGGTGACTCCAGCCTCTGAGGGTGCAGTGTCACCAGACCCAAGTGCACCCAGCACCAGCACAGATACGCACACCTCAGTGGGTCCTGTGAGACATAGAGTAGTGTTGTCACCTGGTGTCTGACACTGCACAAGTCAGCAAGAGCAGATGGTGTTGACAGGAATAGCAGTGGTGACTCCTCGCTGGAGGGTGCAGGATGCTCCAGGCTCTGCTGAGCTGCATGCAGAGGCTGAGCTACAGGGGGGCATCGAGAAAGAGCGTGATCCTGATGGGGCAGCAACAAATGCACGAGGCTCTGGCATCTTTTGCAGCCACAATGTCTGCAACTGTGCAGAGAATGGAGGAGTTTATCTCCAACATGAGCACCACCATGTTGCAGGTGATGGCGACAATGTGCTGTTCCATGGAAAGGATGGCCACCTGCCTGGAGCAGCAAATGTGCCAGTCACACGAGCACTTGCTTGCTGTGAACAACAGATTGCAGACACTTATTGACCTCATCTCGAGGAGTGATGTAAACGTAGACTTTGGCGTTCATCGCCCCACTGCTGTGCAGCAAGGTGCTCTCCAGCTCATTGCTAGCAGGGAAGTGTGGGAGGTCCATGAGAACGATGATGGTGAGAGGAGACATGGAAATGGGTGCTTTTCTCAAAGCACTCCCACTTCTCTCCCGTTGCCTCCCCCTCAGTGAGAGCCCCAGATGCTTCCTCAGATCCCGATGGTCAAGTCTTCCCCTGCACAGTTGCAGGAGGAGCAGTCTTTGAAGAAATAACACACAATCCTAGATGCATAAGGGTATGCACATGGGTGTTTGACAAAATGTTAGTGTTAACTTTCAGTTATATTTCTGAAGCACATTAATTTATCTCTTTTCACAACTTTCCCGTCTTGTCCATTTTTGCCTGCTACCTGGGAAGTGGTTTTGTCACTGGGAGTGAATGGTGAGACAGTCCTGAAATTCTGGCCTCCCCGGGTCCATACGGAGTGTGTACGGATCTACAAAGGCATCGCAAAAGCCGGTTTTCGGCACACAATGCGCATGCGCCGAAAACCAGCTTTTATGATCTGTCACATTTCTGGCTTGATAGATCCTCCACATCTCGGGGAGAAGGACAGTCCCATGGCAGAGATTGGGCTCCTTGTCCATCTCTTGCCCTGCGAATGTCCTTAAAACTCGCGTCTGGTAAAAGCAGGCACATAGGTTACTTTTACCAGCATAAGAGTTTTAAAACATATCAAAAACTAACAAAATAAAATTTAAAAATACATATTTATGTTAAAAACCCTGCCCACTCAGGTAATTTTATTTCAAACCATAATTAAAACTTTTTTTAAAAATTGGCAAATTGTTGTTTTCAAAAAAATTTCTATCAACTTTAATTTCTATAATGTATTTATGTGAGTTTCAAAAAAATGTTTTATGTAGTGTTTGGGTGTTTGGGGGTGTTTCTCATTCATAGTAATAGGAGTTTCAGACTTACGAAACTCCTATTACTTTGAATGAGAAAATACTTTACCGTGATTAGGTGTCCAGGCCCACGTGACTCCAACGGACTTCCCAACGTGAACACGCTCCATTTGCACAAGAAGATGAGGCCTCGAGTCTGGGATCTCTGGTGAGCATTCGACCAAAAGTTAAGTGCGCATCTTTTCTCCTATTTTTAGTCGAACACCCGCGGGAAGAAGAAAACGAGATTTCAGGCCCATTACTTAACCTCGAGCAATGGGGTTTGGGTGACAGGAATGGCTTGGTCATTATACTATGATGTTGTTGGGGATGGGGGGAGGTTAGTTCAGCATCTGTCAGCCATATGGCTGCACTGGTGCAAGTTAAGTAAATCGGGCCATTATGTGGCCATCCCGGGCCTCCTGGGCAGCAGTGTGCTGGTACCATCCACCTCAGGGTCCTCCTCATCCTCCTCCTCCTCCTCATGTACCACCTGTTCCTCCTCCTCCTCCAAAGAGGCTGTGCTTGCTTCTCCTTGCTCCTCCTGCAGCTCCAATCCTCGCTGCTATGCTATGTTGCGCAGTGTGTTTTGGAGGTGCGAAGAGCTAAGGGAGGGTGGACTGTGTCAGCACGAAAGGGTCATGACAGTTGCCAGGGAATCTGGTGCACACATGCATGCCAATCTTTGTATGATTGCAGATGAACATTGAGGGACTGGAAGCCCTTGCGGTTCACAAACACTCCTGGGTGATGTTTGGGTGCCTTGATGGCCACGTGTGAGCAGTCGATGATGCCCAGCACCAGTGGAAAGCCAGCCAGAGCCGTAAATCCGAGCACCCGTTCAGTAACACTGACTTCATCGGTGGCAAAGTTTACAGGACTGGCTGATGAGTGAAGTATGACATCAGTCACCTGGGTGGTGCATGTGTGGGTGGCCAACTGCGAGATCCTGCAAATGTCTGCTGCAGATCTCTGGAAGGAGCCTGAGGTGAAGACGTTGAGGGCGGTGGTGACTTTGACAGACACTGGTAAGGTATGTCCACCAGGTGCTGTGGGCTGCAGGCCTTGTTCCAGCAGGCTACAAATGTCTGCGATGACCTGACACGATAGCCTGAGCCTCCTGAGGCACTGCTGCTCAGTCATGTCCTCTGCCTGTATGCCCTGTATTGGGGGTATCGCCTCCAGCATGGTGCAGCTCTGCGCTGATCCCCTTCCTCCTGTGGAGCATCTGGTCATTGAGCAGAAGGCTGTTGTGGTGGCTGCTGCTGCTGGTGTTGTGGCTGCTGCTGCTGGTATGACTGGTGTTGTTGGTGCTGGGGCTCATTTTGGTCTGATTCTGAGGTCCAAGGTGAGACAGCATAAGTGACACCCAAGTGACTGGCTGATGAGTGAAGCATGGCATCGGTCACCTGAGTGGTGCATCTGTGGGTGGCCAACTGCGAGAGCCTGCAAATGTCTGCTGTAGATCTCTGGAAGGAGCCTGAGGTGAAGACGTTGAGGACAGTGGTGACTTTGACAGACACTGGTAAGGTGTATCCACCAGGTGCTGTGGGCTGCAGGTAAATTGAAGATCAGAGGCACAATCCTTCAATGTAATGATAGTGAGTAGCAATGTGGTGAGAGTAGCTTCCTAGTTTGCAGAAATGACTTGCAAACTCCTGACAGCTCTTGGCAAATCTCTTCACAAAATGTTGTCAGCAAGAGTCTTTCCCTTAGGCAAAGTGTGAGTATTGATGTGCTTTTCTAGCTGCCACTTAATGCCCTCGCACAACGGCCACTGAGCTTCCAGCTCTCCTACACAGGCGAGGCTCCCGCGCGCAACAAATTAAAGCCAAAACCTGATGTTAAAAAGGCTGCTAACGGTGTGTCAATGAGCAGTTAACCACCACAATGAGGTCGCCCGCCTCTCCTGAGCGGGTCTGTGGCGCACCTTGAAATGTGCCCGAGTTAAATGCGGAAGTCGGCGGGTTCCCGACGAGCTGGCAATTTCCGGGCTTTTAACTGCCGACCCATCCCCAAACCGGCACCCTCGGCAATGGGAAAATTCCAGCCTGTGTGTCTGGAAGTCGGGTGAGGACAGGGGCAAGCTTAGCTATGATGCCTCTCCAAGTCAAATAGCCTGCCAAAACTCACGTTTAGGCTCACACATGAATAATTGGCACTTGGGCTATATACTTATGGAACTGCACATAAGCACGAGGTAGCGCCTTAAGAAGAAAAAAAAGGAAGATGATTTGTTGAAACATTATTTAGGGATTATGTAATACAATAGAGTAGGGTTCTGACTGTCTGTGACGGAAAGTCTACAGCCAAGTACAGAATATTTACTATGAAGTTCCTGATGGGCGAGAAGTGAAATAAAATTTAATAGTTATGATCTGGAATGCACTGCCTGAAAGGACGGTAGAAGCAGATTCAATAGGTACTTTCGAAAGGGAATTGAATAAATAGTTGAAAAGGAAAATATTGCAGGGCTATGGGGAAAGAGCAGGAGAGTGGGACAAATTGGATAATTCTTTCAAAGAGCTGGCACAGGCATGATGGGCCGCATGTCCTCCTTCAGAGCTGTATCATTCTATGAATTACAACTTTGAGTCTTGGAAATAAAAGCATTTCAAATATTTTTTTTATGCATTACCGATAGGACATTTTGAACTTATTGTTCTTTTCTGTGGGTTTAGTTTTTCTCTTTTCTGGGGTTGTAAACAATTGGAGCGTGAATGCGCATGTAAAAATCATTTTGACCGGTCAGTATGTACGGCAGGGTTTATGTCCTGAGTGTGCTTGCATTGTTTTTAATGGCAGGGAACACAAGAGTGTTGATAAATACAGTACAACCCATAGTTACTCTACAGTTAGTGACGGTGTTTCTACAATACAAACAAAAATCAGAATCGCACATAACTCTTTTAACTACCATTTATTTAATGTTGTGGCTTTGATAAAATAAGCCGAATTTACTTTGAATAAACAGTGGCCTTTCAGATATTACTGGGGCGACTATGTTTGCGATATTCCATTGCCGCTGGGTTTTTTGTGACTAAGATGGGTGGTGTAAAGTGGGGAGTGTCCAACATAAATCCTAGGCCTGGAGATTCCCCACCACATCAATTGATGTCTTCAGTCACCATGGTTACAGGAATGCCTATAATTGTAATTACAGCAGACATCAAAAAAGTGGAAAAATAAAATCCCATGAGTGTGAGAAGATTTATGTTTAGGTAAGCATTCTTAATACTTACTCATTCCCCTCACCCAAACACTGCTTTAGCATTGTACCAGTTCAGGGTGGTCTGTGGGTGGGTGCGCTCAGTCAATCTGTATATTTTCACTACCAGCAGATTCACCTTACAGGATGATGCATGTTATACAGCACACCACACTGCAGCAGAGCACGTGGGAAAAAAATAGAGCAAGTACGAATTAATTTTCCATTATTCAGTCAACATGGCTGCAGCACCTCACTGTGAGGAAGAGAGTTTCTCATTCCTGGGCTGCTTTCCACTGTCTCCTCTTTCACCAGTGCAAAGAGCGGAGCTATTTTAGGAAGGCAGCATTTCTTCTGGTGTCTGGTGAGGTGGGTTCCAACCATTTCCCAGCACACTGGGGGGACTGAAAAGCTAGCAAAGGAAATCCTCCCCTTTGGATGACCCGTAAATTGTGTGGTTAGGTTCATGCACATTCTAGGAGAATTATATTGAAATATGATGACCTGAAATGTGAAGGCAGTTGAACAGCTGACCAGCTTTCATGGTCTGGGTGCACACACGGAGAATTGTCGCATTGGCAAAGCAGCTGGTATCTGTGGGACCGCACACCAACATGATGCATTGGTCTGCAGAGAGGGTGAAAGACAATGATGGGGTGGGGGGTGGGGGGGCGGTGGGGATGGGGAGGCCATGGGGGGGCTAAAACATGCTTAAAATTAAATAAAAATACTCGCTGAAAACACATTTTCTTTCAGCAAAAGAGGTGGGGAAATACCTCTCGTAAGGAAATGGTTAAAAAGGAGGCATTAAGAGAAGTTGGAATAACTTTTAATGCTGTTTTTTCCATTAGTTTCCTGCAGATTTATGGCTCACAAGTTACATGAATGGAAGATTTATAAAGCCAACCTTTGAACTAAAGCTACTGTAATGTTCACTTCGATTAAAAATGATTAAAGCATAAATCTGAACGGCCGACACAGAGAGGAAAAGATGAAATATCCTGTACGGACTATATAAACATTTTTTTTTCTCTTCTGTTTTTGTCGAAGATTAAACAGCTGCTGACAGTTTTAAATAGCCTCTCTCGGTTTAGAATCATCTCGCGTCAAAAGGAAGCGATACCATCCTTCCAGTTTGCTAACACTGGAGGTGAGTAAACATTCATTTCCGAACCTCAGCATCGATGAAAGTTGCTAAATCCTGACCACTGAAGGCCACAATGACCTGATTTTCACTGCCTGTTGGAATGTTTTAAAATAGCCTGCTGGTGCGCTTTTCCTCGTCGTTATGAGTAAGAGCAGCCTATTAAGTGTGTTAGATTTCCTTAAATAGAAAATTCTTTTGCAGAGGCATTGTCCTCATTGTGACTAAGAGAAGTGCTATTTCAAGTTGTGATTGAAAAAAAATCTCTATTAGGAGTTTTTCATAATTTGACCCGACATCAGTAGGAGGGAAATGCTAGCATCTATTATTAGGGGCATGGTAACAGGGCACTTAGAAAATCATAATGGCCCGGATTTTAGGGGGCCTATGACGGCATATGCACAGCATAAGTGCTGTGAATGGCCCTACAAGTTCCGGGTTTCTGCATGCGATGTGCACACGTGAAAACCCAGGAACTTGCGATCTGTCAAGTTTCTCCTCGACAGATCGTCCCCATCCGCTGGAAATTCACTTTCGCTGGCGCAGAGTTACTGCCCAGCGAATACCCACAAAACCCTTAAGTCTGGTAAAAGCAGGTGTAAGGCCTTCTTTTACCAGCAAAAGGGTTAAAATAAATGTTAAAATAATTTTTTTCAAATGATTTAAACATTCACTTACATTTAAAATTAGTTTAGGTATGTTTAATCCCGTTTAAAAATGTTTACATTTATTTTTCAAAAAATGTAAATTTTATTTTAAATGTTTAATTAAAGGGTATTTTAATTGATATGTTACTTATCAGGTGATTTCTGTTATGCTTATGGGGATTCCGTACGTAAATGGAATCCCCATACACATAAGAGGAATCTCCCTTTTGTCATTGGTTGGCCTGGCCCATGAGATCTCAGGGAAGCTTGCGAACTGCCTGCGTCCCTGGGATCTGCGGGCCTTTACGCAGGCATATGCCTGCAGGCCCAGGACTGCAAGAGACCGAAGCTCCGGAGACACAAGGTAAGTACGGAGTTTTCTTTCGGTTGAGAGGCGCTCGCAGGCGGCAAGCCTCAGACCACAATTTCCAGGCCAACATGATCGGGCAGAGTCAACACAGATTTATGAAAGAGAAATCATGTTTGACAAATTGAATCGTTTTTTGAGGTTATAACTAGCAGGCTAGTTAAAGGGGAACCAATGGATATGGTGTATTTGGATTTTCAAAAAGCATTCAATGAGATACCACACAAAATTAGGGCTCATGGGATTGGGGGTAATATATTAGCATATATTTGAGGATTGGTTCATGGACAGAAAACAGAGAATAGGAATAAACGGGCCAGTTTCAGGTTGGCAGGTTGTAACTAGTGGGATACTGTAAGGATCAGAGCTTGGACCACAGCTATTCACAATCTAGATCAATTATTTAGATGTGGATACCGGGTGTAATGTATCCAAGTTTGTTGATGATATAAAGCTAGATGGAAATAAATAATTTGTAAGGGTATATCGATAGGTTAAGTGAGTGGGCAAGAACATGGTAAATGGAATATAATGTAAGAAATGTGAAGTTATTCAGTTTGACAGGAAAAATAGAAAAGTAGAATATTCTTTAAATGGTGAGAGATTGGGAAATGTTGGTGTTCAGAGGGACCTTTTGTCCTTGTGCACAAATCACTGAAAGTTAACATGCAGGTACAGCAAGAAATTAGGAAATAAAATGACATGTTACAAAAGGAAAGAAGTCTTACTGCAATTATAGTGGGCCTTGGTGAGACCACACCTGGAATACTGCATAAAGTTTTGGTCTCTTTACCTAATGAAGGATATACTTGCCTTAGAAAGAGTGCAACGACGGTTCAGTTGGCTGATTTCTGGGACAGTGGATTGTCCTATGAGGAGAGATTGAGTAGACTTGGCCTATATTGAAGAATGAGAGCTGATGTCATTGAAACATATAAAATTCTTAAGGGGCTTGACAGTGTAGATGCTGGGAGGATATTTTCCCTGGCTGGAGAGTCGAGAACTAGGGGGTTACAATCTCAGAATAAGGGGTAGGCCATTTAGAACTGAGAGAAGAGAAATGTCTTCATTCAAAGGGCTGTGAATCTGTAGAATTCTCTACCCCAGAAGACTGTGGATACTCAGTCATTGAGTATATTCAAGACTGAGAGCGATAGATTTTTGGACTCTAAAGGAATCAAGGGATATGTGGATAGTGCGGGGAAGTGGAGTTGAGGTCGAAGATCAGCCATGAACATTGAATGGTGAAGTAGGCTCGAGGGGCTGAATGGCCTACTCCTGCTCATAATTCTTATGTTTTGATATTCTTATTAGCTGTGAATTTCTTTCCGGTCTATCCTTTTCTCTTTCGCTCAGTACATAAAAACAAAACTGAGCTTTACCTTTCTAACAAAGTTACCTACCTAGGTTCACATCTGTTAAATAATCAGGTGCTTAACTCGTTATGTGCATTTTAGCTGAATTTATTTTTATTTTTGGTTTTAAAAACTGAATGATCATTCGGTAAACTTCGGCTCACTTGTGAATCACAGAGGTGAATTCATTCCTTAGAATTACATAGATCTTGCAGCACAGAAACAGCACCATTCCAGTCTTTATTTTCCACATGCACCTCCTCCCACCTTACTTTACCTAAACAGACAGTAAGAGCCTCTACAGGTTATATAAAAAAGAAGAGAGAAGCTGAAGTAAATGTTGGTCCCTTAGAGGATGAGACTGAGGAATTAATAATGGAAGCATAGAAATGACAGAACAAATATTTTTCATGGTTGAAGGCACTAAAAGCATCCCAATTGATAATCAAGGGGCTATTGGGAGGGGGAACTTAAAACAATCACTGTCACTAGAGAAAAAGTACTAGGCAAACGAATGGGACTAAAGGTGAACAAGTCCCCGGCCTGCAGACTGGGGTCTGAAAAGAAATGGGTGGCAGAGATTGTGGATGCATTGGTTATAATCTACCAAAATTCTCTGGATTCTGGAGCGGTCCCAGTGGATTGGAAAACCGCAAGTGTAATGCCCTTATTTAAGAGACAGAAAACAGGAAACTATAGACCAGTAAGCCTAACATCTGTCATTGGGAAAATGCTTGAGTCCATTACTAACGAAGTATTAGCAGGACATAGCAGTAGAAAATCATAATACACTCAAGCAGAGTCAGCATGGTTTTCTGAAAGGGAAATCATGTTTGACAAATTTATTAGTTTTTTGAGGATGTAATGAGCAGGGTGGATAAAAGGGAACCAGTAGATGTTGTGTGTTTGGATTTCCAGAAGGCATTCGATAAGGTGCCACATAAAAGTTTATTGCACAAGATAAGAGCTTACAGGGTTAGGGGTAATAATATTAGCATGGATAGAGGATTGGCTAACTAACAGAAAACAGAGCGTCGGGATAGATGGGTCATTTTCAGGTTGGCAAACTGTAACTAGTGGGGTGTCACAGGGATCAGTGCTGGGGCCTCAACTATTTACAATCTATATTAATGACTTGGATGAAGGGACCGAGTGTAATATAGCCAAATTTGCTAATGAAACAAAAATAGGTGGGAAAGCAAGTTGTGAGGAGGACGCAAATAATCTGAAAAGGCAGAAATTTGTATAATGTGGGAAAATGTGAGGTTATCAACTTTGCTAGGAAAAATAAAAAAGCAAATTATTATTTAAGTGGGGAGAGATTACAAAATGCTGCAGAGGGATCTAGGGGTCCTTGTACATGAAACACAAAAGGTTAGTATGCAGATACAGCAAGTAATTAGGAAGGCAAATGGAGTGTTGGCCTTTATTGCAAGGGGGATGGAGTATAATCAAGGACAGTCAGCAGGGATTTGATAAGGGAAGGTCATGTCTGATTAACTTTTTTGAATTTTTCAAGGAGGTAGCCAGGAGGATCAATGAGGGTAGTGCGTATGATGTAGTGTATATGGACTTTAGCAAAGCTTTTGATAAGATCCCACATGGCAGACTGGTCACAAAATTAAAAGCCCTTGGGATCCAGGGCATAGTGACAAGCTGGATCCAAAATTGGCTCAAAGGCAAGAAGCAAAGGGTAATGGTTGATGGGTGTTTTTATGACTAGAAGGCTGTATCCAGTGGAATTCCACGGGGCTTAGTACTAGGTCCCTTGCTTTTTGTTGTATGTATCAATGACTTGGACTTGAATGCTGTGGGTATGATTAAGAAGTTTGCAGATGATACTAAAATAGGCTGTGTGGTTGATAATGAAGAAGAAAGCTGCGGACTGCAGGAAGATATCAATGTACTGGTCAGATGTGCGGAATAGTGGCAAATGAAATTCAATCCGTATAAGTGTGAGGTAATGCATTTGAGAAAGTCTAACAAGGAAAGGGAATACATATTAAATGGTACGGCACTGAGAAGTGTAGAGGAACAAAGGGACCTTGGAGTGCAGATCCACAGATCCCTGAAAGTAGCAGGCCAGGTAGATAAGGTGGTAGATATGGAATACTTGCCTTTATTTGTCGAGGCATGGAATACAACAGCAAGGACATTATGCTTGAACTGTATAAAACACTGGTTAGACTGCAGCTGGAGTACTGTGTGCAGTTCTGGTCACCACATTACAGGAAAGATGTGATTGCACTGGAAAGGGTGCAAAGGAGATTTACAAGAATGTTGCCTGGACTGGAGAATTTTGGCTATGAGGAAAGATTGGAGATGCTGGGTCTGTTTTCTTTGGAACATAGGAGGCTGAGGGGAGACCTGATTGAGGTGTATAAAATTATGAGGGGCCTGGATAGAGTGAATAGGAAGAACCCGTTTCCCTTGGCAGAGGGGTCAACAACCAGGGGGCATAGATTCAAAGTAATTGGAGGGAGGTTTAAAGGAGATATGAGGGGAGATTTCTTTACCCAGAGGATGGTGGGGGTTTGGAACTCACTGCCTGAAAGGGTGGTAGAGGCAGAAAACCTCACCACATTTAAAAAATACTTGGATGTGCACTTAAAGTGACGAAACCTACAGGACTATGGACCAAGAGCTAGAAAGTGGGATTAGGCTGGATAGCCTCTTGTTAGCTGGCGTGGACACGATGGGCCGAAATAGCCTCCTTCCGTGCTGTAAATTTCTATGGGCTCAATTTTGGCCACTAGAGATTTCTGGTGTACTTACCAGAGGTGCGCCAGTTTTCCACGCGTGGAAGTGCGCCAAAAATCTTTAGGCCGATTTTGGCTGCTGTCCCGGGTCTTCTAGCTGCTGGCGTGGCGTGGCGACTGGGTCTGTGGGTGGAGCCAGCATCCTGCGCTGGAAACAGTGCCAGGACGCTGGACATGCGCAGTAGGTTCGGGGTTGCTGTGATCGCGCATGCGCAGTAGAATCAGGTCAGTAGGTGAGTGAGAGTAGGTGATGCAGTTTCAACTGATTGAGCATGCACAGTAGAATCGGGCTGCCGTTAGTGGAGAAGTTAGGAAAATCAATAAGCACAACAACAATCGCTGCCCACCCCTCACCCAGATAGAATCAAAAGCAACATTGCAGCTTATTGTTTATCAAATCCAGCGGGTCTTCTGTTTTGTATTAGAGAATTGAGTCATCCCCCCTTCAGCCTCCCGATACTTTGCCGCTTTTCTGCCGAGCCCAGCCAGCCCAGCCAGGCCAGCCTCTCCTCCACAACGACCCCCCCCACCCCCCCACTTCAGCCTCCCGATGCGTCTTTGCCGGCCGCCCCTTTCCCAGGCCGAATGGCCTCCCGTACAGGCTGGCCCACTGCCTTCCCTGGCCAAGTTCAATTCAAGGTAGGATTTACTACAATGAGTTATTTGTTATTCAATTGTTTACCTGAGTTCTTTATTTTTATTGAGTTATTTCAACTTTTATTTGCAATGTTTGGTGCTTGGTGCTTGGATGCAGGTCCTTACTTACTTACCTGCGCCGATTTCTTAACTGCCTACAAGGTTTTTCAGAGCTGGCCACATATGCTGACCTAAGTGGATTTGGAGTAACTTTTAGCAGGCCAGAATTGCCTAAAAAGCCAAAACTGGTGTAAGTGGCTGGGAACGCCCCCTTTTGAAAAAAAACACCTGAAGTAAAAAAAATCGTACCTAACTGAGTTACTCTGGAGCATGTTGATTGGGGAAAATGCCGTTTTTTACCTTACGCCAGAAAAACCAACTTACTCCAAAAAAATTGGAGCAAGTCATAGCCAAAATTGAGCCCAATGATTCTATGATTCTTTGAATAGTAAGGAAGTCCTGCTACAACTGTACAGGGCATTGGTGAGACCACACCTAGAGTACTGCATAAGTTTTGGTCTTATTTAAGGAGGGATATACTTGCATTGGAGGCAGTTCAGAGAAGGTTCACAAGGTTGATTCCTGAGATAAAGGGGTTGTCATGAAGAAAGGTTGAGCAGATTGGGCCTATACTCATTGGAGTTTAGAAGAATGAGAGGTGATCTTATTGAAACATGTAAGAATCTGAGGTGGCTTGACAGGGTAGATGCAGAGAGAATGTTTCCCCTCATGGGGGACTCTAGTACTAGAGGGCATAGTTTCAGAATAAGGGTTCGCCCATTTAAAACGGAGATGAGGAGGAATTTCTTCTCTCAGAGGGTTGTGAATCTTTGGAATTCTCTACCCCAGAGAGCTGTGGAGGCTGGGTCATTGAATATATTTAAGGTGGAGATTAGCAGGTTTTTTAACAATAAGGGAGTTAAGGGTTATGGGGAATGGGCAGGGAAGTGGAGTTGAAGCCAAGATCAGATCAGGCGGTATCTTATTGAATGGCAGAACAGGCTCGAGGGGCCAAATGGCCTACTCCTGCGCCTATTTCTTAGGTACTTATGCAACAGTATCTGCATGTTCCTTTTTCCCACATGTAAAAATAGCAAAAAAATTAACTTTTCATGACCTCCCATCATCCCAAAGAGCTTTACAACCACTTTTTGAAGTGTAGTCACTGTTGTAATGTGGGAAATACGACAGCTAAATTACGCACAGCAATCTCCCACAAACAGCAATGTGATAATGACCGGATAATCTGTTTTTTAGTGACGTTGATTGAGGGATGAATGTTAGCCAGGACACCTGTACTTAGCTAGTTTCCCCTTAATGGCATCTACGGTATTCGCCTCAACCATTCCTTGTGGTAGCAAGTTCCACATTCTAACCACTCTCTGCATAAAGAAGTTTCTCCTAAGTTCTTGCATGGATTTATTAGTGACATCTTTAAGCTCACCTTTAGCACCTGGTAGCAAGAGCCTTGCCCTTTGACTGAGGTCAGGTGATCATATACTGTTCACAGCCACTAGAACTTACTATGGATCCCACCAGATGCTGTAAACGGGAATAATACATCTATTATATAAGAAATAAGAAAGAATGCAGCCTGAGATCTATTCATCAATCACAAAAACTTCCATGTAAAGGTAAAGAAACAATTTGCATTTATATAGCGCCTTTCATAACCCCACGTTGTCCCAAAGTGCTTTATAGCCAATGGTGTACTTTTGAAATGTAGTCACTGTTGTAATGTTGGAAACGCGGCAGACAATTTGCACATTGCACAGTCTGAAAAGTTAAAATCAGGGCTAGACTTTCGGCACATCATTGCCCATTTAGTGCCCATTTAGCACCCATATAAGTGCTGAGATTCAGGCGATCGCCCTTATTTGCTGAAAAATGGGAACTAGCGCCCGATTATAGCCCATTTATCGCCGGCGCAACTTTCGGCACACAGGAGTGAGCTGCATAAGCTGGCCTATTTTTTTTTAAATGACGTCATCCTCGTGCAAGGCCCAGAACACTGATTATAATGGAAACTAGTGCCCGATTATCGCCCAGATTATTGCCGAGCGCTACTTTCGGCATTTCGCCCATAATTCGCCCAAATGATCGCTCGCCCAAAAAGACGCTCAAGAAAAGCTGCACTCACCTGACCTTAACTCAGCACTATGGACGCCATGGAGGATCTTCCATAAAAGGCTGCTTGAAGTGGTTGGGAGGAGAAGTAAATTGGGCGTGATTTTAAGGGCGTTTTTGAATCTTGCAATCATCTAATCACTGTATTTGTTGAGGACAATTTAAGAAGACAGATTAGGGCATTTAGTGATAGGGCCTGTAATTTCTCAACCAGTATTGATCACTATTCATATGCTGCAGAATAGAGATGGGAGAAGGTGCATGGAAGAGCATTATGTATCCAATCAAAGAGGAGGCAGACTGCTGAGGAGGAGGAGACGTTACACCCAACGCATTTACAGGGATAAGC
This sequence comes from Pristiophorus japonicus, assembly GCF_044704955.1. Taxonomy (NCBI): domain Eukaryota; kingdom Metazoa; phylum Chordata; class Chondrichthyes; family Pristiophoridae; genus Pristiophorus; species Pristiophorus japonicus. The sequence continues at coordinate 130,374,524 of NC_091985.1, forward strand.
GATCATACCTGGACTTGTCTGATAACACATGTGTTAGAAGGCTACAATTCCGAAAGGAGGTCATCAGTGAGATATGCCAGCTAATTAAGGGAGATCTGCAGCCGACCAGCACCATCAGGACCGCACTGCCCGTTGAGGTTAAGGTTACTGCAGCACTTTCCTTCTACGCATTGGGCTCCTTTCAGGCCTCAGCTGGCGACATTTGCGGTTTCTCTCAGCAAGCCACACATTGCTGCACTCGACAGGTGACGGAAGCCCTTTACACATGCAGGATGGATTTTATAAACTTCCCTATGATCGGGGAGGCACAGAGTGAGAGGGCTTTAGGGCTTTGGGATTCTCGAGAATAACAAACATCCCCAAGGTGCAGGGAGCAATAGACTATATGCACATCGTCCTGCAAGCACCTTTACAGGATGCAGAGGTGTTTCGGAACCGAAACGGATTCCACTCCCTGAATGTGCAACTTGTGTCGACCACGGCAGTAAATGCAAATTTTCCAGGGAGCATCCATGATGCACACATCTTGCGTGAGAGGATTGTCTCTGACCTGTTTAAGAGTCAACCACAAGGTCTCAGTTGGATCCTGGGGGATAAAGGATATGGCCTTGCTAGCTGGCTCATGACCCCCCTGCATAAGCGCTAGATGGAAGCCGAGAAGCGCTACAATGAAAGCCATATAGCCACATGCAATATCGTCGAAAAGACAAGTTCTGTTCAGATGCCTGGACCATTCAGGAGGCAACCTACAATACCACCTTGAGCAGGTTGCTGAGTTCATTGTGGTGTGCTGCGTGTTGCATAACCTAGCTATCAGGAGAGGACAACAATTGCTAGATGGGACTGCTAGTCCACCTCAGGAGAGAGGGGAGGCAGAAGAGGAGGATGGGGATAAGGACAAGGACCACGGGGAGGACAATCTGCCTGCCGATGAACCCATGCCCCATGCCACCCCCTCCCCCCTCACACCACTGGAAAAGCCCCGTGGTAGTTACGCAGCTGCAAAACTGTTGCGTCAGCAGCTCATAAATGAACGCTTTGCGTAAAGTTATATTGGTGACAGTTACAGTTGCGTTACGTTTCATCCTTGCCTGGCCTGGCCATGGCCATTGTTTGCAACCCTTGTATTAGAAGACAATTCACAACAATTGTAAAATTAAATAAAATGTTTTAATAATTTAACAACTGGTTTTAATGTTTTTTAACAAACATATATAACACCGCCTCCCCAACCCCCAACAGTTAGCAAAATGTTATCAACAACAATATAACGAGAACACCCTCCCACCATCCCCAACAGTCAACAATCAACAATTTATTTTTAATAATAACAAAACAATAGTATACGCCCCCCACCTGCGGCCACGCTTCCCTCCTCTAACTTGACTCCCCCTCGTTGTAACCCCCAGTTTCCCACATAATCCCCTAGTAATGGGACCAAGACGTCTTGTAGCAGAGCCCATCAAGGGCTGCTGCTGTGGGGTGGGGGGGGGGGGGGTGGGGGGAGGGGGGAGGTGGTGACATTGGCAGAATGACCTCAGTGGATTGAGGAGAAGACGTTTGTGAAGAAATGTCTTCCGAGTCAGAAGGAAGTTCTTCCTCCTGTCTCGCATCTGTCGTGCTCGTTGGTGGTACGGCACCTTGGGGTGCAGTGCCGTATCCCGAAACTATCGCGTGCCGCAAGGCATCGACAGAATCAGTCGCTCGCCCCGTTGCCACAACTATCTGCTCCATCTCCTCCGATATTCTGGCAGATAGTGTGGCAATGTTGCAGGTCAACCCACCAATCACCTGGAGGAGCTCTCGACCTATGTCAACGCTCGCCCTCGACAGGGACACCATGTCCTCATTGACATCTGCCCGTCGCAGCGCGTGCCTACCTCGCCGCGGGGTCGGTGTGGGCACTGGACGACTCGGAGTGTCCTGCTGCAAACCGCTTGGCCCCGCTACTTCATCCGTTGAGGATGACATGGCCGCAGGTACCACAGATGAGATTTCTGCCTCATCATCCTCCTCCTCAGTTGCATGTTCTTCTTCACCCGTGGTGAGCATGACCTGCAGCGGTAGTGATGATGCTCCAGGGGCCTCCCATTGCACCTGGGGAGCCTGGGGAACTGGAAAACATAATTGAGGTTAGTAGAAGAGAAGGGGAGACATGGGAATGCTTGCGCTGTGCAGGCATATGAACGAGGAGCAATAAATGTGAACAAGAGACGTTACATATGATTAGCATGAGAGTACAGAGGAGTATAGAAGCTGTATGCATAACATTACATCATTCATATATTATAATCAAATGGCATTAAATAACTTTAAATTACCACTGGTTTACCACTGCTTTACACATTACTCACAATGGGATCTGCACCACCACGGGTGGCAGGACGATTATGCCTGCCACTAAGGATGCAGCATGCTACTCGAGATCAGTGAGAGAGTGCAGCTCAGCAAGCTCTCATCCGGTCTACTTCCAAGTCACTAAGCTCTGGAATTCCCTGCCTAAACCTCTCCGCCTCTCTACTTCTCTTTAATATGATCGTGTTTAGGAACTAATGCTTGACACCAAACATCTCACGTACAATCTCCAGGAAAGGCCCCATCCACGGGCCGTGCCATTCGACGCCTGAGGGGAGGGAGGCGGTTTATTGGAATCGATGGAGATCCCCGAGCAGGAGGGGGAATCAGGACCGCTGGTGAGCTCGGCAATGACAGGACCGTAATGGGAGGGGGCGCCGTGTCCCTGGGATGTGTTCGGAGACCTCCAAGTGGCCGGAGCTAATGTCCCAAAGTGTCCCAGGACAGACAGTGAGCCAGGGCAGCTCTCCCCCAGTCCAGGCTGGGTCACTGTATGACTGATAGCAACCGGAGAGACTCACACAGTCTGGGCAAAGCTGAGCGGTCCCCTCAGTGCTCAGCCGGGACCCCATCCACCAACCTAACCAAAAAGGAGACGGTGCCCAAGTTAAAGAGTTGCTCACAACACACAAGCAGCGATATAATTTAATAATTCTCCTTCTAAATGAAAGTGGTAGAAATGCCAAGTGTTTGCGGTCTGTCTCTTTCCAGTCATTCCTTAGGCCCCAATTTTCAATCAAAGCATTTAAATAATTAATACTGTTGATTAAGTTTAAGACATCCCAGCAAAATTAAACTTAAAGGGCGCAGGTTCCGAACCCAGTCCAAATCTTAACAGGGAAGCTACCAAGATTACCCAGCTTAATTACAATCCGGCAGATTTACATTCTAATTAATGAGTCAGTGCATCATTACAATTATAAATTTAGTAATTTAATACTTACTCTTGCCGTTGCAACAAGACTGTTCCAGTGCTTGCAGTACTGGTCTGCCTCACGCCTATCGTGAGCCACAGATGAGACAAGAGCAGCGATAACCACCCATATTCTTTGGTAAATCCAGGGTGGAGGTTTCCCACGCCCATCCCAGGTTAATTGGCCCCACCGATTCTCAACCTCATTCACTAAGGTCTCATTAACTTTTCTGAAAAGGCTTTCGCCCTCCTTCTCCCTGCAACCTCCTCCAGACTCTCTCCCAATTCCTCGTGGAACATCTCCATCATGTAGATTCTTCACAGCTCCTTCAAAAAATTCCTCGTCGAAAAGCTTCCTTCTCTCTCTCCCATCCTTTGCTGTCTGAGCATGCGCGGGTGACCCCTGACCTCCCGAATCGCGGGAAAAGTTCTTTGCCTGAAAAAAAATGCACATGCACAGAATGGCCGTTGCTATGGACGCCAGCCTTGCACGACTGAATATACCGCTGTCACCCATTTCATATCGCTGAGGCTATTGCCCAAATTAAAAAGGCGAAACTAGCAGTTTTTAAAATGGACGATATTCCAGCGATCCTGAAAAAATAAAAAAAGCACTAAGGCCGGAAAGATCGCCCAAATCATAGTGGAATGTCTAACCCATAGAAATTTACAATACAGAAGGGGGCTATTTGGCTGGTCGTGCATACCCTGTGCAAGAGCTGTCCATGTTAGTCCCATGCCTCAGCTTTTTCTCCATAACCCTGCAAATTATTCCCCTTCAAATGTATGTCCAATTGCCTTTTAAAAGCTTCTAAGGAATCTGATACCACCATCCTTTCAGGTAGTGTTGTCCTGATTTTAGCAACCCTCGGTGTAAAAAAATGTCTCCTTATTTCCCCTCTAGTTCTTTGGTCACTTATTTCAAATCTATGACCTCTGGTTACGGACCCACTTACCGGAGGCAACAGCTCCTCCCTACTTGTTCTGACAAGTTGTTTTAAATGTTGATTTTCCCACCCCTCAAAATAGCATTTGATCAGTGTCTCCAAACTAAACTTAGCTCACATCAGGAAATGAGCAGAATGAGAATCTACACTGGTCTAGTCCCTGCTCTGAAACATTGGCTGGTCCCTGCTCTGGACACCGACCTAGTCCCTGCTCTGGAACACTGGCTGGTCCCTGCTCTGGGACACTGGCCTAGTCTTAGCTCAGGAATACAGGCTGGTCCCTGCTCTGGGACATTGGCTGCTCCCTGCTCTGGGGCACTGGCTGGTCCCTGCTCTGGGATACTGGCTAGTCCCTGCTCTGGGGCACTGGCCTAGTTGCTGTTCTGGGGCACAGGCTTAGTCCCTGCTCTGGGACACTGGCCTAGTCCCTGCTCTGGGACTAGCTAGTCCCTGCTCTGGGACACTGGCCTAGTCCCTGCTCTGGTAAACTGGCATAGTCCCCGCTCTGGGACACTGACCTAGTCCCTGCTCTGGGACACTTGCTAGTCCCTGTTCTGGGGCATTGGCTTAGTCGCTGCTCTGGGGCACAAGCTAGTCCCTTCTCTGGGACACTGGTGTATTGCCTGCTCTGGCATGCTGA